>NC_054381.1:24870484-25203818 GCF_017654675.1 Xenopus laevis | reverse complement strand
TTGTAGATCTAGTACCTTATTTAACCAAGGCCTCATTTGCTTGGCACAGTCCCTATTCCTATCATTACTACTAACTGACCCTGAAGCATTATTGCTATGGCTACTGAAATTCCTAACAAGCCTGTACCTGATACTGTTAAATTACTACATTTCATATATCAGTAAGGGTCATAAACTATTGTAGGAAGCTAGCAGCAGGGGTAAAATAACTAGAGGGACCCATTGGGTGTCCTTATGAAACCACATTGGCTTTTTGTTTTCTTTTTTACACAATTTGTTAATATCCATCAGAACTGTCTAAACTACAATGTGTGTGATGCCTTAAAGGGATCCTGTCATCAGAAAACATGGTTTTTTCAAAACGCATGAGTTAATAGTGCTACTCCAGCAGAATTCTGCACTCGAATCAATTTCTCAAAAGAGCAAACAGATTTTTTTATATTCAAGTTTGAAATCTGACATGGGGCTAGACATTTTGTCAATTTCCCAGCTGCCCCAGGTCATGTGACTTGTGCCTGCACTTTAGGAGAGAAATGCTTTCTGGCAGGCTGCTGTTTTTCCCTTCTCAATGTAACAATGTGTCTCAGTGGGACATGGGTTTTTACTATTGAGTGTTGTTCTTAGATCCACCAGGCAGCTGTTATCTTGTGTTAGGGAGCTGTTATCTGGTTACCTTCCCATTGTTCTTTTGTTTGGCTGCTGGGGGGGGGAAAGGGAGGGGAGTGATATCACTCCAACTTGCAGTACAGCAGTAAAGAGTGATTGAAGTTTATCAGAGCACAAGTCACATGACTTGGGGCAGCTGGGAAATTGACAATATGTCTAGCCCCATGTCAGATTTCAAAATTGAATATAAAAAAATCTGTTTGCTCTTTTGAGGGCTAGTCCACACGCGGAGATTCGGGGAGATTTTGTTGCTTGGCGACTAATCGCCTCGTCTTTTGCGCGACTATCTCCCCGAACTGCCTCAGCGTTTTTCCCCATAGGCTGCAACGCAAAGTCGCCTGTGCTAATGCACACCTGCGATGCGTTTTCAATAGTCGCCCAAAGTTGCCTCAGCCAGCCGACTAATCTCCCCGTGTGGCCTTACCCTGAGAAATGGATTTCAGTGCGGAATTCTGCTGGAGCAGCACTATTAACGGATTCATTTTGAAATTTTTTTTTTCCCCATGACAGTATCCCTTTAAGCATTGAAATCACAAGCACTAAAATGAAATCCTGGACTGACTGAAGATGTCACCAGGTGACTGCATAGAATCAAGTCGACCCAGAAGTGCATGGAGTGCACAGTGATGTAGCAACACAATTAACAGACCAGATTGTCCATTCCCATGATTGAGCAAGTTGTATAGATCTAACTTTCAGTAAACAAATATCCATCTAATTTACTTTTTCATGGTAAATAGTAGTAAATGTAGTAACAAAAGCTTTCCTACTACAGGTATGGGATGCGTTATCCAGAAAGCTCAGAATTACAAAAAGGCCGTCTCCCATAGATTCGATTTTATCCAAATAATCCACATTTTTTAAAATGTCTGTAATAATAAAACAGTAGCTTGTACTTGATCCTTACTTCCCACCATTTTGGAAATAAAACGTGGGACAAAAAAGTTGCAAGTTTTTTTACCACACCTATTTTTGTGGCCACACCCCCTAATTACTATGTTCATTTTACAAAATTTGGCAGGTTGTGAAAGTTTAAACATATTTCTGTGTTTTTTTTCAGTTATTACAGTTTTGCTAATGAAGGTGAATTTCCCTTTAAGCTGTGAGTCTAACTTCTGCCAAGGGACTGGTTATTGTATATTGTTACAATTACTTATTTGCTTATCTCAAAATTGTTATAAAAGTATCTTATCTGCAGCTGTGGCTGTTCTGGGCTCTCTGCCAAAAGCCAATTAAGTTAGAAAAACGGGACTTTCCAGTACAAACGAGGGTCTGTGGGTTGAGCTGTCAAAAGAGGGACTGTCCCTCTAAAAATGGCACAGTTGGGAGGTATGCTTGATCCAAACTAAGATATAATTAATCCTTATTGGAAAGCAAAACCAGCCTGTTGGGTTTATTTAATGTTTACATGATTTTCTAGTAGGCGTAAGGTATGAAGATCCAAGTTATGGAAATATCCCTTATCTGGTAAAACCCCAGGTGCCGAGCATTCTGGATAACAGGTCCCATTTCTGTATAAAACTCTTTTACTCGGCTCTAATAAGAATGTGCCCACAATGGGAAGAAATGTGGCAGCAACCACTAATTTTTAGTAACGCAGAGGAGAAAGTAAATTAAGCAACAGATGAATATATATATAATATATAACAGTATGAAGCATAATACAGCATAAAATGACACTTCACTAGAATAAGGAACACAAAAAATCTGCTGAGCAGTTACCAATGAGTTAAAGAGTGGGGCCAATTTCTGGAGAAGCAAAAACAAATCCGTAGACGTATGGTTTACACAGCTGACCAATCAATGCAAGAAATAGTTCAGTTTGCTTTTATTTTCTATGGCATAATTTACAGTGCTATGGCTATTTAAACTATGCCTCGGTTTCCTTTGATATGTTAAGCAGAATCATTTTTAGTTGTTTTTTATGGAAACCACACAGACCCAAATTATCTGAAATATTTTTTTATGCATTTAAAATAAACTTCCTGTTCCCAGCTGTGTGCGTTTGAAGTGCACTATATGATTTTTATAGGGGTTGTTCTCTTTTGAATTACCCTTTAGTATGATGTAGCGCACGACATTCTGAGACAATTTGCAATTGGTTATCATTTTTTATGGTTTTTGAGTTATTTAGCTCAATATTCAACAGCTCTCCAGTTTGCAATTTCAGCAATCTGTTTGCTAGGGTCCAAATTTGAAAAGGAGACTGGAATATAAAAAGGAGACTGAATAGAAAGAGGACTAATAAAAAGCAACAAAAATAATACATTTGTAGCCTTACGGAGCATTTGTTTTTTTTAGATGGGGTCAGTGACCCCCATTTGAAAGCTAGAAAGAGTCAGAGGGTGTGGAAAAAATGAAGACCAATTGCAAAGTTGCTCAAAATTGGTAGAAAATACTTAAAAGTTAACTTGATGGCGAACCGTGCCTTAAAAGCAATCATTGTTATTTTAAAATATTTCCCCCCTTTGTATTACAGCCCCCATACTGGGCCCAGTGCAGATTGTTGCCTATGCATACAGCAGGACACAACTTTCACGGAAAAATTAAGATAAATTTGAAAATATGAAACAGTATTGCAAAAATCAAGCTCATTAGAAAGGATACCCTCACAAGTATAAAAGAGGACATAGAGCAGGTATAGCAGACAAGATCAAAAACTGGAGACCTACCGATGAAAGGGATGGAAGCCAGAGAATCCCCCGGTGAATTAGAGCCCGATGCCTTTCTTTGTTCAATCCTTTTTATATGTACTTCCCGACGGGCATCGTTAGGTAACCAGCAGGTTGTGTCAGACGCACCTTCCTGCTCATTGACGGCAAAAATATAAGACTGTTGCCTTATAGGCGGTGAAGTCTGTTGACCTGGCGAGGGTCTCTCCCTCAGAACCACCTGGTCTACAGGAGACAATACTGCATTAGAATCACCGGCATTTGCCTCTGGACTTTGAGTTATTTTAACATCTACTTTTTGAGAGGTAGAAGGAGATGAAGAGGAGGCAGACATAGATGTTTTGATAGAGTCCAAATGGAAGCCCAAAGCACTTTCGGTTTGAGTTTTTCTCTGACAGTTTTGAGGGCCACCGACATGTAGGTAGTTAACTGGTTTTTGGTCTCTGACTATACCATCATCTGAACGGACACTGGGAGAATGTGGTTTGGCCGCGTAGGGAGTAGGTATTTTTACAGAGTTGCTTTTAGAAATAGCAAAACCCGACCTATCACTTAGAGCTGGTCTTGGATGTGGAGCTCGAGAAGAGTTTTGGAAATTCCTTGTAGGTTGTATGGTTTTCATGTCAGGATGAACCATTTGCAAAGGATGTGCCGAGGCCAAAACTCTCGCACCTCCTCGTCTGTTGTCGGAGGAGGTGAAAGGAACAGGGGCCATAGTAAAGTTTGGTGACCGAAGAGACATATGAAATGCATGCTGTCTAGGTCTTTCATTAATTCCTCTCCGGTCATCTTGTTCTGTGAAGCCAGACCATTGGTAATTGTGCTTTCGCTCTCCATTAGAATGTGTTTCTACAATGAATTGGTCAAAATCCCCTTTTCTGGTGAGATAATCCCATGACTCGGATCTGTGGTTGCGGGAGGCCACAGCAGGTGATGTTAGAGTGTCTTGAGAAGCGCTTCTAGGCCATTCTTTCATTAAAACTGGATCCTCGAGTCTTTCTTGCGAAACGCTCCGCTGACGCATTTGGGCAGCCTGCGGGACCCTGTCGTGAGAAGTGCTCCGCCTCCGCACCTGGCCGGAAGATCGATTTGGCAACATTTGATTGTAATCGGTCGTGTTTTGAGACGCTGCTCGAAGGCTGTCTAGTCTTTCCTGGATTGTTCTGCAGCCATACATTTGCATACGTCTATTATCAATATATTCTTTGTAGGTTTTATAGTTTCGCCAGTCTATGTGCTGGTGGGAACCAGGTGAAGCGTAATGATTTGTAGGAGATGGAGATTCTTCTGCATGAGCAGCAGGCCTAGTGCTAAACATATTTTCAGCAAGTCCTCCGTAGCTTGGAGGTTTGCCTATTACTCCAGCACTATCAAAGTGCCGAGTGGATGGAACCATTGGCACGTTGGGGGTGGAAGATGAAGGTGATGTAGTCCTTTTTAATATAGATGGATCGGCCAACCCAGTTCTGTGTAATGGGCCAGCCCGGTTAGTTCTGTTTGATGAAAGATCTACAACCTTCTCAGAAGGCACAATAACAGTCCTAACAGCCTCATTGCAGACGCATACCGCTGTATTTGATTTGACAATGTCTGTTGGTGAAGGAGGCACTTGCATTTCAACCCTGTAGCTTCTCTCAGGCTGCGTTGTTGCTGTACGGAGTGGACAGCTTGATTGTTGCGTAGCCAGTGATGTGCCTGAAGGTAGAACTTCAACTGGTTGCGCCATCACTGAAGCTTCAGGTTGAACTCGAGGATAGCATAGAGGTGGAGGTTCGGGTATGTTTTGTGCATTGCCACTGTACGAATCATTCCCTTTCAGGTAAGCATCTTGTGAATATGCCTAAGGGGGAAAAAAAATATTGTTTGAGAATACAGAAAACCATTTCTAAATTAAACTATTAGAACACAAATATGCACATTGTTGCTGAGCTACATCTCTGAGCATACCCTAACAATTAATCATCTCTGAGCATACCCTAACAATTAAAGGCTATCCGAATATGATGGGGGGGGGGGTTAAGAATTGACATTCCAGTTGTAGAAGGCCGACAGACCACATAAACATATTAAAATACTATAGAAAACATTCTTTATGTAAACCAATGAAAGGGGTGGTTCACCTTTAAGTTAACTTTTAGAATGTTATAGAAAGGCTAATTCAGAGCAACTTTTCAATTGGTTTTAATTTTTCACGTTTTATATTTTTTTTTAATTATTTGCCTTTTTCTTCCGACTCTTGAGTTTTCAAATGGGAGGTCACTGACCCCATCTAAAAAAAAAAAAACAAGGCTACAAATGTATTGTTATTGCTACTTTGATTTTTCATCTTTGTCGAGGCCTCTCCTATTCATATTCCAGTCTGTTATGCAAATCAGGGCATGGTTGCTAGGGTAATGTGGACCCTAGCAACCAAAATGCTGAAATTGCACAATTTAGTGCTTCTGAATAAAATGCTGAATACATCAAAAACTACAAAATAAAAAATGAAAAACCAATTGCAAATTGTTTCAGAATATCACTTTGTACATCATATTAAAAGTTAAGGTGAACAACCCCCTTTAAGGAATAAATAAGATCAAATATTATTTTAACATACTTCTCCATAATGTCTGAGAATATAAATCCAAAATATATAAATGTAATCCCTACAGACAGGTTAGGAATCTTCTACAGCCTGAATATCTGCTGATATAGGTTCGGTTTCAGCTTACCTTTCTCTTTGCTGCTTTGCTTCTAAGAAAAAGGGTAAGCCTATGATTAAGTGCCGGGCGGCATGAAACACGTAAGGCTATCGATTTTTCGCTCTAAAATAGATTTTTTGTTTTTTTGTTTACAAGCTTGTTTGTGGGATCTGCAGTTTTCCTCTTTTGGTTGGAAACCTCCACCTCGAGCTGTAGGTGCGGGGAATGAGCACCCAGACCCCACGTATTACTGGTGAGATAATAAACCTTTTGGTTTTACATTGTGATTTTTCTCTTTCAAAACATTCTTTACGTAAACCAATTAAAGATTCTACAAGAGCATATTTTATTTTAAAATACTCCTCCATAATGTCTGAGACTAAAAATTCAACATACATAAATGTAATCCCTACAGCCAGGCTAGAAATCTTCTACAGCCTGAATATTCGCTGCTATTATAGGTTGGGTTTCAGCTTACCTTTCTCTTTACGGCTTTGCTTCTAAGGAAAAGGGTTAAACTAAATTTGGCCCGGTTCGACCATTTGGCTTGCCTATCCAAAGACATTTCGGTGATCATTTCGGAACGAGCAACAGCGCAGACACACAGACGGATTACAGAAATGAAGCAAACAAGGCAGTGGTAGGGGCAATCATAGCAATATCCCAGTTCACAGGAGGAACGTTTTAAAAAGTCTTTGCTATGAAGCAAGAGCTGACTGCGGAGCTTCCAGACGCAGTAAAAAAAAAAAAAAAAAATATGGACATGCCATCTCCTTTATAAGGTTCAGGTATGGGATCATATTACATTTCCTGGTGTAATCGTACGTAACATGCTTGTGCAGCCTCTTGCTGGCATTCATAAAGCCTGTATAAGCAGCCATTGACAGAACAGCATAAACTACTAAAGGGGAGGGCGAGGTTTTTTTTTTTTTTTCCCATCCAGTTGTAATAAATACACCGCTGCACAGAGTTATTTATCACAATCCTCCCAAAAATAAAATCAGTTAATGAACCGTTTTAAAAGCAGCACATGCAATCAGTTCTGGTGTTAGCTGGACATTGGCCCAGAAATCATCAAACAAAATCCCCCCCCCCCCAAAATTTTTTTTAAAGGGTTAAACAAGCCGGAGTTTCAGACGTTAAGGGGAAAAAAAATAAATAACGACATTCCGTAAATGTATATGAAAGAAATGGCTACAGTGAAGGTCTTACCAGTGCGGCGACATCCTTTGGGAACTGCAGCTGGCGGAAAATAAAGGATAGTAAAAAGCTGCTTAAGGGTGTAAAGACTGAATTATGTTGTCATATTGATGCCGGGTAGAGCACAGCTAAAAATACACGGATACTGATTTCTCTGGAAGGTACCAAAAGCAACACAGAGCGGTGGAGGAGATTAGGAATGGCAGTTTCCTCCTGTCATCTGTAACACACACATGCCTCGTGCATTTATTCCTGTCGGCTGTAGGGGAGAGAAATCCAGCGGATACCCTTAAGAGCATCCTTCCCTGCAACATGTAGTAGCCCTGGTCTCATGCTACGGCTCCTTCCACTACAAGAATTACGCTCGCTCCCTCGAGCTGGCGGCAGCAGCACAGCTTATAGATGACGAAACCAATGCCCTATTATTCATCTGAAATGGTGAGGCTTCCCATACGATTGTGCCTTAGGATCTCAGCTGACTGCAAGCTGCCTTCCTCACATTCCTACTGAAATCAGAATTAGATGCTGCTGTGGGGTATTTCTATTTTTCATTTTAAGGGGTGAGGAAAGCCTGTATCTGGGAACTGGTTGGGTGTCTCCCGGCTAAATAGAATTCTGCTTTCCACTGATTTTGTGAGTGGAGAGGGGGAGAATCATTATTAAAGGTAATTTAGCTCTCCATAAATGTCATGGTACTAATTTGATATAGTGTTCCAACCACAGCATAAGTTGCAGGTATCTACAGCTCCCAGCATCCTCAGCTGGGCATGCACAGAAGTCCTCAAACAAATCAACAGCAGACTTATGGCATATGATGGAATCAGACTCTAGAACAGTGATCTATACACAATGTAAGAAAGGTATAGGGCACTCTATGAAGCCATATATAGATCAGGCCAAAAAACATTGGTTTAAAAAGTAAAGAAAATCTTTTTTAAACAATCACCTCGAGCCTTATGCGTTTCGTGTCCCGAAGACACTTAATCATAGGCTACAACAGTGATCCCTAGCCAATATTTCAGAAGCAACATGTTGCTCTCCAACCCCTTGGATGTTGCTCCCAGTGGCTCAAAGCAGGTGCTTATTTTTCAATTCCTGACTTGGAGGCAAATTTTGTTGCATAAAAATCAGGTGTACTGCCAATCCACATAGGGGTTACCAAATAGCCCCCCCCTGGGGTTTTCCAGATAATGGATCTTTCCATAATTTGGATCTTCATACCTTAAAGCTACTAGAAAATCATGTAAACATTAAGGCTTCAAGTGCACAGGTAGATTCGGGGAGATTTAAACGCCTCTTCTGCGGGGCGACAATCTCCCTGAACTGCCTTCCCCCTGCTATGACAAAAAAGCCACTCGCAGCACTTCAATTTCCGAAGTCGCCCGAAGTTTCTTCGTGAGGCAACTTTGGGCGGTTTCGGAAGAGGAAGCACCGCGAGTGCATTGACGTTGGCGTTTTGTCATTATAGCAGGCGGCAGGCAGGGGGAAAGCAGTTCGGGGAGATTGTCGCCCCGCAGAAGAGGCGATTAGTCGCCAGGCGTCAATCTCCCCGAATCTGCCCATGTGCTTAAACCCTTAATAGACCCAATAGGCTGGTTTTGCTTCCAATGAGGATTAATGATCTTAGTTGGGATAAAGTACAAGCTACTGTTTTATTATTACAGAGAAAAAATCCGATTATTTAGATAAAATGGAGTCTATGGCAGAAGGCTTTTCCGTAATTCAGAAATTTCTGGACAACGGGCTTCCGGATAACAGATGTCCTGTACTACCTAGCGTGCTTCTTCAAAAAAATACTTCCTCGATAAGTACTTCAAAATTTGTAATAACGCAGATGCTGGCACTTTATAAACCACTGCGGATATTAAAAAGTAGGTGCAGACTTAGGTCATATCAGATCACAACTGAGCCTGAACTAGAGGAGGAATGAACACACGGTGAACCAGGAGAAAGTCTGTCTTTGCCACTTCACAAAGCTTCGCTATATAAACTTATGAATACCATGGCAAATGGGTTATTTCATTTAGATGTTGTTTCACACAAACATTAGCCTTTAAAGATGCGACAAGAGAATGGGGCCTTTGTGCATTCAGCTTTGCTTCTGTATCACATGAGAATAGATTTCCCAAAATCAACACTTTACTAGCTACCAACTCAGGCTACACCCTGCCCGTGGAATTCTCTACCCGCCTCAATCAGACACACTGAAATTCTCATCATTTATACTCCCTGGAGACCTATCCATGACAAGACGTCTGCTCCTTCCCTTCCATACACCCATCTAATTATAAGCTCCCATAATAAGTGCCCTAATAATATCACAATATGGGGGCTTCTTGGGAAACCGCTTCGTGAATTGATTTTCAACTTGTGTTTCTCCGTCATAGCTAAAGAGCCATGGGTTTGACAATCAGTTGCTTCATGGCCAAGGCTTTATTTATTTTTCCTACTAATAATACACATTAGTAACTTTCCTGTTCTGACCTCTACATTTGCTGTGAGATAAGCGACTATGTAAAAGAAGGTGGGTCAGTGGCAACAAAAGACAGGGCCCGGCCCTACCCCGGTTGCATAAGCCTCAGCTCAGGTCAGTGCCAGGAGGAAGGCAATTAGGCTGGAAATGAAAGGAACTTATTATTGATGAGTGTATGGTTGCTACACCATCATCTGTGCGCAGACGAAGCAGATTATCTTGATAGGGGAAAGGATAAGTTGTTAAAGGGCTGGATCACCTTTAAACTAACTTTTAGTATGATGTTGAGTATAACGTAGAGTAGAGTCCTGCAGCGGGTCGGGTAATGCGGGCTACCCACAAAAAAAGTGGACACCATGCAGAATGAGGGGAGGATTTTCAGGTGCTGGTATAGCCGGGGGTCCGTGGAGTTGCGGGTCTCATCTAAATGTTATTATTTTATGTAATATTGTCTATGTTTTACTCCTTTTAAAGTTTTACAAAACTTGTTTCTGTCCCGCCCACTTTTGATGACATCACTTCCGGTTTGCAGCAACATCACTTCCTGTTTGATGGTGGTCAGCAGGTTGCCGATAAGGCAGTTGCTGGTCTGGGTCAGGCAGCAGATCAAAGTGAGTAAATATGCGGGTTGAGGTTCGGGACTAGAAATTGGTTCCGCGCAGGACTCTAATGTAGAGAGTGATATTCTGAGACAATTCGCAATTGGTTTCCATTTTTTATTATTTGTGGTTTTTGAGTTATTTAGCTTCTTTATTCCGGTTTGCAATTTCAGCAATCGGGCTGCTAGGGCCCAAATTAACTTAGCAACCATGCATTGATTTGAATAAGGGACTGGAATATAAATAGGAGAGGCCTGAAAAGAACGAGGAGTATAAAAAGGAAGCAGTAACAATACATTTGTAGTCTTACAAAGCATTTGTTTTTTAGATGGAGTCAGTGACCCCTACTAGGAAGAGTCAGAAGAAAAAGGCAAATAATTAAAAAAACTATATAAAAAAAAAAAGACCAATTGAAAAGATGCTTAGAATTAGCCATTCTATAACATACTAAAAGTTAATTTAAAGGTGAACCACCCCTTTAATGCAAAGGGAACACAAAGTCCCTATTATGTTTTTATCATATAATTAAATGGGTTGTTGAGCTTTGAGTTAACTTTTACTATATTCCGAGACAATTTACAATTGGTTTTTATGTATTTGTGGTTTTTATGTTATTTTGCTTTTTATTCAGCCGTTTGTAATTTCAGTGATCTGCAGTGATCTGGTTGCTATGGTCCAAATTGCCATAGCAACCATGCATTCGTTTTAAATACGAGACTGGTATACAAATAGGAGTGGTTCTGAATAGACAGAGGACAAATAAAAAGCAGCAATAACAATAAATGTGTAGCCTTACAGAGCATTTGTTTTTTAGATGGGGTCAATGACCCCCATTTGAGAGTCAGAAGAAGGCAGCAACTAACTTAAAGCAAAATAATCAAAGATCTATAGAAAATAAATAATTGATACCAGTTGAAAAATTGCTTAGAATGGGTCATTTTAAAACATACTTAAAGTTAAATTAAAGGTGAACCACCCCTTTAAGATATTGTGCTCAGGCTGATGGGGCTGCAAGGTGCTGTGAGGTCATAATAAATATATATATATATATATTTCCCGGTGAAAGCCGTTTATTAGATGCATACCAACTGCTCATTTACACTGGCTCGAGAAACCTTGGGAACACAAAACTAGGCAATTTTAAATGACAATAGTTTGTGTTGGAACTGAGCAATCACAGGGGGAATCTTAAACAGAGCTATTTTTATAGCCGCCTGCAAAACCAGGGAGAGAGAGAGGCTGCTAAAAGCACAAGCCACAACCGGATTAATAATGAATGCAGCGGCCGCTTTATTTGCTAAATACACTTTGTATGAGGGATGGTAACATTTTTCTTTATTGCACATTGACTCGAATTATAGAAGTGCATTTGGAGGACTCATGGCTTTCCTGTAGTTACTGGTGATGGGGGAATTTATTTGCCAGGCACAAATCCGCGGCAATTTTTCCACATTCCGCCACCTGCGAATTGTTTTGCAAAACTGCTGCGAAAATTCAATGAGACAAAAAGGTCACTCGTGTAAATTGTTGCGCGTCAAATTTATTTTTGACACCCATTGACTACAATGTGTTTCGTAAATTTTTTGCAGTTTCGCAAATTTTTCCGGCGAAGCGAAACAGGACAGATTCGCCCATCACTAGTAGTTACCATACGGTACAAAATAAAGCAAAATTGCAGCTACACGTCTTTACATGGGTTCAGAGCAACCAACAAATCAACAGCTCTCAGATATCATAAGCGCCTATATTGATCCAGCACAATGGTCTTATGCAGGGTCAGACTGGGGAGGGGGGTCAGGGCCCGGTCGGACTGGGGAAGGGGGGCCAGGGCCCGGTCGGACTGGGGGTGTATATAGGTCAAGAGAGTTGGTCCAGGGCGGCTGGGCACACGAGGGATGGGGCCGGTCAGACTGGGGGTGTATATAGGTCAAGAGAGCTGGTCCTGTGCGGCTGGGTACACGAGGGCTGGGGCCCACTGGCTTTTTTCCCGGTGTCCCGCCAGCCCAGTACGACCCTGGCCTTATGTGGCCAAATATATGGATGAGCAATCCACCGAAATTGGCATCCTATCAATCCATCTGTCATTGTTTACCCTATCACAGTGGTGCCCAAAAGTTAGATCGGGATCAACCAGTAGACCTTTAGCTGGTGATCAGTAGATCTGTCAACAAACAGCTTGTCTAAATCTCCCTCCTGTTTAATGCTTTTCATTCACATTTATTTTGATAAGGTTACATAAGAAATTGGTGCTTGTTAAATTTAACAATATACATTTTCTCATAAATCAGTATTTAAGTAATATTCTCCATGGAACAGAACGCTAACAATTATTTTATGGATGTAGCTCATCAGGGCCGCCATCAGGGGGGGACAGGGGGGACAAGCGTACCGGGCCCGGGCATGAAGGGGGGCCCGGCAGCGCTGCATTTTTTTGAAGATCCGGGCCCCCCTTACGAGCGCCCGAGCCGTACGTCTTGCCTCTTCAGTGCCGAATGCGGAAGTGCCGAAAAGCCGAAGCCGATGCGACGAAAAGACCCGAAGTCACGGAAAAAGCCGAAGTCACGAAGCGCCGAAAAGACCCGAAGTCACGAAAACAGCCGAAGTCCTGAAGCAGCGCAAAGACCCGAAGTCACGAAAACAGCCGAAGCCGAAGTCCTGAAGCGGTGAAAAGACCCGAAGTCACGAAAGGAGGCGAAGTTGAAGTACTGAAGCCATGAGTTCAATTCTACTGAACACCAGTTTGTGTTTTTTTTTTTTTTTAATCCCCTGGCCACCAATGTATTATTTTAATATTCTATAGGCCCCTGCCACCAATCTTTTTTTTAAAACTTTTGTTTTTGGGGCCCCAATTTTTTTTTAACTCGTAAGGGGCCCCTTGCCACCATTGTTTTTTTTTGGGTTTTTTTTTTAAAAAAAAAAATTAATTTTCTTTTTGGTGGCCCCAAATTTTTTTAACTTGTAAGGGGGCCCCTGCCACCAGTTTTTTTTTTTTTTTCAAAAAAAAATTTTTTTTTTTTAAAAATTTTTTTGGGGCCCCAATTTGTTTTTAACTTGTAAGGGGGCCCCTGCCACCATTTTTTTTTTTTTCAAAAAAATTTTTTTTTCTCCAAATTTTTTTTTTGGGGCCCCAATTTGTTTTTAACTTATAAGGGGGCCCCTGCCGCCAATGTTTTTTTTTTTTTTCAAAAAAAAATTAATTTTTTTTCAAATTTTTTTTTGGGGCCCCAATTAGTTTTTAACTTAGAAGGGGGCCCCTGCCACCAATGTTTGTTTATTTTTTAGTTTTTTTTACATTTTTTTTTGTTGGGGCCCCAAGTTTTTTTTAACAGGGGGCCCCTGCCACCAATGTTTTTAAAAAAAAAAAAATTTTAATTTTTTTTTTTTTGGGGCCCCAATTTTTTTTATAAGGGGGCCCTGACCATCAATAGCTTTTTACAACTTGTGTGGGGGGGTTTACTTTTTTAGCGCTGATGTCTGTGTGGTCTTTTAACTGCTATGTGGGCGGGATATGGGGCGGAGCTTGGTCGTCAGTGTGGGCGGGGCCCAGGGGGCCCCAAAAATTTTGTTGTACGGGGCCCCGTGATTTCTAATGGCGGCCCTGTAGCTCATAATGGGACAATATCACTAAAAGTAGACTCCACATTAGTAAAGTATGGGCATTCCTGCTCTATCATATACAACCTACAACTAAACTACGCTAAATCAGGAGCTGGCAGCAACAGACAGGCCATGGCTGAACAAGGTAATCTCCCAGTAAAACTCGCACTATATATAGATGCAAAAGACGCAAAGATAAAGCTGTTTGAATCTTTGTTTCGCATGGCTTTTTCAGACCGTGTGTAGATTGTTTCAGACATTTTTCGTGCCATGGCAAATGGCTGTTTAGACGATTGAACAGGTAAGAAGATTTCCGTTGGCTAAAGATAATATATACTATGATCACACTGGTGTCTAATAAAAGGGCAGCCAAGTTTGTCACCTAAAACCGGACTAATCGCCATTTTAGTAAATGGGAGATGCCCTGGGACCAATTTGTAGTTGTTTGCAGCCTTCCTGAGATTTGATTTTTTTTTTTTTGAGAGAGAAAAAAAAACAAATCGAGTTTTTAAAACTTTAATCGAATTCGGATCTAATTAAATTCGAGTTTTTGGGTCGATCCTATTCACCAGAGTTTGTTTTTTTTTTAATAAATTTCGATTGCTCGAATTTTGAGTTAATGGGAGTTTTTAAAAACAAGCATGAATTTGAAATTCGCGTTTCGTGGCGTCCTGCCACTTCATCTCTTCACTTCTGATGAAGTGCAGGACGCCACGAAACGTGTTAAGCGGGCAGCCAAGGTTCACTGCTGCTGTATCTGCTTTTATATGTATCATAAATAAAATTTTCATTTCTTTAATACTTCTACTGGACTCCTTCGGTGCTCTGCTGTTTTTTGCTTCTTCATGTGACAGAAATGGCATCACTACTCATCGTTTATAACTGATGACATCACTAGTCACCGTTTATAAGGATATTCATGGCTTTTGTGTATTATATATGATATATGCCACTATCTCTGAAATCAAATAATTCTATTGTTTGCCTTTAGCTGAGGGCTATGAGTGGGGTGTCAGCAGGGGGGCAATGGGCTTAGTATTATTACATTAAGCACAAGTACTACTTGGCCCAGATCTATCACCATTAAACTGCAGAGCACTTTGTTTCTTGAGGGTAATGGCTACTATCTGTTAGAACAGTGATCCCCAACCAGTAGCTCGTGAGCAACATGTTGCTCTCCAACCCCTTGGATGTTGCTCTCAGTGGCCCCAGGCTTGGAGGCAAGTTTTAATTGCATAAAAACCAAGAATAGTGCCAAGTAGAGCCTCCTGAAGGCTGCCAGTCCACATAGGGGCTACCAAATAGCCAATCACAGCCTTTATTTGGCACCTCAAGGGACTTTTACATGCTTGTGTTGCTCCCCAACTCTTTTCACATTTGCATGTGGCTCACGGGTTAAAAAAGGTTGGGGACCCCTGTGTTAGAATTTACTGGCCAGGGTTACTGCACTTAGCTTAAAAGATACAGAAGTTTGCATCTATTAAACAACATTGCTACGTTCCCCCTAAATTACAAGGGCAGATTTTAGCATTCTATAACTAGCAGCAGACTTTTACTAGTGCCTTTTACATGGTCATGGCACTCCTAACATACACAGAATCTACAAAAGGGGGCACATTATATCCTATTTACAAGCTAGTCAGCATAATACATATAGCATAAAGATAAGATAAAGCATATTCAAAAAAAAAATGTGAGGTTGAAAATGCTTCAATGATCAAAATGCATCAACAGATCAACGAAGAAACCAAAAAACAGCATGTTTGGGCCACTTGTTATGAGCAATCGTCTTAAGAATTGAGTCCTGTGATGAGTAAGAGTGTTTTGACATTTTGTCTGGATTTCCAGGTTAGCTTTCAGTAAATGAATGGCTTAATCTTCCTTTTGCTTGCTTTAGATAAACAGGAAGTATTAAAATACACTGGAGTGAAGGTTATAGGGTTTGACTTTCGAGAATCAGACCAAATCCTGGCCCGGTGCAAAAAAAAAAAAAACATTCTGTAATTGCTCACAATCTGCACAGAAGAGTATGCCAAAATACAATACATGAATAGGTATGTCCCTCTATTTTAATGTTTAATTTGAAAAACAACTGCTCAGTAGTCCTGGTTCTACCTATACTACACATTTTCAGTACAGGTATGGGACCGGTTATCCAGAATGCTGAGGACCTGGGGTTTTCCCAGATAATGGATCTTTCCGTAATTTAGATCAGATTTCAAAATAGAATATAAAAAAAAATCTTTTTGCTCTTTTGAGAAATGGATTTCAGTGCAGAATTCTGCTGGAGCAGCACTGATCCATTTTGAAAAAATGTTTTTTCCCATGACAGCATCCCTTTAAGCAGGGGTGCTTGGCCAATGAGGCGAGTTGAGGCTGTCGCCTCAGGCAGCAACGCCCCACTAGGTACCAGGGGGCGGCAAAAATGCTGCTCCTGGTACTTTAAGATCGAATTTCCAGGGGTGGGGGGCAGCAGCAACTGCTGCTGCCTCAGGCGGCGGAGGGGCCAGGATCGCCCCTGCATTTAAGTCTATTAGAAAATCACGTAAATATTAAATAAACCCAATAGGCTGGTCTTGTTTCCAATAATGATTCATTATATCTTAGTTGGGATCAAGTACAAGCTATGGTTTTATTATCACAGAGAAAAAAGGAAATTATTTGGATAAAATGGAGTCTATGGAAGATGACCTTTCAGTATTTCAGAGCTTTCTGGATAATGGGTTTCCGGATAAGGGCTCCAATACCCAGGTTGTGGCTCATAATCCTTGGCCTCCTTGTATGGCCACTATGGAAAGGCTACATTTGTGCAGAATCAAAGATAATCACATGATATTTGGTTTATGTATAAAATGCAGTACTCCATAATCCATTATCGCCAGTCACTAAAAATTTCATATAAAACCACAATGACCAATACATGATCCTTTATCACCAACGAAGATGATGGTCTGATCAGCTGAATTCCTCTTTACTCAATAAGGGCCTTTATGTGATTCTTTGTGTGACTCACAGATAACACAGATGAGACTGCTCAACCTTTAATGAACTCAAGATAAGGTTTCAATAAACAATAAGTTACAAGACAGAAATGTTGTCCAACACATAAAACATAATTATTGTGGATTTTACTACTGTGCCAGAGACTTCTCAGCATATCAGCATTTGTTTCGATTACTGGGAGATAAGCAATTGGTTTCACTAGTCTGCAACTTAACAGCGTGTTACAAAACTATCCCTACTTTTCTGATTTAATGCACAAAAAGAGAGATACATAAAAGGAGCAGATTGGGAAAAGTGACTTCCCCAAAGCAATAGCCTGTATTGTATATGCACAAGCAGAATGTTAGGCTATAGCTGTATAGTTACGGATGCTTGCACAACTTTTTTTTTTAAAGGGGAACCCCGGCTTCCAAACCAAAATTTGATAAAGGTCACATAACACAGAAACCCCTAATATACCCAATCACAGTATCCGGTTTCTTCAAAAAGTATCAATAAATGCTATTTTCTATGCTGAAATCCAACTGTTTAACAGTTCTTCTCTTTCTGCATCATTTGAAATCTTGGCAGGGAAGGAGGGACTAAACACTGATCACAGACAGCATGCAGGAACTACATAACCCACAATGCATTGCATTGTGCATTTTAGGACATCATCAGGAGAACAGAAGCAGCATGCAGACTCATCTCTTATTATACTCACTTACCTGAAGAAACTGCAGTCACACCTCCATGATGCCCACATTTGCTGTTGCAATCTCCTCCCTTGTTGCTCATTCCTCCCTCCTCATTACAAAAGCCCTCTGTCCTCCGCTCTCAGACCTCCCTCCGCAGCCCTCATTACAAAAGCCCTCCCTCCACAGCCCACGTAAGCCAGTCTTATAGCTGAGGAGGGAGGGCCGAGAAGGGGGGCTTTTGTAATGAGGGCCGAAGAGGGAGGTCTGAGGACTGAGCGACAAGGGGGGAGATTGCAACAGCAAATGTAGGCAGCACGGAGGTGTGACTGCAGTTTCTTCGGATAAGGGCGTATAAAGAGACGAGTCTGTATACTTCTTTTGTAGGAGAGCGCATGCAGGAGCGTGTGTTCTCCTGATGATGTCCTAAAATGCCTTCTGTATAACATGTGCAGGGAATTGTGGGGTTTGTAGTATGCAGGCTAAGGACAGATAGCGGCCGATACAAAGTAACGTTAGTCAGCCAGCTCAGCAAAGTAGTCAGACAGATCAGGAGGAGAGCTTAGGGAACTGTTACAAACCATTAAAAATCATGAAAAGACTGCATATATTTTAATTGAAGTATACAGCAAAGTTGCGTGAAATTATGTTTACTTTTCAAAAAGTTTAAGTTATGTTTTTGGGGCGTTCCCCTTTAAGTACGCAGGACAATGCTGGGTGTTTTAAAAGATAAATATATTTCTTTAAATAGTGCCAGGGAAATCTAAGGCCAGAATGTTGGGCACCGCACAGTAAATGCTATTGCTAAGGTTTGTTTTCCTGGCCAGTGCTCCTTTTAGGAAAAACATGTAACATCCTGCGCTTTCAGCATCTTACTTTTCTACATGGCATCCCTTTGCTTTGGCTTTTATATGCAGTGGAGTAAAATTCCCATTCTACTCTAGGGCGCATGTGTGAGTGTAAGCACGAAAGATGGAGGAATGGATAATAAAAATGGTTATATGGGGCTCTATCCGTAAAAGGAATGGGATCCATTATCCGGAAACCCGTTATGCAGAAAGTTATCCAAAGTGTGCTTGATGCTGACGTAAGCAACCCATGGTGTCATAAAACTGGAAGTGGGGAGAGTTGTGGTGGAGGAAAAGACACTCTGAAGCAGTGCTACGCAATATGTTGGCGCTATATAAATACATGTTAATAATAATAATAATAATAATAATTACTGGGAGCTGAGAAACACAGGCTACCAACCTCTGCATCTTATGTGTGATCTACTGTGATAGCCAGGCTCTGCTATAATCACTTGTCAGTATCCCTCCCGGGGAATAATTTGTGATCAATATCACACCAGCAGCCTGAGCCCTACATCCATCTATAAATGTCCTTTTTGTGACTTCTCAAGTGCAAATATTTGGCGACGCTGAAACCTGCCTGGTATATTAAAAAGAAGCCCTAATCCTACATAGTATTATTCTACCTTCCTGTAAGTCTGATTTACTTCCTGTGTAGAACATTTTCAGCCTGTCTAGACAACGGGATTGCACTTTTTGTGTAATCCAAGTATATTAGCAAATAATGAAAACATACGTCAGCACTGCACACAGGCTTGGGTTAGCGACAGCAGTAACCGGACAGCAAATGATGACAATAGATAATTATGTCCAGGATACTGTATTTATTTCTATTTATTGATGTGAGTAAAGTTCAGCAGATAACTCTTCCATAGACTCTGGTGAAACAGTGATTTCTAGAGGCCAGAATGTCATGAAAAAGTGCTGGTTTGTCTTTACTCAGCAGCCGCTGTTTGAAAATAGCACCTGTCAGGCACAAGGCTACATTGTGGGGGTTATTTAAGGCTCATGTGTTTTCCACGAAAGTTTGAGTAGATTTTTTTTGGTCAAAACTCACATTTTAGACAAATTTTTCGAGACCCTGGAAATAGCTCGATTCCGACCCTGGAAATAGCTAGATTCCGAAATACACCATCTAAAACCTGTCACAGTCATGTAGAAGCCAATGACAGAGTTTGCTTGGACCATTTGAAGATGTTAATAGCCTTCATGATGTTTTAGTTTTCTTCGGAGGGTTTTGGCCAAAAAGGCGAATAATTTGAGCTTTTTGAGGTTTTTTCCTGTGAAAACTGGATTGCATCTTAATCAAGTTTTTTTCCCCATTCGAGTTTTTTCTTAAATTAGATACCATTCGAGGTCTCAAAAGAGTCGACCTTTGATAAATAACCCGTGTGTGTGCTTGTGTATAAAAATATATCCATTATCCTGAAAGCAGTTATTCAGAAAGCTCCGAATTAAGGAAAGGTCATCTACAGTAGACTCCATTTTATCCAAGTAACCTAAATTTTAAAAAATTATTTCCTTTTTCTCTGTAATAATAAAACAGTACCTTGTACATGATCCAAACCAAGATATAATTAATCCTTATTTAAAGAAAAATAATCCTATTGGGTTTATGTAATATTTACATGGTTTTCTAGTAGACTTAAAGGGCACCTATCACAGCCAAAATCAAACACATATTAACAATCTGACCAGTACAAGCTAAACACGTTTAATCAAACTACATACATAGTTTTTTGAAAAAACTGCAGGTTTTAAAAAAATCCCTTACTTTGTCAAATGGGTTCTTTCACTGAGGGAGGCCATACTGAGACTATAACAGAGACTCTAATATGCAAATTTCAGGAGCATGCTCAGATTGTAACACTGCTTTGAGTATTCTACCCAGAATGCCTTGTTTAAGTAAATTCCTCCACTAGAAGTATCAGGAGATTTCCCTCTCTTGTCCCCTGCTGGTAAAGTTATTATGCAAATGAAGGGCACACACTAACTTCTAGCAGGTGGCAGCACTACTGAACAGCAGCTAACACACAGGTTTGGCTGATTTGAAAATAGCTTAGAAGGGTTGATAAGCAAGCAAGGAATTTGAACTGAGCATGTGCGAGATTTCAGAGCTACAGTTGGCTGGGAAGATATAGGTAGGAGGAGCCAGTAAAATCCAAGATGGCTGCCTCAGCTAGAACTGCAGGGGAGATAGGGGAGATCTTGCAGAAGGAATAGTGAGCTGATCATTTACATTATACAAACAATTCTGTTTTAAAAACGGATTTCTTGAACTTTCACATAGTGTATTTACTTAGTAAATGATTTTGGTCATGATTGGTGCCCTTTAAGGTATGAAGATCCAAAATACATAAAGATCCATTATCTAGGTCCCGAGCATTCTGGATACACACACATATACACACATATACATATATCGGGCCGAACCTTCCTGAAGACGGCCCAAGTGATGGCGCCAAAACTTTGAAATAAACACAAAATTGTTTTTTGCACTATAAAGTCCTTGGAGTGCGTTTTTTTATAACTTATGTATAATAACTTAACAGCACCCAGGCATTTGTGGCAGTGTTCGTCAGTGCAGCAGGCTGGAGTAAAAAAAAATATATATATATATATATATAATAATAATAAATAATAATAATAAAAAATAAAAATAATAATCAAAATATAAATAATAAAAATAATATATATATATATATATATATATATACATATACACACCCAGAACAGTAGAAATTTCCCTTTATGAGTCAGCTGTGCTACTTACAAAAAAAAAAAAAGAAGCAAACTTCTAATATACATATGCATAGCTACTGCATATTCATGCCATAATTGCCTGGCCTGCAAGAGCACCAGTGGGTCCAGGGCAAGTGCAAATAAATTGGAGGCTTTCATTCTATGTATTTTGCAACCTGCTCTCTGAATTGTACATTACTCAAAATCTCTGAGACGCAGCTCTTCGCAATAAGTTGGCGCTCTAAAAATACATGTTAATAATAAATTATCACATCATCTGCCATTACCTTTAAGACCAAGGATGATCAACCCGCAGTCCTTTGTACGCGTTGTTAAAGCAAAACTCCCATCATCAATAAACAAAGAAGTCCAACAACATCTAGAGGGTGTGCTATATATACACTCACATCATACAGGCAGCTTTTAGTTAACTCAGCAGCTGCTTATTTGCATTCTCATTCCTATGCTGCACCCCGCACAGAGGACTATGCATTTTTTTTTTTACATACTGTAATTATTTACTGCCTCTAAGTCCTTACTTGTTACATGCTTAGCATTGGGTGCAGCAAAGTGCCAGTTCACTGCCAAACAGCACTTACCCCACAGACAAGCAGCAGGGAAAACCCCATTCATGGGCACAGTTTAATTATTTTAGGATTTCTTCCTTTTAACACTTCTTAATATTTGTTTTCTGAAGAACAACTTCCCTCTTTTCACCATTACATGTAATAGCAGATTTCTTTTTATTTCTCTAAAGGTAACGGGTTTCTCGGAATTTACAGCCTTGGATGTAGCATGGGGGAAGGCTTGGAAATCCAAGGGGATTAAGGAATATGATTAGTTAAAGAAAATCTTGTATTATTAAATGTATAAACAATATAAATTCATAATAAAACTGGGCTTTCCCAGAAGCTACAGGGTTGGACTAGTGAGAAGTGTGGATAATTCCCAGAGCCTCGTGACTCATTTGCTTTACATTTGACACAGTATTTCCAATAAAAGTGGTCCCATGGAATCCACCGAATGTAAGTGCAAGCTCCCAAGTCTCGGATTTTGAACCCAAGCCACACCTTGTCATATATCACCATCACTGTATCTTTCAGTAGTTATTCTGCCAAGGGAGACTGGTGTTTTGTTGGTACAACTAGTAGTACAACTGGTAGTAACTATTGAGGTCATTGCAGTACACGTTTACAAACCAAATATATTGGGCAACAAATGCAATGGCAGCTTCTTGCTTAAAGGGGAACAATCGTCAAAATGAATATTTAATACAAACTTCATCATACTATAATAAGGTTTTCTAAATATAATCGATTAAAGATTTTGGACCGTTTCTGAAATATTCAAGTTAATCCTCTCTCTGCTCCTCTTCATTGTCTCTTCGCAGACCCCATTTTATCCAAATTTTAATAAATAATTATCTTTTTCTCTGCAATAATAAAACAGTAGCTTGTACTTGATCCAAACAGATATAATTAATCCTTATTGGAAGCAAAAGCATTTACATGATTTCTATTAGACTTAAGCTTCATCATACTAAAATAAGAAACTTTCTAAATATAATCAATTAAAAATTCTTTACAAGTGTGGGATTCGTTATCCGGGAAACCTGATTTATGGAAAGGCCATCTTCCATAGACTCCACTTTGTCCAAATTATCCAAATAATTTCTCTGTAGTAATCAAACAGTACATAGTACTTGATCCCAACTAAGATATAATTAACTGGAAGCAAAATCAGCCTCTCCGATTTAATCAATGTTTACATGATTTTCTGCTATTTGTCTATAATGTCCTCTAATGTACTTGTAAAGTGTAATCATGTCCCCTCGCAAGCGTCTTTTTTCCCCAGAGAAAACAACCCCAACCTTGACAGTCTCCCCTCATAATTTAAGTCTTCCCTCCCTCTAACCAATTTAGTTGCACTTAGTCTCTGCACTCTCTCCAGCTCATTTATATCCCTCTTAAGGACTGGAGTCCAAAACTGCACTGCATACTCCAGATGAGGCCTCACCAGGGACCTATAAAGAGGCAGAATTATGTTTTCATCCCTTGAGTTAATGCCCTTTTTTATGCACAGAATGACACTGCCCAGAATTAGACAACGTGTTATCTACAAAGACCCCTAGATCCTTCTCATTGAAGGAAACTCCCAACACACTGCCATTTAGTGTATAACTTGCATTTATATTATTTTTGCCAAAGTGCATAACTTGCATTTATTAACATTGAACCTCATTTTCCAGTTTGCTGCCCAGTTTTCCAGTTTAGACAAATCACTTTGCAAAGTGGCAGCATCCTGCATGGAACCTATAGTTCTGCACAATTTAGTATCATCTGCAAAAATAGAAACAGTACTTTCAATGCCCACCTCCAGGTCATTAATAAACAAGTTGAAAAGCAAGGGACCTAGTACAGAGCCCTGTGGTTCTCCACTAACACTGGTCCAATTAGAAAATGTTCCACTTACCAAAACTCTTTGTAGTCTATCTTTTAGCCAGTTCTCTATCCAGGTACAAATACTATGTTCCAGGCCAACATTCCTTAATTTAACCAGGAACCTTTTGTGTTGCACTGTATCAAATGCTTTAGCAAAGTCTAAGTAAATCACATCCACTGCCATCCCAGAATCGAGGTCTCTACTTACCTTCTCATAAAAAGAAATTAAGTTAGTCTGGTAAGATCTATTACGCATAAAACCATGCTGGCACACACTCATAGTATTATGATTTGCTATGAAGTCCAGTATCTTATCCTTTATTAACCCTTCGAAAAGCTTTCCTACCACTGACGTCAGACTAACTGGCCTATAGTTTTGAGGCTGAGAACGGGATCCTTTTTTGAATAGAGGCACCACATTAGCAATTCGCCAGTCTCTCGGCACTATGCCAGATCTCAATGAATCCTGACAAATTAAGTAAAGAGGTTTGGCAATCACAGAGCTAAGATCGCTAATTACCCTGTAAACATTGATTACACCCAATAGGCTGGTTTTGCCTCCAATAAGGATTAATTATATCTTAGTTGGGATCAAGTACAAGGTACAGTTTTATTAATTCCGGTTTCGGGATAACAAATCCCACACTTGTACAGAATTTTTAATTGATTCTATATAGAAAGTTTCTTATTTCAGTATGATGAAGCTTTTTACATTTTCACATTCAGCATAGTTTCCCTTTAATGCCTCCAAAACAAAGAATAGAATAGAAGCAGCAGCAAATGTTTTAAGAGTCCCAACATATAGCAGAAGAATAAATAATGCATTGCCATGAATAGTCACCATTCCTACAAACTGGAAAGTGCTTAAACTCCTTTAATCCAATTCATTCCAATCAAGAACATTAAATAAACAGCCGCTAGTTAAAAGAAAGTAATTTAGGACATTATTTCTACTAATCTGGATACCGCACAGTATACACATCGAATACACTATCAGCATCTTTGTCAGTTTATATTAGCAGGAACACTGATCGTATAAAATACATGGTTTATGACCAAGATTTCATATTAAATCAATAACAAATGAATGTATGACTGATTATTTTATTGATTTATTGATTGAATAAATCAATGAGTGAAGGTAGATGGGAAAGGCGAGTAAATAAATGTAATAAATACTGGACACATGTAAATGCATGACTTGGAGGAATGTAGTTGGGTTAGTGGGGAGAAACCCCAAGAACAGGATCTCACTTCTGCGCCCAATCGACGGACATTCACTATAAGCACATATATATTTATTCAAAAAAAAAAACAAGAATGTGCCAGTGCTTTAAACTCTCTTAGATACAGAAGGAATGTGCTTTAAAAAGTTGTGTTTCTGGTTACTTAATTGAAAATTTCTGCAAAAACCCTACTAGTCCCACTTCCTGCTGTCTCCTTTCCCAGGCTGTGCAGGGGAGCTGGCGGCACTCAGCGCTGTAGGATAGGAGCCAATCAGCAGCTATGCTGACCTTATAAGGAACTGAAGTCTGTCTTTGCTTGTGTGATTGCAGGGCTGTCCCCCTTCAACTGTCTTTCTGACAGGGACCATTGGGACACACCCACCCTTCATTTAAAACTCAGGACAAAGACCTTAGCAGATCTATAGGGAGCTCCAATAAAAAGCCCTTTTTTTAATAGAAAATTTTCGTTTTTGGACAAAAGTAAAACCAGCACCGTATTGTATTATTGCATACAAAATTAGATTTACATTTTAAAATAAAGTGTAGGTTAAATTGAGGTAACACTATCTAGAAAGAGAGCAATAAACTCTTGTTTGCTATGTCCATGCAGTGCCCAGTTAAACTTATTATAAGAGACACCAAATAGAATGGCAACAGTAAAGTATGGGTAAAAAAAGTGTTATAGTAAGGGGTGTGATACTGACGAGGTACTTCCCATGTGTCCATACCAAGGAACTGCACTGAAGATGTAGCGCGCTTATATATTATCATCAGTTATGGCTGCCTTTAAAGGAACAGTTCAGTGTAAAAATAACAATTGGGTAAATTTGAACTGTGCCATGATTTGTGGCATACCAAGATCCTAGACACCTGGCATGGAAAAGGTTAAAGGAATTGTTCAGAGTAAAAATATAAACTGGGTAAATAGGCTGTGCCAAATAAAAAATGTTTCTAATATAGTTAGTTAGCCAAAAATGTAATGTATAAAGGCTGGAGTGACTGGATGTCCAACATAATAGCCAGAACACTACTTCCTGCTTTGCAGCTCTCTAACTCTGAGTTAGTCAGCGACTATAAGGGGGGACACATGGGACATAACTGTTCAGTGAGTTTGCAATTGAGCCTCAGCATGCAGCTCAGATTCAAAAGCAACAGATATGACCCATGTGCCGCTCCCCCCCTCAAGTCACTGATTGGTTACTGCCTGGTGACCAATCAGTGGAAACCAAGAGAGCTGCAAAGCAGGAAGTAGTTCTGGCTATTATGTTAGATATCCAGTCACTCCAGCCTTTATACATAACATTTTTGGCTAAGTAACTATATTAGAAACATTTTTTTTTTTTATTTTGCACAGCCTATTTACCCAGTTTATATTTTTACACTGAACAATTCCTTTAACCTTTTCCATGCCAGGTGTCTATGATCTTGGTATGCCACGAATCATGGCACAGTTCAAAAGACAATCAGGAAACACAGAATCAATAGCACTTACAAAAGGAGTGCCACGAGTTCTGTGTTTAGTTTTAGCCAAATGCATGTACTGCCAGGCAGAAAGGACAAATGCTGACAATCATTTCCAGCTAATCGTGTATCGCTGCAGCAGAAAGTTATTAAGCCAAATAAATTAAAGTGCTGTACAACCAAATACAAGCCGACAGATGGCATAAACAGATTAGAAGAATAGTGAACTTTTCCTGAAAGCAAGTCTACAGCTGAATGGAAAGAGAACTCACCAATTGTAGGATATCTTCATCTTTTGGCATCACACTGAGTTCTAATGTGGAATCGCTGAAGCAAAGAAAAAAAAAAGATAAAGAGATGCTTTTTCTAAAAATATCCAATATAAATGAATGTGTATGCAAGAATGAAGAAAATAATTAAGGTAAAATAGGCACTAAGGTATTAAATGGATAGTAATTTAGAGTGTAATATAGACTGATATCCTATAGCTCTTTGCAGTGGGCTTTAAACTTTAATTTGCGTTTGTATTAAATTTAAAAACATTTTATTCTGCAACTCTCCACTCTTTAAATGTAAGCCTGGTGGCTACAGTCACCAACCCTAGAACTATGCAGCAACTGATATGTCAGAATTGACGAGGAATAGTAGAGAAAAAAAACAGAGAATAAATAGAGCAGCGGATATCTTGCATAAGGATTCCTCTCTACGAAGCATAATTCAATCAATCAATAAAATGTATGGTTTAATGTTTTGCATCAATTATGTTGCTCTATAGTCTCGCAGGCACTTGAGAAGTTTATATATGTTATCCTTCTTATTAAAGGGCATGCAAAAGCCAAAAAAATAAAATCCCATTTGTACTTTCTTTAATGAAAAAGAAACCTATCTCCAATATACTTTAATTAAAAAATTTGTACCGTTTTTATAAGAAACCTGACTGTATGCAGTGAAATTCTCCCTTCATTTACTGCTGCGGATAGGAATTGTCAGACGGTCCCTAACTGCTGAGCAGGGAAACAATCATACTTATGAACAGCAGGGGGTGCTCCCGCCTTACTTCCCAGCCATGCAGAACTCAAGCAGCTTTGTTTATGACAATCCCTAAGCAGCCCAGACCACACTGAGCCTGTGCCTTAGTCTTGCAACGATGTTTAACAAAGTTACAAGATGGTGAGCCCCTGTAGCCAACTTTGAAATCATAAATCATTTGTTTGATTAGGCTTGTGGTGCAGTAAGTTCATGTTTATATTTAGTATACAAAATACATAATTTCTAGCCTTATTCTATTTTAGACTTTACATGCCCTTTAAAGGGGATGTAAAGGCAAAAAAATAATATCCCATTTTATTTTCTTTAAAATTATTCTTTAAATTAAAATTATCTTCAAAATTCTTTAATTAAAAAACGTACATAGTTTTTATAAGAAACCCGACTGTATGCAGTGAAATTCAACCTTCATTTACTTGCTTTGACTGCTAAGAATAGGAAACTTCAGATGGTCCCTAACTGCTCTTCAGGGAAAGGATCATACTTTCAAACGGCAGGTGGTAGGGACTTCCCAGAACTGTTTCTGTTTGTTTACCTGTAGAACAGACGGTGACCATGTAGAGATTCATATCTGCAGAAGTCAGAGCAAGTACATGAAGGGGGAATTTCATTTCATACAGTCAGGTTTCTCATAAAAACTGTACATATTTTTTAATTGAAGTTTATTGGGGATAGGTTTCTTTTTCCGTTAATAAAGTAAAAATTGTATTTTCTTTTTGCCTTTACATCCTCTTTAATGTTTCCAACTCCAGCTGCAGGGACAAAGATCATGGAGCCAGATTTAAACAGATAAACTGGGATTCTACTTGGAGGATGTTTTTGCTGCAGCCACTGGTTCTGGAGAGTTGGAGAAAGTTTATATTAAACAATACAAAAACTATAAAATTGACAACATGGGACCCAGTGCAGTCTGCTTATTCTGATTATTAATCAGTCTTGCTGTATCGGCTTCTGCCAGATATTATTTGACTTATTTGTGCTGTTTTGATAATTTATGACGACCCCTAAGCAGCAGCCCAGACCACACTGAGAATGTGCACAGTCTTGGTCTTGCAAAGATGTTTAACAAAGTTACAAGATGGCGACCCCCTGTGGCCAACTTTGAAAGCATAAATTATTTGTTTGATTAGGCTTGTGGTGCAGTAAGTTCATGTTTATATTTAGTATACAAAATACAGCATTTCTAGCCTTATTCTATTTTAGCTTTTAGTTTCCCTTTAAGAAATAGGTCACCACATTATATCAACATTGAAATAAAAAATATTAATAGGAGTCACCAGCCCCTCATAAATGCTTTTTTTTTTTTTTTTTTTTTTTTTTTTTATAAAATGGCCATACACAGGGCAATAAAAGCTGGCAACTCAGTCCCTCCAGTCCCAGTCAACAGCTTGATGGCCTGAGTGTGGGGCCTCCCGACAGTCAGTGATATGTGGCCATAAATCAGCCAGGAATCTATCAGCAGGTTAGGGAACCCAATGTGTGCAGACTAAATTGCCTTCTCTAGAAGACTCTAGGTAGGCCTAGGATGTGATGTGTAGAAGAAAAAAAAAAAAAAATACATATCCGGCAGAACATACTTACCTGTTTTGGATGAGAGCAATCACCTGGGAGTAAGTTTTACCAATGACACTTTCACCGTTCACTTTTATAATGCGGTCCCCTAAGCAGAGCAAACAAATAGATTGCAATTAAAGGGACATTATACTTGCTGGTAACGGATTTACAACACATGATTTTTATTTTTTTGAGCAGAATGACTATTTCATTACTTGGCCAGCTAGAAGTAAGTACAGTCAATAGGTATTTACAAATACAAAAACAACAAAAAGAATGTCAACGCGGTTTATAAACAAGGTAGGTTCTTGCAATAAGCGTTTTTCACAAGCATTGGAAAGGCATATATTCCAGGCATAATTAGGGGTTGAAAAATATGTTGATGGAACACTAGGATGACAAAGTAAGGATACTAACTGCAAAAAAACTAGGGATACACCAAAAACACTTTTTGGGATTCGGCCGAATCCCCGAATCCTTCAAGAAAGATCTGGCCGAATACCGAAACGAATCAATTTGCATATGCAAATTAGGGGAGGGAAAGGAAAAAGGGAAATGTGGGAAAAATGTTTTTTACTTCTTTGTTTTGTGACAAAAGTCACGTGATTTCCCTTCCCACGTCTAATTTACATATGCAAATTCAGATTCGGTTCGGCCATGCACAAGGATTCCGCGGAATCTGAATCCTGCTGAAAAAGGCAGAATCCCGAAAAAAACAATTACAGGGGAGATTGTAATACGGGGGGGGGGTAAAGTTTGTATTGCAAGGATGTTATTAACTTCCCCAAAGACAGCAATTGGCAATAGTGCTCTATGGATATGGTATGGTCACAGCCAACCAAAACAAAGTATTAACAGCACGGATTCCCTCACTTGCACAAAATATGGGAATCCGTAGGGAGCAGGTGTTATAATCTAGTGCAGGAACAGCCTTTGTGGCTTCAGTCATTGCTAAAATACAAAAACCAAATTCCCTTACAAGGTGTGCAGGCCTTGGGACCTGTGTGGAAACATGTAATAACAGGCAACATTTATATTATATATACATGAATATATATTTGTGTGAGAGCAGGCACACTGCTGAAGCTATGTAATGTCGCCATCTAGTGGTCACTTGTATAAACGAGTGATACCATTGTTATCATGCATAGCATTTTAGGGTGCACCTGCAGCAAAACCTGACTGCATGGGCGTCCACAGAGGGGGGCAAGAGGGGTCAGTGCCCCCCCCTGGGACCAGCAGACTGACCATCTGTTTATTCGGGCATTTTGTAATGTGGGCCGCTCCTGATCTATAATGTTCATTTCAAACTGTGGGCTCTAGGACCGCTCCTCCGTCCCAGCTCCCACTGTGGCTCCGCCCCTTCCACTCGTCTCCGTTCTCATGCTGTGCTGTGTGCAGGCCTGCCTGCCTGCCATCAGGGGGGAACAAGGAAGAAAGTTTTGGGCCAGGCAAGATTTAGGCTCAAAGGGGGATTAGCCAGCCCCCCTTACGAGCGTGGACATCACTGATGCCGAAGACGGAAGTACAGGAACTGATGTGGTAAGAAGGGGAAGCCAGCAGTCACTGTGCTTCTCAGGAATCTCTTTAGCCTGCACTCTGTCTCTCTCTACCCCTCTCTCTCTCTGAGTCTTTGTTTCTCTCTCTGCCTCTCTCTCTCTGTCCCTCTGTCTCTCTCTCGCTGCACTCTTTCTTTCTCTCACTGCACTCTGTCTCTCTCTGTGAGTCTCTGTCTCTCTCTGCACTCTGCCTCTCTCACTACACTCTCTCTTTCACTGCACTGTCTCTCTCTGCACTGTCTCTCTCTCTCTCTACTCTGTCTTTTTCTCTCTCTGCACTCTGTTGTTCTCTGCACTCTGTCTCACTGCACTCTGCTTCTCTCTGCACTCTGACTCTCTCTGTGAGTCCCTCTCTTTCTACAGTCTATCTGTCCACCAATGAAGTTTTTTTTTAACTTTTATGGGGGGCCCCTATCCTAACCACCAATTGTTTTTTTTAACTTGTATGGGGGTCCCTGGTAACCAGTGGGTTTCTAGTGTTTGTTTTATCTCCCATGTTTGTGTGGCTTTTATTACTGTGGTGTTGGGTCTGGGACTGTCATCTAGATTATGTAGGTACCCAGCAGAATGAATTGTTAAAAAGAACATGTGGCTACATGGGGTATTTATGCATGTACTTGCCCCTGTGCTATCTGTTTGTGAGTTCTGGGGGTATTTATACATGTACGTGCCCCTGTGCCATCTGTTTGTGAGTTCTGGGGGTATTTATACATGTACTTACCACTGTACCATCTGTTTGTGAGTTCTGGGGGTATTTATACATGTACTTACCACTGTACCATCTGTTTGTGAGTTCTGGGGGTATTTATACATGTACTTGCCCCTGGGGGTATTTATACATGTACTTGCCCCTGTGCCATCTGTTTGTGAGTTCTGGGGGTATTTATGCATGTACTTGCCCCTGTGCCATCTGTTTGTGAGTTCTGGGGGTATTTATACATGAACTTGCCCCTGTACCATCTGTTTGTGAGTTCTGGGGGTATTTATGCATGTACGTGCCCCTGTGCCATCTGTTTGTGAGTTCTAGGGGTATTTATACATGAACTTGCCACTTTGCCATCTTTGTGTGAACTAGGGTTGCCACTTGTCAGACAACCGGTATTTTGAAGGGTTGCCCGGGTCAAATTAGGGAAACTGTGCAGGATTCCCTTGATTGACCCGGCGATCGGCTGATCGCCGTGGCATAGCTCCACCCCTTGATGGCAGTGACACACCCACCTATGTCACAGGCCCGCCCACAGATGCCTCCTTGCCCCACCCTGGAAAATTTTCTGTGGACACCCATGCCTGACTGTGTTGCTTAAAGGGGACCAGTCACCCAAAAAAATTATTCCAAATCCTATTTTATAATGTTTGTCAAGCAAAATAAACTTACACTGTATAAATGATTTGAATCTCGTTTTCCTCGCTCTGGGAACTCAATTATAGCAAGCAGGCAGAAGCCATTTTGTGGACACATGTCACATGGCACATGTTATTAAGGCAAGCCTTTTTAATTTGAAAAGGACTTTTATTATACAGCTTTTTTATGCCTGGGTGACAGGTCCCCCTTTAACTTTTTCAGAATTCTAAATTAACTGCTTATCATTCACATCAGAATTCGTGCCTTATTTAAGAGTGCCTTGGAAAGTTTTCAGGAGCTGGCAACATGATGGAAAATAAGCCATCCCTCCCAGCCAGCAAGGATTGGGAGGTTAGCATATGGCACCCAAAAGCATAGGTCAGACAGGGACTGTTCACCTTTGAATTAACTTTAAGTATGTTGTAGAGAGGGATATTCTGAGACAATTTGCAATTGGTTTTTGAGATGTTTAGTTTTTTATTCAGCAGATCTCCACTTTGCAATTTCAGCAATCTGGTTGGTAGGCTCCCAACTACCCTAGCAACTGTGCACTGATTTGAATAAGAGACTAAGATATGAATAAGAGGACCTGAATACAAAGATCAGCAATAACAAATACATTTGTAGCCTTACAGAGCATTTGTTTTAGATGGGGTCAGTGACCCCCATTTGAAAGCTGAAAAGTCAGAAGAAGGAGGCAAATAATTCTAAATCTATAAGAAAGAAAAAATGAAGATCAATCGAAAAGTTGCTTAGAATTAGGCATTCTATCAGGTATAAATTTAAAGGTGAAGCACCCCTTTAAAAACTACAGCCATTGCATATACCCCAAAAACCACAGTGCAGTCACTTACTAATGGGGTGTCTACGGAAGTACATACTCACCCTCGGAATGATTGCTCTTCAAGTTGGATGCCCTTAGCTCAATAAAGGATTACGTATATAAACACCCATGAAATAGTCTCCCACCCCCCTCCAGGGGTAAACAAGACTGGGAATAACCACCCCAAAACCAGTATTCCGAATCAACATTCCAACCTCCCTCATTGCTCTATGGGGCAGATTCCCTAAAGGGTGAAGTGAGCAACGCTAGCGAAAATTCGCCGATTTCCTAACAGGCGCAGGTGTCGCTTCGCTAGCGAAGGAGATAGACGCTAGCGTTGCTTCGCACTCTAACACGAGGCGAGTTTTCGTTCTCGTCAGTGTCTGACTGGGCTGGGAAAAAACCAAGTGAGCCCCCGGCCCTCTTGGGCCCCGCCGGCCCAGCCCCAGTTCTAGATTGGCCCCCCCTGCATGCGCACAGTGCGTCTGCCATTCGCGCACAAGCTTTTGCGCATGTGCACGGGGCCCCCGAGGTTCAGAACCCGGTGGGCCCCGACTGTGCCAGGCTGACCCTGGCTCTGGTGAACGGACGTAACTCAGCAAATTCACTAAGATGTGGATTTTACTGAACGTTACCTCATTCGCCAGACTTGCCTTCGCCACCTCAGACCAGGCGAAGTGCAATGGAGTGCATAGGTCTTCCTCAATTTTTTAGTGCAAAATGTTTCTAAGTCCCAAAAAATGCTGGCGTCTTCCTTTTTACAGAGTGAAAGCCTGCAATGGTCCGTAAAAAAAAAAAAATGTTTTGGGTAACTGGGTTCCCCCCATTTTCTAACATATGGAACATAAACTATGGAACATATACTATACTATGGGCTCATGTGTAGGGCATTATAACAAATTTTATTTGTTAAGGCTCCCTGGACTTGTGTAATTTAATGCATTTGCTGCAACATATACGTCCATTCAACTTCAAATTTCCCTTCGTATGCAAATTAGGCAACACAAGCGCATCTTCGCTTTGATTGTGAAAATTCGCCAGCGTTCGGTGCCCTGGACGCAACTTCGCACTTTAGGGAACTGGCATTGTTCTAGCGAATTAACGGCTGGTGAAGTGTTACGATGGCTACGAAGCCGTCGCTAGCGAATTTTAACCGGTTAGGGAATTTGCCCCATCGTCCTACAGTTTGCCACATTTTGTGAAGACTAGTATATAGGTAAACGGTTATATCCTACTACAAATACCAGTTTGTAGTGTAATGTCAGGGGTCACTGGTATTTGAGGTTTTCCTGATACAGTTTTGGAATTAGGTGTATACAGTTTATATGCTGCTTTCACTTATCAGTTCTACATAACGTGTACTTTACCTCCTCTCACCTCCATATGCCTCTTCTCCCAATTTCAATATATCTGCTGTGTAAACCTATTATATTTCTTTTCTGCCTTTCACTCACTTTTCCCCCTATACTTGGATATGTACCGTTATACATTTACACCCTTCTTTTACATTCATTTATTTCCCTGACTCATCTGTCATTAGGTTGCATATTTTTTCACCAAGTCCATAAGGACAGAGGGTTGAACTATTAGAAAATGCTTGAGCACCTCTGCTGCCTGAGATCTGTTGCCTCTGTTCTTATGTGAATTATTGGCTGTCCTGCAGACCAACAATTATATAAAGAGTGAGAGTTGCCATAATACCAGCAGCTCCCATTGGACAGCATTCTTCTGTCCCAGCCAAGTATATTGATCCTGTGACATGTTTATTCATTATATAACACATATCTTGGAAGCTGATAATGAATAATCAAATTCAAAGTACCTGTACACAGTCCTGCTTCATGCGCTGGGCCTCCTTCTTTAACCTGCTTAACAAAGATGGTGTCCATTGGCTCGAGACGGTTCCTTGGTCTCCCTGCATTAACTAAAGCATAAGAAAAACAGCAGATGAAGGCTCCATATAACAAAGTAACAACATGATCAGTTCAAATATCCTATTCTTAGACAATTTTTCAGCTTGTCTTCATCTTTTAAAAAAATGTTGCCTTCCACTTATGCCTTTTTCCACAAATGGGGGTTACGAACCCTGGCAACACACAAACGATTGCTTTGCGAGACTTTATTTTTATTCCTCGTATTTCTATTCAGGTCCTCTCCAATTCATCTTCCATGTGCGCTAGAGTCCATTGGACCTTAACAGACAGATGCTGGAATTCTGAACCAGAGAGCTTCTGAACAAAGTTAAATAACTTGAAAACAATGAACAAATCAAGACCGAGTGCAAAGTGTCTCGGCATATCACTGTCTGCATCATACATTTTCCGTGAAATTGCATGACCTGTATGATCGGACACCTTATTAACGGTATCATTATGTGGGATATAGCTCAGCCAAGGTATTCTAAAGAAATTTATTCTAATAAGAAAATAGAGAAATCTAAAAGGATAGCGTGCTTAAAAAAAAAAGACAAATATATGAACTTGCCACTCAATATTGGTTACTACGGTAGAGGCCTGCATTGGGTCGAGCACCCGCGGGTTACCCGCAAAAACCTGCGGGTTGCAGGTAGAAGTTTAGGGAGTGGGTATAGATGTGGGTCGGCAGTTTTCCGGGCTTGCAGGTCTCGGTTCGGATAGGAGGTCTTCTCAAAAGCGAGTTTTACTCCTTTTTTTCTGATCATGCCAACTTCTAATGATGTCACGTCCAGTTTACAATAGCAGCACTTCCTGTTTCTTGATGGTCAGCGGGTGACGGATCTGGTTGTGGATAAGGTACTTGCAGGTCGGGTAGCAGGTAAGTATGCGGGTTACGAGTCACGGGTTGGGTTTAACATATTGGTTCCGCGCAGGACTCTATCCTACGGAACTACACAATGGAAACTGAGCTAAAACACACCAAATACAGAAGCCTGGTACTTGGATAGCAACTCCACATACTAACAGTATTTTGTCTTGACTACAGTATGAGAGGGTAACTTGCATGCTAAGCCCATTCCCTCTTTGTAATATGGCAGCTTTTAATTCATGTAATCCTACAGTTGAAAGCAGGCATGCACCGAATCCACTATTTGGGATTTGGCGGAATACCTGAATCCTTCATGAAAGATTCGGACGAATACCGGACCAAATCCTAATCCTAATTAGCATATGCAAATTAGGGACAAGGGAAAAAGTGGAAAAACATTTTTTGTTTTGACAAGGTTACATCAGGTTCCTTCCTGTCCCTAATTTGCATATGCAAATTAGGATTCGGATTTGATTTGGACAGGCACAAGGATTCAGCTGAATCCCAATCCTGCTGAAAAAGGCTAAATCCCGAACGGAATCCTGGATTTGGTGCATCCCTAGTTGAAAGCATGAGTATGGGCACCATGCTAAACTTTTCAATTACGAAATTACCTAAATGTTTCTCCTGTGTGCACCATGCAGCCATCTTTACTTATTTTCAGAATCTTTACAATATACAACATTTTTAGTGATTTTAAAGTTATTTATAAAGATAATTGCGACTTAAAAAAGTGCCTGTCCCATGTTATTTTGTGGATACAATGTGGCAGATGCCAGATGAGCTGCTACATCGTTTCAAGGGTCATAACCAGGAATGAAGAAAGGAACGGACAGATACTGCTTTCAATAGCAATTACATTTATAAATAACCATAAAACCATGGATGTTTTTAATGGCTTTATAGTGGAACATTACTTAGAACAAGTCTTCTATTATTAAAAACTGAATTTGGGGGTTCATACCTTATTTGATTCAACTAACAAAATAGACGTGACCCGGACTACCACGTTAGCTTTGGGGACACTGAAGGCAAGTACCTGGCAAATTGAACATTCCATGTCAGGAACAATCATTCAGGGTTAATCACTGCAGCAACATTTAACATTTGATAGGAGTCAAGTGGCCCATGCGTAACAAGTAATTATTTTCTAAACGCTTAAGCTTGGAATCTTCCTTGTTCTCTATTTAGCCCAATGTTCCCATTTCAGAATGCCATTTTGAAGTAATTTTATAGGGCAAATTGGCTTCATGCTTCACTACGCAAATATTTGTTAATCAGTATCCAATTTCAATAGATTTTAGCCATAAATAATGATGCCAATCTTAAAATACGCAAGACTTGGGGAGGCGTGTTAACGGGTGGCCTTGCCGGCTTCATTACAAGAGAGGGAAGCGATTTAGTGGAAGCCAGAGCAGTGTTTGGTGAGAGAGAAAGGGAAAATAAATTCAGCATTCTACTAGTTCTTTAGAAGTTTCCTTTGAAGAGGACACCTGTCCTCTGCCGTTAACCCTGAAATCTAATTGTACAGATTCCTATGCGGATTTCCTATGAAGAGTGCACAGGTGCAAGTTAAGGACAGCAAGAGGGTTTTACTTTCTACTTGACTTGCTTATAAAAGACTATTAGAGTCAAATTGGGAGCAGAATCAGTAAATACTACTGGTATGCATGCCGGAGACCTCTAGTGACAAAACAGAGGTAAAACCATAAACTCAAAAATTTCTCCAAGGCATGCTAATAGGTAAAAAAAATATACTTTATTTACATCAATAGTTAAAAGACATGGAAAGTATCCCCTCTAACGCCTAACGCGTTTCATGCTTACCCATTCTGCCTATGACTAAGTGCTGGGTAAGCATGAAACGCGTTAGGCGTTAGAGGGGATACTTTCCATGTCTTTTAACTATTGATGTAAATAAAGTATATTTTTTTACCTATTAGCATGCACTTTGAGTTTATTGCTTATAAAAGAATCCCCCCTAAACTCTTAAAGGGATACGGTCATGGGAAAAAAACATTTTCAAAACGCATCAGTTAATAGTGCTGCTCCAGTAGACTTCTGCACTGAAATCCATTTCTCAAAAGAGCAAATACATTTTTTTTTTTATTTAATTTTGAAATTGGACACGGGGCTAGACACAGAGGCAGATTTATCAAGGGTGGAATTTCGAGTTTATGGGAGTTTCTAAAAACTCTGGAAACAGTAAAGGGGATGTAAAGGCAAAAATAAAATCCAATACAAATCTCTACCCAGTCGCCGACAGCTCTACAAGGAAACAAACAAAGCTGCTTGAGTTCTGCATGGCTGGGAAGTAAGGCGGGGGCTCCCCCTGCTGTTCATAAGTATGATTGTTTCCCTGCTCAGCAGTTAGGGACCATCTGACAATTCCTATCCACAGCAGTAAATGAAGGGAGAATTTCACTGCATACAGTCAGGTTTCTTATAAAAACAGTACACATTTTTTAATTAAAGTATATTGGAGATGGGTTTCTTTTTCATTAAAGAATTGGATTTTATTTTTTTGCTTTTTTTTTTTTTTTTTAGAAATTATGGAAAGATCCACACTGATCCAGAAAACCCAAAGTCCCAAGCATTCTGCATACCAGATCCCATACCTGTATATTGAATGTTCGTGGACATGATAATATTAACAATGATTTCATAAAGAAAACTACCAACTCCTAAGACAAGTTTGATGCCATAAAAAGTCCCTGTGGCTATGGACACATTTTTGACCCTCTCCACCTGGATCACATTTATGAGCAACAAAGCCCAAGGAACAAATAGAGATAACAGAAGTACATATTCCTGCTCAAAAATACAGATACATGCTTTTTGAGTATTCTTAAAAAAATAAATAAATAATAAATAAATAAAAAGACTATCTTTCTGGCTGTACTATTACTTATTCATGGCTTTATTTCCCAGAGTATATGGTCACAGGAAGAACAAATAACACCCACTCAAATATACATATGTCAAACATTGTACAGTAGCGGTTGATTTACAAAGCGTACTAGGGGACTATATTAGAACTTGCCCTAGGCAAAGACTATGTAGCCAGCCATCTTATTTAAAAATGTGCCTGTGACTTTACACAAGCATTAACTTAGCAAAAACAAAAACAGCAGCTAATAAGTAAAAGAGAATGAGTAACGGGACACTATCTTCAAAAAATAAAGGACAGGTATGGGATCAGTTATCTGGAAACCAGTTATCCAGAAAGCTCTAAATTATGGAAAGGCTGTCTCCCATAGACTCAAATTCATCCAAATAATCCAATTTTGTTATTTTTTTCTGTAATTATAAAACAGTAGCTTGTACATGATCCCAACTAAGATATAATTTATCCTTATTGGAAGCAAAATCAGCCTATTGGGTTTATTCAATGTTTACATGATTTTCTAGTAGACAAGCTATGAAGATCCAAATTAAAGAAAGATTGGTTATCTGCAAAACTCCAGGTCCTGAGCATTCTGGATAGCAGGTCCCATACAGTCTCAATTTTTGACTAAAGAAAAAAAAAAAAAAATATCTGTTTCAGTCAGTAGTACAGATGACCAAGTCAATACTATTTGCCCCAGTTCCCAAGCTGCCAACCCCAGTAAGAGACTACAGGGACCAGCCAAATGAGGATACTTTGTGTGGCCCTCAGCTGAAGGGTTTTTAAAACATACCTAGTTAATATATACCTGATTTTTGGGTAACCCATCCTGCAAGCATACAAATGCCAATAAGTGGATATCATCCCATGTTTGACAAGTTAATGTGCGGGGACAAATGTTCTGGGTCTGCACAAGAGTAATCAAATAATAGCATAGAATTATACTATCGCTTCACTTTTTCTTATACCCCCTAGCCTGTAAACATGTAATTGATTTAGATAATCGCAGAACATGTGGATAGAGAGCTATAATCCGATGAATGGAAGACAGATGGGAAATGCATTCCTTTATGCAACCATTAAAAATAGCCATTGTTCTTATTACTACTTGTAAATACTAATTATATAACCAGAAGCTATGGCTATGTAAAAAAAATTAGTTTTATAGATATATGCTTTCTTTTTTAAACAATAACATCTTTTTAAAGAAAGCACGCCAGGTTATGAAGGCTTTAGAAGGGAGTCATTAACAGACAGAAAAGATCAGACCTGTGAAAATATCATTATTCCCACAAACACCAGGAAAATGTTAAAAGGTGAGGAAATTCTAAGCATTCAGAAAATAGTAACTACGGATAAAACCGTTTTTTATTTTTATCTCCAACTGGTTGTAAGCTACACTAACAAGTAATTCACTACCCCACAGGCATTGAACCTCCTCAGGTTTAAAGGAACAGTAACAGCAAAATGAAAGTGTCTTAAAGGAACGACAATATAATACAGTGTAGACCTGTGTTTGCTTCAGAAACACTACTATAGTTTATATAAACAAGCTGCTATGTAGCCATGGGGGCAGCCATTTAAGCACACTGATCAACCAGTCTGGGGAAAACAAAGTACCTGTATTCCAGCAGCTTCTAGGATTTGGGATTATCACCACTATATTTAATTCCTAGGGCAGAGCCAAGCCTCTGGTGAAACCTTACATTCCTCATTCGGATTGCAAGCGAAAGGCCAACTTTAACTCAACACCCACGCCATGTAGTTAGCATTAAGGATTCAGCAGAAAAGAGAATATTCTGTTATTAAGACAACTGATGGCACATAGTGCTTGCATGCATCGGTCCTAACTGAGTGGTTTCCTAGTTTAGGCAGGTTTATATTTCAATCCGAAAACGCAATGGAGTGACGTGTTTACAAGGAAGAACACACAAATTGCATATTTAAGGTTCCACATAAATTCCAGAGAAGATGCTTTAACAAAGGTTCCACCCTTACAACTGCCATAGTTTTATTGCTGCCATTTAAAGGAATTGTTCAGGGTAAACACAAAAGCTGTGTAAATGGATAAGCTGTACAAACTTAAAGGGATACGGTCATAGGAAAAAACTTTTTTCAAAATAAACCAGTTAATAGTTCTGCTCCAGCAGAATTCTGCACTTAAATCTATTTCTCAAAAGAGCAAACAGATTTTTTTATATTCAATTTTGAAATCTGACATGGGGCTAGACATATTGTCAATTTCCCAGCTGCCCCAAGTCATGTGACTTGTGCTCTGAAAAACTTCAATCACTCTTTACTGCTGTACTGCAAGTTGGAGTGATATCACCTCCCTCCCTTTCCCCCCAGAGCAGCCAAACAAAAGAACAATGGGAAGGTAACCAGATAACAGCACCCTAACTCAAGATAACAGCTGCCTGGTAAATCTAAGAACAACACTCAATAGTAAAAACCCATGTCCCACTGAGACTACTTCAGTTACATTGAGAAGGAAAAACAGCAGCCTGCCAGAAGGCACAAGTCACATGACCAGGGGCAGCTGGGAAATTGACAAAATGTCTAGCGCCATGTCAGATTTAAAAATTGAATATAAAAAAAATCTTTTTGCTCTTTTGAGAAATGGATTTCAGTGCAGAATTCTGCTGGAGTAGCACTATTAACTGGTGTGTTTTGAAAAAACAAAACAAAACATGTTTTCCGATGACAGGATCCCTTTAAGAATCTTTCAATAGTTAGTTAGTAATAAATGTAATGTATAAAGCTCCCCATAGACGCGATGATTCTTCTTGGCGAACGACCGATTTTAGGGGAGGCCCGACCAATCCTTCGAAATTATCGTGAGGTTAGTGGGATTCGAACGATCGTACATAATACGATTTTTCAGCCGACATCTGTCAGCAAATTGATCGGCCAGGTCAAAAAATCTTTGTCGGTCCCAGTGCAATCTATATATGTTTGCAGGGCCAAGCAGGCAGCTCCCCTTTGTTTCCTGGCAAATTGGTCTTTTTAGTTGATGGTCAATTCGTACGATGGTACAATCGTTCTGAGAAGATCGTGGTCTCACAATCAGGATCTGATCTTTTAAAAATCTCAACATCTATGGCCAGCTTAAGGGCTGGAGTAATTGGGTGTCTTACACAATAGCCAGAACACTACTTCCTGCTTTTCAGCTCTCTTGGTTCCACTCTCAAGTCACCCAGTGACTTGATGGGGGGCACGTGAGTCATAACGGTTTGCTTTTGAATCTGAGCTGAATGCCGAGGATCAATTGCAAACTCACTGAACATGTTCCATGTGGCCCCCCTTAAAGTCGCTAACTCAGATTTAAAGCGAGAGATCAAAAGCAGGAAGTAGTGTTCGGTCTATTATTAACCAGTCACTCCAGCCTTTATACATTACATTTTTGGCTAAGTATATTAGAAACATTTTTTATTCTGACAGCCTGTCTATTTAGCCAGTTTTTATTTTTACACTGAACTGTTCCTTTAAGGAAAGTCTCCACTTAGACCTTTAATAAAATAAAATGTCATTCTAAGCAACTTCTCAACAGACATTGAAGGAGAACTAAACCCTCTTGCTTATAAAATCCCCTACCCTATATAGACCCTCCCCCCGCACAGGTGTTTACACAAGTAAATGCCCCTAAGTTGCCAATTAGCCCTCATTGCAGAGTCAGCGCAGAGGAGCTCACAGGGGCCATCTTACTGAATCATCAGTAAGTAAGTTCCATATTGGTGCATGCGCAGTTGTAGCAATATGTTGGTCCCGAACAACTGCGCATGCGCCGAAAGTTGCGGAAATTGAAGGCTCAGGTTACATAGAGGATAACAGATGCACTCTGTAGAATCCCATTGTTTTCTATTACCAGGGGCGACACTGGCCCCTCCGCCGCCCGAGGCAGCAGCAGCTGCTGCCGCCCCCCCTCCCCCATGTGCTTACCTTTTTGCTCTTGAGGGGGTCCGGGGGGGGGGTCCACCAGGGCAGCAGAGAGGGCCAGTGCAAAAACCGGAAATTCGGCTCTTAAAGTACCGGGAGCGGCATTTTTGCCGCCCCTGGTAGCTAGTGGGGCGCTGCCGTCTGAGGCGACAGTCTCAAGTCGCCTCATTGGCGAAGCGCCCCTGTCTATTACAGAACTTATCTGTTATCTGCTGTGTATCCTGTGCCTTTTTTCCTTTTTCAGCTTGAATGGCTGCCCCCATGGCTACACAGCAGCTTGTTTATATAAACTATAGCAGTCTTTGTAAAGCAAACAACTTTTACCAATGCAGGGCAACAATGCATTATATTTGAATTACTTTAAAATGCTTTTATTTTTTGGTGTTACTGTTCCTTTAAAGGAGAAAAACCCCTACCCCCCTAACCTACATAGACCCCCCTCCCTGCTCCCCCCAAGCCAAGGTGGTTCCTTTGGTAAATGCCCCTAACTCTTTACTTACCCATTGGTGCAGATTCAGGGCATCAGAGTTCACAGGCGCCACCTTCTTCTCTTCAGTAATTTTTGGGTCTTCTTCTGGCGATTCGGCAATTTGTGACTTTCGGAGCATGCGCATTTGTTGCGAGATGGAAGATTGCTCCAACTGCGCATGCACCGCTATGCCAATCTATTCCTGAAGATTACCGAAGAGAAGAAGATGGTGTCTAGTGAGCTCCGCTGCACTGACTCTGCACAGAGGGGTAAGTAAAGAGTTAGGGACATTTACCAAAGGTACCACCTAGGCTGGGGGCAGCAGGGAGAGGGATCTATGTAGGGTAGGGGTTTTTATTAGCAAGGGTTTGGTTCTCCTTTAAGTTAATGAGCATATAAGAGGCATCTGACATCAGAGCAACATTACAAGACTCATAAATTTCACATTTTTTTTCAAGCACACATTTTTTGGCTTCTCAGAGGCATTTTAGCAGTTAGGGAAAGCATGTAGTAAGATGGGCCAAGCCAGCATGCTGAACAAGGGGTGTACTACCACTTTTGTATAAACAACAGAGCGCAGTAATGGTGCCATAGCAAAAACAGGATTAGAATGCATTGCTTTCAATTCACCTAATGTACCACTAGATGTCTCTTATGATTTATTCAGCAGAAAGTATACCTCATATCTAATGGAAGAGTATGCTAAATATGATAGGAAAAAACATAAGGGTAATGGCATCTGGTCCTGGTCTGCAACATAGGATGCATTGTAAAAGCAGAGCTTGGTTTTGCACCACTAGTTTACCTACATACTTGGATAGAAAACAGAACAGAAAGTATGCATCATAACAAAATTAGTCCGGTGCATACATTTGGGCACCCCAACAAATATATTACTTCTAATTATGTATTACAGCAAAAAAGGAAATCATTTTTAAAAATTTAAGTGGAGTCTATGGGAGACCTTTACGTAATTCGAAGCTTTCCAGATAATGGGTTTCCAGATAGCGGATCCCATACCCGTACAGAGAAAAAGGAAATTATTCTTAGAAATTTAAAGTATTTGATGGACTCTACAGGAGATGGCCTTCCCATAGTTTAGAGCTTTCTGGATAGTGGATTTCAGGATAATAGATCCCATACATACATCACGCATACATATGGGGCCCATTTACTAAATTGAAGGTAGTTTTTTCCCCACAAATCTCTAAAAATGTGTGGTTTTCCTACTTTTTTTTAAAAAAAAAGCACAAAAGAAAAAAAAATTTGAGATTTATTAAGTGTGAAAACACCAAACAAAACTTCGCCAGTAAAAGTTGTCAAAGTCAATGGGAGCTGCTCTAATCCCATTGGATCGTTTTAACTCAATTAGGACTTTTTTTTTTTTTATTAGATTTTTTTTCTCTAGGAATGGTCCAAAAAAAACCTTGTTTGCAGAGGATTTAGAGGTATTCGTATTTTTTTTAAACACATCGTTCAGAGTAATGTTACATTCATATTTTTTTTTATATTCGGAACCTATAATAGATATCACAAAATTTCATCTCAGAATATCTCTAAAGGTGGCCATACATGGATAGATCCGCTCGTTTGGCGATGTCGCCAGACGAGCGGATCTCCCTCCGATATGCCCACCTTGCGGTGGGCAATGTCGGGCAGATCCGATCGTGGGCCCTAGGGCCCAACGATCGGATCCTAGCATTCGCAAACCGGCGGTCGGATCGCGGGACCGCATCAACGAACAGATGCGGCCGCGATCCGACGGGATTTTTAATCCCATCCGATCGAGATCTGGCCGACTTTCGGCCAGATCTCGATCGGGGAAGCCCGTCGGGGGCCCCCATACACGGGCCAATAAGCTGCCGACTTAGTCTGTCGGCAGCTTTTATCGGCCCGTGTATGGCCACCTTAACTCGTCAAACAGATGGCAGCCTTTGACAGACAAAGCATCCCAATGTATTCACACTAAGGGCAGATTTATCATAGGTCCTTTTTTTCTGTAAAAATAAAACAGTACCTTACACTTAATAGACTTAAGGTACAGTGATCCAAATTATGGAAAAGATCCCTTATCTGAAAAACCCCAGTCCTGTGGATTACAGGTTCCATACCAGTACCCAAAGACCATACTATATATAGTGGATAATGTACCCCCTACTGTAGTTTATAAAGATATTATAAGTCACCGAGGAGTTATGTGACCATATAAAAGCACGAGGCCGCAGGCCGAGTGCTTTTATACAGGTCACATAACTCCGAGGTGACTTCTGATATCTTTATAAATTTAAGTAGGGGGTACATTATGCATTATAATCTACAGTTTTTGCATGTCTTACATCCTGGCTTTCATGTATGGTCTATAAATGCTACACTATGTTTTGTGTCTATTAACCCTATTTGTTTCCCCTGTGTGTGTTCACCTTATTTAATGTTGTTTTTTTGTGTTTGCCTGTACTCCCTTGTTTGTTACTTTTATTTGTATTGCATTTGATTTTTTTTAGTTTTACCTGCCATGAGTGAGATCATCAGCTCTGCCTTTAACGGAGCATGAGGAAAAGCAACACGAGTGAGACTGTGGACACGAGGATGGGAGGGGCAGCTGAATATGAGAGGGAGAGAGAGATTTTGCCATGGTGGGAGGGGGAGCAAGAGACTGTGAGGAGAATGAGCTATAGGCATAGGACAACGCACGCAGCAAAGGTATTTGTGCGCAGCATGTCCTAAAATGCGTTCCGTAGGAGAGGCATTATGAGTGGGTGGAGAGAAAGAGGAAACCGGAGATGGAGGGGCAGGGAGAGAGAGACCTGAAAGTAAAGTAAGAGTAACGATAGTTGAGAGGGACAGAAACAGCGCGCCTGTAAAGTAAGAGAGCTATGTGTGGAAGACAGGTGGGAGGGGGTTACGAGTGGAGAGAACGCTGCAGGGAGAGAGCAGCAGCTGCAAATGCTGTCACTTTAAGCTTATAAACGGCGCGTTCTGACGCCAGAACGCGCCGTTTATAGGGATATAATTTACAGTCTGGTCCCATAGGGAAATGACCAGACTGTAGATTATATAGTGAATAAAGTACCCCCTTTTGTAAAATATAGGGATATTATAAGTTACAGAGGAGTTTCATGACCATATAAAAACACGAGGCCGAAGGCCGAGTGTTTTTATACAGGTCATGGAACTCCGAGGTAACTTCTAATATCCTCATATTTTACAACTGGGGGTACTTTATTTATTATAATACACAAATTTCAATGAGTCATGTGACAGAAATTACATCAGAACTCACCGTTTATAACTGATGACATCAGAACTCACAGTTTATAAGGATATAATTGACAGGATATTCATGGCTTTTGTGTATTATAAAGAGATTATTGGCATTCTTTGGGTTCCAGAAAACCACTTGTGTGTAACTCTCCTCCATGGGGTTGAAAACCCCCAAATAGACCTTTCACCCCATAAATGTATCGTTCATTTACAGATGGCAAAAAGGGGAGGCCCTTATGCAAATTGGATATCCGGATGCTCTACAATTCTACTATAGGGAACTTTCTCTCAATCTACTTCAATAACAATACAATAGGACTAATATACAATTATATAAAGCTACAATACAATCCTATATAATAAAGTTGAAGTGTCTCTGCGTCCAGTCCCTGTGTCCGTGGGATTGCGCTACTGCGCATGTGCCCCACTGACCGCCTAGCGCCCGTTAATTTAACGGGCTTAATGTCTAGTAATTATAATAAACTCGGTAGGGAAATTGTTTAGAAAATTCTAGTTATCAATTGCATACCTCCCAACACTTTTGAAATAGAAAGAGGGACAAAAAAGTTTAACCATATTTTGACCATGCCCTTTTTGTGACCACACCCCTTAATAACCATGTTCATTTTACAAAATTTTGCAGGTTATGAAAGTTTGAACACATTTCTGTGGTTTTTATGTTATAACAGTTTTTCTAATGAAGGCGAATTGCCCTTTAAACTGCTAGTCCGTTTCCCGAGACCTGCTTATCTTAAATTGTTAAAATTACGTATTTGCTTATCTTAAATTGTCACAAAAGTATCTATTCTGGGCTCTATGCCAAAAGCCAATTAAGTTAGAAACTTTGTATCTTTTTCTGGCTGTTCAGTGCAGAAGATCAAAGAGAAAGTCAGGACATTTCAGTAGCAAACCTGGGACTGCAGGCTGAGCGGCCAAAATCGGGACTGTCCTGCTTAAAATGGGACAGTTGGGAGGTATGATATATATTATGAAGCTTCTGAATACCAGGCTTAAAGTAAAGGAAGTCACCCCTAGTACAGCTAGCAGAAGAATAAAAGCCTGCAAGAAACAATTGCGGGGTACTAAATTAAAGAAAGCATATCTACAGTGATACCATATTCTACCAGAAGATGGAGATTAAACACTGTTCAATTTGCTACACTCAGTAGTTTAGTTACTTGAATACTGTGTCGGGTAAGCTGCTACTTGCGTGGGTTTACAATGCAAGTGTTCATGAAAATGCTCTGTGTATTTGTGCCAGTATTTCAGCTTTTATTTTTATGTCCATAGGTTACATGCGGTATGGACTGAGGCAGTGAAAGTAGAATCCTGTTTAACAACAAAAAATAAAATCAATCTCTCTCTCTCAGTGTTGGACAGGGCCTCAGCCACCATAGAACCGAATTCATGGTTGAAATTGTGTTGGTCTATGGGGCTTTTTGTTACAGATTTTTTACAGTTCATATTCCATGCTCCCACAAAGGATACAGAGTTTTTTTTAAAAGCTTTAAGAAACCTAATCCATGAAAGACTAATGGCAGAGATCTTGAGAAGTACAAGTTTCACGCCTGGGGCCCCCCAGAGGCACTCCTGTTTATTTAAAAAAAAAAAATCCTATCCTATATCAGTATGTGTACAAGCAAATATTCAAAGAACTAATGTTTTGTGTGTTTTCTACACACTATTAAAAATAATTGACTTAATTGTAGTATTCCCCAATATTTTAATTGAAAAACAAAAAGCAAAGTTTCACAAGAACAAAAAACTGAAATGCTACCCTCAGCATCATAGTAAGTACTGGTCATCTTTATTTTTTGTCCCCTTTCTTTGTGCAAACTAGTAACGGGTAGGGCGGCTCGATACCCGCAGAACCAGTGGGTTTACCCGCGGGTCGGGTGGTTTAAGGCCTTCCTCGCTGCACCATTTGCAGTTCGTGGACAGGTTCGGGTTGAGCTCTTCTGCCTGCTCTTTCCATCCATGACCTTAGACTGCCAACTTTCGGTTTTATAGGCATGTAAATGCCCCACCCCTTTTGTGATGTCATCTGTGGGGCACGTTGGTGCAGTCAATGCTTCCGTGCATGCAGAAAGGAAACAATGGTTGGCATCTGAATTCAATATAGTGGTTTCAATTAGGGGTGCTGGACCAGAGATATGAGCAGGGCTGGATTTACATACCGGGCACCCCTAGACTCGCTGTTCGTTGCCCACATCCACTCCCTTTTATTTGCTCAAATTGTCATCATCAGGACCAGAGTAATGGGATTGGCGCAAAGGATATTTAAATAAACGATCATATCACCTGCTCATCCCCAGTGTTTCTGAACAAATGTTGGTGTGGTTGGGCAGCATGCCGCCCACTAGGCACGGGCCTTGGTGGCCTCTCCACAAATCCGGGCCTGGACATGAGCCACACAAAAGAAGATACTAGTATAAGACAAATGCATTGTGGGTTGATGGACCGGAGAGGCAACTACATCATATATTGATCTGTGTAAGAGCAGAAATGTGCCTGGTTCCTCCGCGATACTTTGCTTTTGGGGAATGAGTGTTAGGAGGAGCCCACTGCTCATCTGCAACACAGACACTGACTGGAAATGCTTATAGTCTGAAAATATAGATTAGACTCCATATATCATATATTATGACCTAGGTGATGTTCGAGAAATTTGAAAAAGTCTCTATTAGGGGTATTTACTAAAACTCATTTTTGCCATTTTTTTATTAAAACAAAGACGACCAAACTCTCAACCACGAATTTAACTCATTTATCAAAAAATCAGCTAAAAAATGTCAGCGTGGGAAAAGTCTCAACAAAATTGCTCTGCAATTTGACGCTCGAATCTTACGACTTTTTCAAATTTGGTGATCGAAACGTTAGACTTTTTCAAGCTTTTGCCCGAGAATCTTTGACTTTTTCGGATCATATGAAAATCGGCGCAGATCACGATGTAAAGAAACATCTTAAAAATGTAAAAGGGATATCGGCCACAGACTTCTACATGACCTTTAGTTGGAGTATTTTCGGATTTTAATCAGGTTTAGGGTATAATAAATCTCTAAAAATTAGTTTTTTTCCCCTCTTAAAAGGAGTTTTCACCCTAAAAAACTCAACCAGAAAAATAATCAAGGCTTCATAAATAGGCCCCTATATGTCCCCTTTAAGGCAAGAATTGGAGCTAGAACATTGCTGTTAGAGTTGACCATATATGAAATCTTCAAAGTATTTTTTCCAGAGGCATATTAGTGTGGACCTAAAAAAGGTCTAAAAACCAGAGTCATTGAGCAGGACAAGTCCATAAGGGAGAAGAAAGCCATAGGAGTTGGCCTGAATAGAAAGAGGAGTAATAAAAAGTAGCAATAATAAGTTTGTAGACTTACAGAGCATTTGTTTTTAGATGGGGTCAGTGACCCCCATTTGAAAGCTAGAAAGAGTCAGAAGAAAAAGGCAAATAATTAAAAAAAACTATAAAGAAAATCATTAAGATTAATTGAAAAGTTGCTTATAATTGGCCATTCTTTAACATACTGAAATTTTGCAGAAAGGTGAACCACCCCTTTAATGCACATGGGGCATTAAATGTGTTTTCCTTCATTTCATCCCTTTGCCTTCACGCAACAAACAAAAGCAAAGAGAAAAAAATTTAGAGTTTGCCACCTGTTAGCAGTGGGTTTTTTTTCACACCTAAAGTTTATTTAGTAAAACAAAGTATGACAGAGAAGTTAAGAATGCAGAAAGAACCTACCTCCTCTGTTTCCATTCTCTTCATCCTGCAAGAAAAAGAAGATTTGATAAACACCTGTGAGCGCTCACACAAGCCTTTATTGCACAACTGTTTAGTAGACAAAAACGTACAAGGAAACACTAATATATGAAGGTGGAATCCTATTTGTAAAGTTTCTCTAGGTAGCACCCAGTGGTTAACCTCTCTTCCTCCGAGTCTTCTTTTACCAGTGCCATTTTGGCAGATGATCTACTATTCCACTACTGCTGCACTTGGGGTAGCTTAAAAAAAATTAAAAATGAGTGAATGAATAGGGCTAAAAATGCCACATTTTCTATACTGCACTTATTGCACCAGCCTAAAGTTTCAACATCTCAATAGCAGCAATGATCCAGGACTTCAAACTTGTCACAGGGAGTCACCATCTTGGAAAGTGTCTGTGACACTCACATGCTCAGTGGGCTCTGAGCAGCTGTTGAGAAGCTAAGCTTAGGGGTCGTCACTAATTATCCAGCAGAAAATGAGGTTGGTCTGTAATATAAGCTGATGCTACAGGGCTGATTATTAAATTCTGATGCTAATGGCACTGGTTTCTGCCATGTAGTAATTATCTGTATTAATTACTAATCAGCCTTATATTGTGACATTTCTATTCTATGTGTACTGTATATTGTGAGTGGGTCCCTAAGCTCAGTAAGTGACAGCAGCACAGAGCATGTGCAGTGAATCAGCAGAAAAGAAGATGGGGAGCTACTGGGGCATCTTTGGAGACACAGATCTTCCCTTGTAAACGGCTTTGTTAACTGGGGCTGGTACAGAAGCACCAAACATAATGTACAACATTTCTAGCTACTTCTTTAGTTTAACTTTCCTTGTCCTTTAAGCTTTGAAAGGTCCCCTTACAAACTTCTACAGTACTGCAACTTGAGAGTTCTCCAGAACTCCAGACAATTCTCAGGTAAGTTCAATTCAAACCCTCGCAGAGATGCCCATTCATTATATAGCGAATAAAATACCCAGTACTGTAAAATATAAGGATATTAGAAGTTACCGAGGAGTTTCATGACCATATAAAAACACGAGACCGAAGGTAGAGTATTTTAATACAGGTCATGGAACTTCAAGGGGACTTCTTAATAGCCTCCTATTTTACAACTGCGGGTACTTTATTTATTAGAATACACACGTTTCAGTGAATCATGTGACAGAAATTACCCTAAACTCAGATTATAACTGATGACATCACTAAGCACCTTTTATAGTGAATAAAGTACCCACTATTGTAAAATACAAGGTTATTATAAGTCACCAAGGAGTTCCATGACCATATAAAGCATGAGGCCGAAGGACAATTGCTTTTATACAGGACATGGAATTCCGAGATAACATCTAATATCCTCTTATTTTGCAACAGGGGGTACTGTATTTATTATAATATACAAGTTTTAGCGAGTCGTGTGACAAAAAAATGACATCACTACTCACCTTTAATAACGAATGACATCACTAGTCACCATTTATAAGGATATAATTTACAAGATATTCATGGCTGGTGTATTATAAGGATATAATTTATAAGATATTCATGGCTCGTTTATTATAAGTATATCAAACACAAAAGCTATAAATATCTTGTAAATTATATCCTTATAAACGGTGAGTTCTGATGTCATTTCTGTCACGACTCACTGAAATTTGTGTATTATAATAAATAAAGTACCCCCAGTTGCAAAATATAAGGATATTTGAAGTTACCTCGGAGTTCCATGACCTGTATAAAAACACTCAGTCTTCGGCCTCGTGTTTTTATATGGTCATGAAACTCCTCAGTAACTTATAATATCCTTATAATTTACAAGAGGGGGTACTTTATTCACTATATAATTTACAGGATATTCCTGGCTCTTGAGTATTCGAATGGGTTTCGGATTTTTGAGCTCCCAATATGTTTCAGGCTGTAGTGAGAACACCAGTAAAAATTTTATTTTAATGTCAATCTGTGGGGAAGATGCAAAAGTTCAATCATTGACAAATCGGTCGCTAAGGCTGAAAACATATGCAACTTTGTAATCAGCATTAGTTTATATAGACAAAAAAAACGGATTACATTGTAAGCTCTCTGGGGGCGGAGGCCTTATTCCAATCGGGTACTGAATCTCCAAGCACATATGTATTTATTCACATTGTTTAATATTAATATTTATATTAACTTTAAGCCTATTAATGTTTTTGTAAGGCACTGTACACACTTGCAGAGCAATATATAGTGAATAAAGTAGCCCCTCTTGTAAAATATAAGGATATTATAAGTTACCAAGGAGTTTCATGACCATATAAAAACACGAGGCCGAAGGCCGAGTGTTTTTATACAGGTCATGGAACTCCGAGGTACTTCTAATATCCTCATATTTTGCAACTGGGGGTACTTTATTTATTATAATACACAAGTTTCAGTAAGTCATGTGACAGAAATGACATCAGAACTCACCGTTTATAACTGATGACATCACTACTCACCGTTTAGAAGGATATAATTTACAAGATATTCATGGCTCTTGTGTATTATATAGTGAATAAAGTACCCCCTCTTGTAAAATATAAGGATATTATAAGTTACCGAGGAGTTTCATGACCATATAAAAACACGAGGCCGAAGGCCGAGTGTTTTTATACAGGTCATGGAACTCCGAGGTAACTTATAATATCCTCATATTTTACAACTGGGGGTACTTTATTTATTATAATACACAAATTTTAGTGAGTCATGTGACAGAAATTACATCACTACTCACCGTTTATAACTGATGACATCACTACTCACCGTTTATAAGGATATAATTTACAAGATATTCACAGCTTTTGTGTATTATAAATAAATACAGTACAATAGAATAGGAAACGCTTCCAATCTCAGTAAAGTAACAAACAGGAAAGGGTTATCACTTGTAAGATGGGTGTATACACAGAAATGAGAAGGATCAGCATACATCCACTATAAATCACCTTTATCTGTAATACAATGCAGGGCCTTCCTGCCCCAGGATGTAAGCAATAAGAATGCTGCCCATGGTTTACAGAGAGAGAGAAAAAAAAAAATCACAAAAACAAGTTGGGGAAACAGTACAGCTAAGAGTTCAGTGCGTTTTTTGGCAGGCATTTTCTATGATGCATGCTTCGGTGTCACGCATAATTACTCATACCATAATGTGGTTAACTGTGCAATAACCATGCTTAGCATTATTCTTTGCAAAGGACTTGGTTCATTTTGTGAGTGAGCAGAAAAACATCCCGGTACATCCAGTTTGGCAGTGTGTTGGATGCTCCATTACACCTGGGTATATACAGCTTGTACATTCTTTCAAGATATGACCCAAGTTCTTTCATTGCCAGAATGCATGCCTTCCTCACTAATTGGGGGTTTATAGTACAGGTATGGGATCTACTACTGGAAACCGGTTATCCAGAAAGTTCTTAATTACTGAAAGGCCTTCTCCCATAGACTCCATTTTATCCAAATTTTTTTTAAATTTTCTCTGTAATAATAAAACAGTAGCTTGTACTTGATGCCAACTAAGATATAATTAATCCTTATTGGAAGCAAACCAGCCTATTGGGTTTATTTAGGGGCAGATTTATCAAGGGTCGAATTTCGAATTTGAAAAACTACGAAATTCGAATTCAAAAAGACCAACCAAAATTAAATCAAAGGTTTTTTTTCGAATAGGTCAGTTTTCAATCAAATTCGAATAGTACAAATCGAAGTAATAGCGTATTTGAATCGTAAAAATTTTGATTTTTTTTCTGGCAGGCTGTTTCTACTACTCAATGTGTCGCAGTGAGACCTGGATTTTACTATTTGAGTTCTATTCCTAGATCTACCAGGCAGTGGTTGTCTTGTGTCAGGGAGCAAGATACCTTCTTATTGTTCTGTTAGGCTGCTGGTGGGGGGGTGATATCACTCCAACTTGCAGTACAGCAAAGAGTCACTGAAGTTTATCAAAGCACAAGTCACATGACTTGGGGCAGCAGGGAAACGGACAATGTCTAGCCCAATATCAGATTTCAAAATGAAATATTAAAAAAAAAATCTGTTTGCTCTTTTGAGAAATGGATTCCAGTGCAGAATTCTGCTGGAGCAGCACTATTAACTGATGTGTTTTGAAAAAAACACTTTTTTTCCCATGAAATAATCCCTTTATGTTTTCCCTAAATTTGTGGTCCCACCAATATATATTGCTTAATGAAATTCCCTGATTTTACATTTTCCTAGATTTTTCATAATTTTTTTCTAGTCCCTTGAAAAATGTAAAATTGGGGTTCTACTGTAGGGAAGAAAAAAAAAATAGGGGTATCATTTTGGAAATAGAAAGAGTGACAAAAATATTTGGAGAGTGGCAAAATGTTTAGATCATGCCCATTGTTGTGGACACCCCCCCCCCTCCAATTACCATGTTCATTTTAATAAATTTGGCAGGTTATGAAAGTTTGAACACATTTCTGTGTTTTTTTTGTTTTATTACAGTTTCTCTACGAGACCTGCTTGTCCTAAATTGTTACAATTGTTTCTTTGCTTAACTTGAATTGTTACAATTGTTTCTTTGCTTATCTTAAATTGTTACAAAAGTATCTATAAGTGCACCTGCCACGTATTCTGGGTTCTCTGCCAAAAGCCAGTTAGAAACTTAGTATCTTTTTCTGGCTGTTCAGAGCAGGAGATCAAAGAGAAAGTCGAGACATTTCAGTAACAACCCGGGACTGTGGGTGAACTTTCAAAACGGGGCTGTCCCGAGAAAAACGGGACAGTTGGGAGGTATGTGGTAGTAGACTGCGCAATTGCTAGTCTCTGTATTTTCTTTTCAGTAGCAAGCATGCCCACAAGCCTAAGTATGTGCATTAGATCTCTTGGCACATTATTACACCGTAAATTTTAAAAAAAGGCATCTAATGAATAAGCATATTCAATACGGTAAAAATAAAGTGCAGCTGTAAGGAGCAAATGAAAAATGACATTAAGCGGACAATCTCTGATTTCTAGTGCATCACTTCCATCTACCTTGCACCATGTGATGTGTAGAGGTCTGAGCTGCCAATAAACAATGTGCTGATGATGTGCCTCATGTTCTGACTTGCTTCTCCTGCTAGCAAATTTAGGAAACACTTTTTTATACCCTCCAGTCTGAATGCACAGATGGCTTCATTTGCATCATACCTGCTGCTACTAGCAATTGAATTGCAATTGAAACTTGAACTTTGCTTTACTCTACAGCTTACACCTTGCTCCTAACTAGATGGCTTTCCTCCTTGGACCTGACATCTGGCAGTTTGACTGTCATCTGACTTGGATCAGATTTACAGCAAATGCATTTGACTCAGAGCAAGGCCAGAGTCTAATAAATAGCAGTTTGCATACAGAGGCTTTGATCCAGCCATACGAGCTTCACACAACATTGTTAGCAGCAATTCTTTCTAGAGCTGAAGCAGTTCTATATTATAGATAGAGGAGATCTGCATACATCTGATGAGAGGCAGTCTGTACTGTTAAAGGAATAGCAACATAAAAAAAGAAAGTGTTTTAAAGTAACAAAAATATAATGCAGTGTTGCTGTGCACCGTTAATAAAAAAATAAGCTTATGTGTAGCAATGGGGACACCCATTCAACAAGAGAAAATGCTCAGGTTACACAGCCAATAAACAGATAAAAAATGTAGAACAGAAGGGTGTTATCTGTTATCCATGGCTACATAGCAGCTTGTTTATATAAACCAAGGGTCCCCAACTGTTTTTACCCATCAGCCACATTCAAATGTAAAGAAAGTTGGAGAGCAACCAAGCATGAAAAAAGTTCATGGGGGGTGCAAAATTTGGACTGTGATTGGCTATTAGTAGCACCTATGTGGACTGGCAGCCTACAGTAGGCTCTATTTTGCAGTAGACATGGATTTTATGCAACTATTTTATGCCTTTAACAAGGATTTAAAAAAATAAGCACCTTTTTTGAGGCCACTGGGAGCAACATTCCAGAGGTCGGAGAGCAACATGTTGCTCACGAGCCACTGGTTGGGGATCACAGATATAAACAATAGTAGTGTTTCCGAAGCAAACTCATCAGTTTTAACAGTGCAGGGAGACACTACATGACATATTACTTTAAAACACTCATTTTTTCATGTTCCTGTTCCTTTAACAAGTCATCAGATGACCAAGCAGGACACTTCTGGCTCTGGGGTTATCCTTGAGATATGTCTTGAGTAGTCATTTTGCTATTCAGCCAATGTTCAACAATAAGAAAACTACATACATATAATAAAAAGCAATACATGTGGTAGAGTCCTGTGCAGGTCCATTTTTTGGAACCCGTACCGTACCCGTACCCCAGACCCGCAAACCGCATTCTTATCCGATTGGACCAGCTACCGGACCCAACACGCAAGTACCTTATCGGCAACCCGGACCCGCTGATCATCAAGAATCAGGAAGTGCTGTCATTGTAAAACGTAAGTGAAAACTTCGGAAGTAGGCGTGATCAGAAAAAAAGGCATATAAGCAGGAAGTGCCGTCATTGTAAACCGGAAGTGACGTCATCGGGAGTAGGCGTGATCAGAAAAAAGGTGTAAAAAATCGATAATGAGAAGACCCACGGCCCGGCCCGCAAACCAGTGGACATGTTTCCTGCCTCTGCTTGTTTCCTCAAGCTTGTACCTTGCAGCATGGAACTGCTAAATTATGTTAGCTAAAGCCAATAGACAACATTACAAAATGAATGAACATAGACTAACTGTGAAATCTCAAGTTCATAGTGGTGGCCAACACAGAGAACAAGAGAGAACAAGATACAGGTATGGGAGCTGTTATCCGGAATGCTCGGGACCTGGGGTTCTCCGGAAAACAGATCTTTCTGTGATTTGGATCTTCATATGTAAAGTCTACTAGAAAATCCTATAAACATTAAAATAACCCTATAAACGTTTTTTGCATCCTATAAGGATTAACTGTGTCTGAGTTTGGATCAAGTACAAGGTTCTGTTTTATTATTACAAAGAAAAAAGAAATCATTTGTAAAAATTTGATATTTATTATTTGATTATAATGGAGTCTATGGGAGATGGCTTTCCATAATTCGGAACTTTCTGGATAACGGGTCTCTGCATAACTGATCCTATACCTGTACCATCAAAGCTCTACAGAGAATTCCAGACTGAAAGGGTACCGACTCACGAGTGATTGCATGGAGATTTATAAACCGGTAAAGGCCTTTTCGTGACTTGTCCAAAAGATCCCGCAAACAGAAAGTATAGTAATATGACTTCTTGAAACTGTATTTGGAATTCCCAAACTTCATCAAAGATCTCCAAAAAATAAAAATCCACACCTTCATTTTTAGAGAATTTCTCCTTTTGAAAGCTATGTTCCAATGTCCAATGCCAGCTGTTTTCTAGTATGACTTTAGTGTATTAGAACAACTTTTCTGACCTATTCAAATGTCCGTGGGTAGAGGGTTGTAATGCAAACTATGTAGTTAGCTGCCAGAGCTTGTCCTTGAGGTTAGAGAACTAGAGTTCACATGCCTGCAATGCCAGGACTCACTTGATAGCCGTGGAAGTATTCAGACATGGAGGTCATCTTATCAGGGAAGGAGAGTCGTCTTTGGCTGAGTAACAGCAATGCAGTATTACAGGCATGTGTCTACAGATATCTCTGCTATACAGTAATGATGCAAATTGCCTGCACTCAGCTTTCCAATCATGATTTATTAAAGAGAATGATTTATTACTGGGTAAACAGGGAATTTCTGCATCAGGGCAGACAATGTTCACTCTTCAGGCTTTTCATTCATATATTTATTATATTAAAGGAAAACGATACCCCCAAAATGAATACTTGAGCAACAGATTGAGATTAAGTGACATATTAAATTCTTATTTATGATTACCCAATGGCACATACTACTAAAGAAGTATATTATTATGAAAAAGGTTGAAGCAGGGTTTTACACATGAGCTGATTTATGCAATATCTTTTTAGAGAGACCTACATTGTTTAGTTTAGGTATAGTTTTTCTTTAAGGTTACATAAGAAATAATTATTTGGTACATATAGCAATATATATTTTCTCAAAAATCAATATTTAAGTAATATTTTCCATGGAACAGAATGCTAACAATGCTTTTATGGATGTAGATCATAACGGGACAACATCACTTAAAGTAGACCCCGCATTAGTAAAGTTTGGGCACTCCTGCTCTATAGTATAAAGGATGTTTCCGACCAGCAGAAAACTGGTCACACTGGTGTGTGTCACCATTCCTGATGGTAATAAACAAAACTGCCATAATGGACACAGACGGAACAGTAACAGATGGGACCCTGAGCAAAAACACTTGACACATGTTTTGACTGCTGCAGTTCTTGGCTAGAGGACAGCTGTAGACAGAACATGGCATAGACTCAAGAGTATTCACACAGGTCAGTTTCAGGTGCACTGAACTTTGCTTTATGTAGCCCAGAAAGGCATTACCAAAGGGCCTGAAACCAAATCCCAGACACTTGAATTGAAACTGCCTGTCAAGTGCTTGTGCCAACGCTTCTCAGACAATGATCACAGGCAAGTGCTGACACAAGAGCTTTTAAGGCCACAGCAAAAGGTTGTGCGTTTTCTCCAAAAGTAAAGACCAGAATTCTAATTAAAAATTCAATCATTTATTAGGACAGTTTCGTGTCAACTGGGGCACTTACTCATAGGCTCCTATGAGTAAGTGCCACAGTAAGCACGAAACGAGTTAGGCGGTCATCTGTTTGTCCTAATAAATTATTTGAATTTTTAATTATAATTCTGGGCAAAACTCCCAACCTTTTGCGGTTCCAGATTTTTGCACCCATGGACTGGGGTGAACTGCGAGTATTTTTCTCCTCCCATTAAATTATTTGACAATTTTTCTTTTTTGATTTATAATGGTACAGTTACTGGCATAGTGCACCAATTCCTTTAATGACTTTTAAGGCAATACATGTTTATAGGGAGGGTTTTGCAGGGCCCTGCAATTCTAAAACCTTTAAGCAATAAGATACCGCACGAACCTTTACTGATGTATGAACTGCCGACTCGGGGGGATACACAATGAAGTGCCTTAAAGTGAAACCAAATCCCTCGGACGCTCTTCGTAGAGCAACAGATTTTGGGCCAGGCCAACAGAAGCCTTCCTCCTCCGTCGGCGATACCATCTCACTTTGCTCTTGCCCATCTTTGTTTTTAGAAATCTGAAAGAGTGAACAGAGAAAACATTAAGATTATTAATACACGGTCTAAAAGACAAAAAAATTTCAAGTTTAGATGTGATTGGGCAACTACAGAGTAGTGGACCTCTAAAGCAGGCATTGCCTTTGTTCTTAGTGGAGAAATGTATATATATTCATTGATATCTAAAGCACAGACTTGCTATACCATTCAGGTGGCAGCTGCTGCACTGGTTCACCAAAATGACCTCTTGCCCTTTGTCCCTCCCCCTTGAAAACAAGTCTACATTCTGCACATTCTGTCACCAGATAATCAATGTTGAGCAGGCCTTTAGCGGGCATTGTCATGGTATATCTTTGGGCAGTTCCATGCAAAATTTCAGCACTAAAAAAAAATGCATTTTTATGCTACTGTAAAGCACCAAAAACAAATAGACCTTTATATTTGATAAGAGTATGTTGCAATACTACAATGAATTTGTAGATTTGTAAATTAGGGTCTTACCCTTTAAAGGAACAGTAACATCAAAAATGAAAGTATCCGAAAGTAATGAAAATATAATGCAATGTTGTGCTGCACTGGTAAAACTGGGGTGTTTGCTTGAGAAACACAACTATAGTTTATATAAGGGTCAGTCCACACAAGCAGATTTGGGGAGATTAATCGCCCCAGCGTCAAATCGCCTCTTATTCGGGGCGATAATCTCCCTGAACTGCCTCCCCCTGCTCTCACTATGCAAAACGAAGTGCCGCGTGTGCATTGCCGCAGGCGATTTTTATTTTAGCCGGCGGAGAGCAGGGGGAAGGCAGTTCAGGGAGATTATCACCTCAAAGAAGAGGCGATTAGTCGCCAGGCGACTAAATCTCCCCGAATCATATTATATATGGTGCCATGTTTTGATTTCACCTTGCTATGAAAGTTCCATTTATGGTCCTGTTTTACTCACCAAACACACAATGCCACACAATGAATCACTAACTGCCAAATCACACCCACATCTGACTTCTTGTAATGGAATTGTAAACACAGATTCCCCGGGAAGATATGAAAAAGCTTAGCATGCCAGCAAGACAACAGCTGCTCAGGCAAGGCTAAACAAAAGGGCAGGCTGGCCATAATAAACATGTACCTGAATTATTTACAATATGCAAATTAGTATAGAAGAAAGGTAGCCCTTTAACAAACCTTAAAAACACAATGAGAAGCCAAAACGAGCTACCCGGTGCCCAATTTGAACAAAAACGACAGGCCTACAGGGACCTGTCATATGATGACCGCAACCATGTGCCAATGTTAAAACATTAAAGAAACTGGGGAAATCCCAGCAACAGTATTATAATTTGGACCACCACACCTTAAGGCTTTAAAAAAAAAAAATAAAAAAAATTATATATATATATATATATATATATATATATATATATATATATATATATATATATATATATATATATATATATATATATATATATATATATATATATATATATATATATATATATATATATATATATATATATATATATATATATATATATATATATATTTAAATTGTTAAAATTGTTTTGCCCCCAACATGAAAAAAATCCGTTAAATACACATTACTCTGATGTTGCAGCCATGTTACCTATTTTAATACTAAAGATACATAAAGGGCAAGTTAGCACTATGCTCATCACCATGGCAACAAGTAGAATGGACTGCAATTTTCATCACCGGATCTGAAGCTCGCAGTTTCTACATAACAAAAAGTACAAAATATAAGAGGCTTCTACAGAAATAATTCAGCAAGTGCCCAAATTTTCTCATAGTAAGAAACATTCAGGTAACTGTGATCACTTTCCAGCAGTTCAGATCAATTGGCAGGCTGCAAGGCCTCGGAGTAGAAAGAAAACACCAGCTCCCTAATGGCCTGATCACATTGCATTCTGTCTCTATGGCAACCTGGCCAAGTGAGCTAGTGTTTGTCTCTGGGCCTGTGGGGTGGGAGGAACACTTGCCGTCTCTGGTGAGCAGCCATACATAGCAGAACAACCTGAGACTGCCAGAAAAGCCAGAAAATACTCATAAAGGAACAGAAAACAAAACTGGAGGGAAAAAAAGGAGAACAATACAACAAAACCAAATTAAAGGGGAAGTAAACCCAAAAATAACATTTTGCATAATTTAAAACAAATGTTATTCTAAATAACTTTCTAATATACATGCACACAAACATTGCAATGTTTTATAGGAGAACTAAAGCTTAACTAAAGATGTAGCTTCTGTACAAGCCCAAGGCAACCAGAGCCCTTTAGCAGTAAAGATCTGTGTCTCCAAAGATGCCCCAGTAGCTCCCCATCTTCTTTTCTGCCGATTCACTGCACATGCTCTGTGCTGCTGTCACTTACTGAGCTTAGGGAACCACTCACAATATACAGTACACATAGAATAGAAATGTCACAATATAAGGCTGATTAGTATTTAATACAGATAATTACTACATGGCAGCACAGAAACCAGCGCAATTAGCATCAGAATTTAATAATCAGCCCTGTAGCATCAGCTTATATTACAAACAAATCTCATTTTCCGCTTGATAATTTATGACGACCCCTAAGCTTAGCTTCTCAACAGCTGCTCACAGCCCACTGAGCATGTGAGTGTCACAGACACTTTTCAAGATGATGACCCCCTGTGACAAGTTTGAAGTCCTGGATCATTGCTACTATCAGTGGCGTAACTACCGGGGGAGCAGGGTGTGCGATTGGGCCAGGGCCCGCACCCCCTCAGGGCCCCCAGGCAGCTTGCGCGCCACTGACTTCGATGGGGTTCCAGATGTTCGGAGGGGGCGGGGGCCCCAGCTGCACATCCCGCGCCAGGGGCCGCCCCCCTCTAGTAGGTTACTGGCTGCTATTGAGAAGCTGAAACTTTAGGCTGGTACAATAAGTTCAGTATATAAAATATGGTATTTAGCCACATTCATTTTTAGGGTTTAGTTCTCCTTTAAAGTTATTATGTAAAGGTAACCAACTAAAAGCAGAATGCGTTTTCCCATTTCCGTTCTCTGGTTTTGACCCTTGCAACAATGTAGCATAAATCAGTTACTCCTTCAGCTGGCTTGATGCATTGTTTCCGGATTCAGAGACCATAAACAGCCGCATACTACTTTCAACAGCAATTACACTGACCAACCTAAAACCATTGTTCATTTTTAATTCATGTATATTGAAAAGTTGCTTACAACTGCATTTTCTTTCATAATGGAAAAGCACTGTTATAAGGGGGAAGCAGCCCTTTAAAAGACAAGTAAACTTTTTTAAAAAAAAAAAAAAAATCCGTTTGTACATAATGGAACAAAAAAAACAAAACACCAAGACGCATTTAATTTTAAATTGTTTAAGAAATAACTCACCGATACTCCACTTCAGAAAAGTCGGCGATCCTTCGTGCGGCACTCTGTTTCTCCTCTCTGGCTACCTCCTGCAGAAGGCAGGGAGGAGAAATTGAGTGCCGCGCGATGGATTGTCGCCCTGTCGTCTTTTCTGAAGAGGAGTGCAAGTGGACTATCGGTAAGTTATTTCTTAATAAAGAATTTGCGAATTTGAAGTTAAGGGGCCCATTTACTTCGCTCGAGTGAAGGAATAGAGGAAAAAAACGTCGAATTTCGAATGTTTTTTTGGCTACTTAGACCATCGAATTGGCTACTTCGTCTACGAATCGAACGTTTCGAACTAAAAATCTTTCGACTATTCGACCATTCGATAGTCGAAGTACTGTCTCTTTATAAAAAAAAATTTCGACCCCCTAGTTCGCCACCAAAACCTACCAAAGTCAATGTTACCCTAGGGCAAGGTTCTCATAGGCTTAGCTATCTTTTTTTGGTCGAACAAAAAGCGTTTGATCGACGGATTAAAATCCTTCGAATCGAACGATTCTAAGGATTTAATCGTTTGATCAAACGATTTTTCGTTCGATCGAATGAATATCGCTAAATCCTTCAACTTCGATATTCGAAGTCGAAGGATTTAACTTGAACCGTTTTTCCTCGTTATGTACAAACTAATTTTTTTTTTTTTTACAAAAAACTTTATGCTTCTGGTCCTTTAAAAAATGTATACATTTTCAAATGAACCGGGGAAAGGATTAAAAATCAAGCCGTGAAATAGGATTAAGAAAGTACATAACATTAGTCTGCAGGGAAAGTATTCAGATTTCAATACAAACCTGTGACTGCTAACCCAGAAACCCTTAGTTGCCTTCTCTAAAGGGAGGCTTCCCAGATGATCCGAAATATGACATGGCATTCTCTGCATGCCATCTGTAAATAGCCAGGCTATGGTTCTGTACCCACCATGGATAGAGGTCACGTGCTTAGGAAAAGCTGCCCAGTAATTACAGTTACGGCTAAATGGGGAAGGAATAAGCCCATGGCATGCAGCAAGAAAATAACAGCCAGCAAGGAGATTAGACTGCAACGTGGGCTGGAAAGTGCATGGATGCCGTGTTGGCGTCCTTATAAACAAATGTGGCTGTTCATAGAAAGCAAGGCTGCTCATCTATCATGACGAGGGGGGCATGGATATTCACAAGAGTAAAACAGACTACTGCAATCCAGCCACACACCATTATCTGCACCATGAAAAGGAATTGATTCTAGGTTTAGGAGGGCATGCAAGAAGAACCTACAGCCCAAGTAATTCATTAGGAAACAGGAGCTACCACTGCTGTCCGATTCGGAGGGGGAAATACTTTATAGGGATACTGTCATGGGAAAAAAAATTTCAAAATGAATCAGTTAATAGTGCTGCTCCAGCAGCATTTCTCAAAAGAGCAAACAGATATTTTTATATTCAATTTTGAAATCTAGCATGGGGCTAGACATTTTGTCAATTTCCCAGCTGCCGCAAGTCATGTGACTTGTGCTCTGATAAACTTCAATCACTCTTTACTGCTGTACTGCAAGTCAGAGTGATATCAACCCCCTCCCTTTTTCCCCCCAGCAGCCAAACAAAAGAACAATGAGAAGGTAACCAGATAGCAGCTCCCTAACACAAGATAACAGCTGCCTGGTAGATCTAAGAACAACACTCAATAGTAAAAACCCATGTCCCTCTGAGACACATTCAGTTACATTGAGAAGGAAAAACAGCAGCTTGCCAGAAAGCATTTCTCTCCTAAAGTGCAGGCACAAGTCACATGACTTGGGGCAGCTGGGAAATTGACAAAATATCTAGCCCCATGTCAGATTTCAAAATTGAATATAAAAAAATCCGTTTGCTCTTTTGAGAAATGGATTTCAGTGCAGAATTCTGCTGGAGTAGCACTATTAACTGATGCGTTTCAAAAAAACATGTTTTCCGATTCCCCTTTAAAGAATGTAATTTCCAGACAATTCTGATTGTATCCAACGGTTTGTGGGCCTGATCCCTCTTCATTCAAAAGAATCAAATTAGCTATGTATGAGCAGATATTCTAATAATCAAATCTAAACCATACGAATAAGACTTTTTAACATTAGTGCAGAGGAAACTCCACCTAAATAATGGAAATCAGATGTTGTATAATGATAGATGCTAATGAGAACTAATTCTAAGCAACTGTCCAATAGACTTAAAACTGTCCAATAGACATTAAAATATAAATGGATTTGTAAATCATATGGTTGCCGACAGCAGCTTAGTGATGTAATCAGCTATAATCGGTATTTCTGGTCATGTGACTTGCTTAAACTTTTGTATTATAATAAACACAATACCCCCTGTTGTAAAATATGAGGACATTAGGGTGCAGAATTATTTATTAAGGTTTAAATTGTTTTTTCAACGAAAATACAAGTATTTAAGTTGTATTTTGTGGTCAACTCACTTTTTCGGGTTAAAAAAAAAAACGTGGAATATTTGAGATTTATACCTCGATACTGGGAATAGCTGTAATCCTAAAATACACCACCTAAATCCTGTCGAAGTTCTGTAGAAGTCTATGGCAGAGGTCCCTGTAACCATTTGAAGAGGTTAACAGCCTGCTTGATAGTAGAGTTTTTTTTTTTGGAGGGTTTTGCCCTAAAACTCTAATGGATTGGAGTTTTTTTCCTGCCTTTGGCCTTGCACTTTTATATGGGCATAAACCTTCTCAGTGGTTTGCAATATTCCTTAAAGGAAAACTAAAGCTTAACTAAAGAAGTATCTAGAAAAATTGTACATTATGTTTTGAGCTTCTGAGCCAGCCCAAGGCAACCACAGCCCTTTAGCAGTAAAGATCTGTGTCTCCAAAGATGCCCCAGTAGCTCCCCGTCTTCTTTTCTGCTGATTCACTGCACATGCTCTGTGCTGCTGTCACTTACTGAGCTTAGGGACCTACTCACAATATACAGTACACATAGAATAGAAATGTCACAATATAAGGCTGATTACTAATTAATACAGATAATTACAACATGGCAGCACAGAAACCAGTGCAATTAGCATCAGAATTTAATAATCAGCCCTGTAACATCATCTCATATTACAGACAAACCTCATTTTCTGTTTGATAATTTGCAATGACCCCTAAGCTTAGCTTCTCAACAGCTGCTCAGAGCCCACTGAGCATGTGAGTGTCACAGACACTTTCCAAGATGGTGACCCCCTGTGACAAGTTTGAAGTCCTGGATCATTGCTGCTATTGACAAGCTGAAACTTTAGGCTGGTGCAATAAGTTCAGTATATGAAATATGCCATTTTTAGCCATACAATAATAGGGTTTAGTTCTCCTTTAAATTTTACAATAGGGGATACATTATTCCCTGTATATTGGACATGTGTATATTTCCTTTCATTGTGATTTTTTTTTCCTATTATTTGCTTGGCATTCACCTGCAGGGTGATGACCCATGGGGAGACTTGTATGCAAGTCAATCTTCTTCTCAACTGCAGGTGACAAATCTCCTGAAAATGCTCTCTCACCAGTATGGGAAACCATACAAGACGCTTTGGCTTTACACGTTGCCTCACAAGGAAACTTTGGGTGACTTTGGAAAGCAAGGATTTGCCTGATTGAGGACTCCCCCCCACCCCCCCCATACTGCAGCAGAGGATTCAAGTCCCAGCACTGGGAAGCAGGAGTGCCAATGACTACCACTCTCAATTTTCATCAATCAGGAAGGGAGCAAGCCAAGACTGAGGCCAAAGCAATCTACATATATATATATATATATCTCTATAATAGACCAGTAAATCAAGAGAATGACACTGCATAAATGTTCAATGAACATGAGCAGACTATATCCCATTTTATGGCTGGAGAACACTAAACAAATGGATACTGTGGCTGCAGAACATCCATCAGAGTTTGACAGGATAATACACAATTTAAGTGATTACAGAGAGAGCTGCTAATAGCACAGAAAAAAAAACACTTTACAGATCAGGCCAAATGTTGGCCACAGTCTTAGGAAGGCCATTGGTAGGATTGTGCGCAAGCAGGCCAGAAATCAAGCATTGATAGAAATAAAGGCGAGGCTATGAGCCAGGGAAGAACTATAGAACAAACCTCTATAGATTAATAAAGATTTTCATAAATTACGTGTACTTTAAAACACTATCATTTTTTGGTGTTACTGTTCCTTTAAAGGGATACGATCATAGGAAACCGCATCAGTTTTAATAGTGCTGCTCCAGCAGAATTCTGCACTCCAATTCTCAAAAGAGCAAACTGATTTTTTTATGTTCAATTTTGAAATCTGACATGGGGCTAGACATATTGTCAGTTTCCCAGCTGCCCCCAGTCATGTGACTTGTGCCTGCACTTTAGGATGGAACTACATTCTGGCAGGCTGTTATTTCTCTTACTTAACTTAGAGATACTGACACCAGAAATTGAACCTTTTTTTACATCTACCATAAAATTGACTTTGCATGCTTCTTAGAATTGTGCCATAAAGTATTTGTCCAATGCTTTTACATTACCTATCTGACTCCCTGTGATCAACTATGAGAGGGCTTCCATATTTTTGCAGTCTGTTAGCATTAGAAACTGTCAGGTTGGCAAAACAGCCAGGTTTAGGAACTTCAACTAACAATTACTTACAAAAACAAACCTTAATTTAAAAAAAAAGCCCTATAGGTAACTTTTAATGCACATTCATATTTTTTAAAAGTAGTTTTTTAGTGTCGGTATCACTTTAATGTAACAATCAGTCTCAGTGGGACTTGGCTTTTACTATTGAGTGTTGTTCGTATATCTACCAGGCAGCTGTTATTATCTTGTGTTAAGCTGGCCATAGATGAAGATTTTTAAAAGATCAGATCCTGATCGTGAGACCACGATCTTCTCAGAACAATCGTACGAATTTACCATCAACTATAAAGACCAATTTGCCAGGAAAACAAAGGGGAGCGGCCTGCTTGGCCCTGCAAACATAGATAGATTGCACTGGCACCGACAAAGATTTTTTGACCTGGCCGATCAATTTCCTGACAGATGTCGGCCGAAAAATCGTAAGATGTACGATTGTTCGAATCCCACTAACCGCACGATAATTGCGAAGGATCGGTCGGGCTTCCCTAAAATCGGTCGTTCGGCAAGAATCGTCACATCTATGGGGAGCTTTAGGGAGCTGCTATCTGGTTACCTTCCCATTGTTATGGCTGCTGGGGGGGGGGGGTGATATCACGCCAACTTGCAGTACAGCAGTAAAGAGTGACTGAAGTTTATCAGAGCACATGACTGGAGACAGCTGGGAAAATGACAATATGTCTAGCCTCATGTCAGATTTCAAAATTAAATATAAACATTTCTTATTTTTTGAGAAACATTTCAATGCAGAATTCTGCTGGAGCAGCACTGTTAACCGATGAATTTTGGGGGGGGAAAAACGGTTTCCCAGTATCCCTTTAAAGGAACAGTACCTACATCAGTCATCCCTGGTCTGGCCAGTCCTACAATCAACTTTCATCTGATTCACCAAGAATTCAATTGTTTCATTACACATTTTACAAAGGGGGGTGTGTGTGTGTGTGTGTGTATGTAAACACAATAATTCTGCTTCTTTTTAAGACAAAAACTGACTCCAATGAGGGCTTGCCTTTGTTTTCTTGACAAAAATCTTTCATTCGTAAGAAGAAACACCAGCGCTACAAGCTTAGGGGTAGACACCAAAGAAAACAGAGAAATAGAATATAGTGTAGTATTTTGTAGAAAAGTTTACACCTCTTTGTGCATTTACTATGGGATGTGTTTTGATTTCTTCCACGGGGGGGGGGGGGTTAATTACCCTTTAACTGTGGTATTTTAGCAATATACGTGGCCACCTCCTGTGTGTAAGTAGTGAATACTTACAAACGTCTACTTGTACCACTAGCATAAAATATAGTTGCTCCTCCAATACAGGGCGTCATTCAGTTTCTAGGAAGGATATGCTAAAATTGTGTAAAAACTTCTTTAAATAAATAATGAATAAAATACAAGTTGCACTCACATATGTGTGCTTAAAATAAGCATGTAATCAGTCCGTCTGAGGGTTTCCCAATTCTGCGTTCTTTGTTTTCTTGACCCTGAATGCAACACCTGCTATACAGGCTGCACAACGATCAAATGAAATATGAGCCCTACTGAGAAAAACACCTATCATGCAAGCATAGCTAAAGCGATAATCCTGACAATAATAGGTTTGCTTAAAACAAAAGCACGCGTGATCGAATTCTGACAGATGACTTTAGATCTGTGCATTGCACACGTGTTCCTGCATCCCTGGAGTTTCAGCAGTCATTCCTAGAATTTCTGAATTTCTAGAATGTTTCTGGCACAGGAGTGCAGCTCACACCACAGCACTGCAGACAGCCGGGGAGCCTAATCAGTGACCCTAAAATACCACACACAGCTGGAAAGGAAAAGCCTCCTGTCTGAAGTTGAACAGTACATGACATTACCGACTGGTGTGTCTGGCAACGCTTCCAGTAGGAGCACTAACATTTCACTACTGAAAAAAAAAAGACTGCAGAATCACCTGAAAGACCAATTACAACATTATTATGCTTTATTTTTATAGCATTAACATACTTTGCAGATTATAATCGCACATCAATTAATGTCAGTGGAGCTTACTATTCAAACAAATCCCAGGATGAGAGAAAGCAAACTCTTTGTAGATACTGCCAGGACAGACTAAAGGCTACATGCATCACATGGAAGCAGTCACTCTAGCAACAAATGAAAGTTATTTTTCAGGAGAATGAAAGACTAAAACTGAGTAAGCTTTCAGAAAGTTCTATATAAATACACCAGTAAATCCTCAAAGTAATGCTGCTCTGAGTCCTCTGTCAAAAGAAACACAATATTTCTTTCCTTCTATTGTGTACTCATGGGCTTCTGTATCAGACTTCCTGTTTTCAGCTTAAACCTCCAGGGCTAGGGCTTGAGCATGCTCAGTTTGATCCTCTCTCCCTTTTCCCACCTCTCCTCCCTGCTGTAATCTGAGCCCAGGCAGGAAGTGATGTCACACCAAGATAAGATGGCATCTGCTATCCTAAACAAACGGGACAGTGTCTACAGCTGTTTACTCAGCATTCTGGAGAATAAATATAGTGTTATAGCTTGCACTATTGTGGTTAATCTATTGCTTCGGTAGCTTTCCTTCTTTAAAGATCAACTTGCTCTTTTAGCAGTATTTTCACAAATCACTTGTATTTTAAACGTCAAGGGTGTGAAACCCATAGCTCTCCTTCTTTGTGAATGGATTCCAGCATAAGTGGAGAGGTGCTGAGGGGTAAAATAATGTGCCTGACAGGCTTGTAGTTCTATTTTGTACATTCATTCAGCTGGAATACACTTTGCACAATGCTGAAAAGAATGACTGGCTGTTTCAGCGTGACATAGAAAAACAGAATTTGACAATAGATAAGGAGCACGTGGCCTCCAAAGGGTTCAGCATTACTGTATCATGCTCACTGCAGCTTTAGGTTTAGAGCAATGATAACAGCACAAATTTGCAGCAAGTCTTTCTTTTTGTTTAAAAAAAGCTTAATTTATTACAAGCGGAAGCCTCTGACTTTACAGTTGATCAGCTGAGCTGGACTTTTCTCTAATCGGATGTTGGGAGTTGTAGTTAAATAGTTGACGGTGGGGCCAACAAGCTTCCACTAGTGATCTATAGCGAGTGCCCCCTGCTTGTTATAACACAAGCACCCACATCCATATGTATCCATACTAAGGAACATAAAAAAAAGAAAGCCCGAAGACAGACATCCCTGAAAATAAGGCTTAGGCAAACCTGAAACCACAAGCCAAGCAATAGAACCCTAAATTAACATTAAGTATGAATATTTGGCTTTTTATTCACCACTTCTCCAGTTTGCAATTTCAGCAATCTGGTTACTAGGATCCAAATTGTCCTAGCAACCATGCAAAGATCTGAATAAGAGACTGCAATAGGAGAGGATCTGAATAGAAAGAGGAGTAATAAAAAGCAATAATTATAAATGTGTTGCCTTTCAGAGCATTTGTTTTTTTAGATGGAGTCAGTGAGCCACATTTGAAAGATGGAAAGATAAATAAAAAGGAAATACTTCAAAAACTATAAAAATAAAAAAAAAGTCGAAATTATGTCCAACTAAAAATTTGCTTAGAATTGGCCATTGTGGAACATACTAAAAGCTAACTTAAAAGGTACATGCACAGAGTCTCCGCTGCCCTAAACTACTGGAACAGCAGGCAACACTAAAAACAGTGCAACAGTTTTTTTACTTTTTAAACACTAGATTTATCCCAACGTCTTCTCCATAACTCACATTCCACGTCACATTTGACTTCGTTCTATAAGCAGAAACAGTTTAACAGATGAAGGGTATTTTATAATCCAAAAGCAAAATGCGGTGGGGAATGAAGAAACAATCGGAAAGAGGGATACACTTGCTCTTCCACAAGCTGTTCTATAAGTGTGCGCTAATTATGGACCCCCCCCCCACACACAATGCTTTTGAATTTTTGACACTTCTTGAGGATAATTTGCCATTACAGAAAAGTCCTGCTACTGTATACTACTGCATAGTTAGAAGTATAAATGATATCCTTTTGGTGATTGGTCTGCTTTATTTTATATCAGTCAGCTATCCGTCTGTGTGTAAGGGTAGAGGAATAGCTTAGCGGGGGGCAAATAATGTGAAAAATAAAAACAGTTCTTTGATGCCACTGGAGTGTTCTGGTTGAGTCTTGTGCTCAATCTAACAGTGGTCTGGAGTTGCCACGTCCAGGCTAAATGTATCATGAAATAATAATGGAGAGCAAATAAGTGTAATTTCTTCAGAGATGCATAGAACTAAATGTTTCGGACCACCGGGGGTCCTTCTTCTGGTGCAAGAGACAAGGTCTCCCTACAACCAGTGTGCCAAGCTACAGAGATTTGGGTTTAAAAAGGCCAATATGATTTAACTGAAGGTCCCATTGATTTCTGAATTAATTGACGTACCCCTCAACGTTCACAGATGCCAATATTCAAGATTTATAAGAACGCAAATAGCTCTCCAGCTCAGAGCTAGTGAAATACCATTTAAATTAGTGGAACAAAGAATTCTAGTTCTAGCAACTAGATATTCCATTCATTTTGTTTCTCGAAAACTGTAGTATTCAAGATGTTACCTGGCTGCTCAAATGGCTTGAGACTGTGAGGAATGCTAGGATTATAAAATCACAAATGTGCATGTACAACTAACACGATCAAGATCTAAAATACGTTCAGAATCGCATTTCAGCATTTGAATTTTGATCAACAATATTTGAAGACTGTGCAAAAAAAAAAAAAAAAAGCACAAAGGAAGCTAAAGGATCAATAATATAAAAGTGAAAATGTATTAGAGGAATTACAAAAGTATGTACTGTTGCCCTGCACTGGTAAAATTTGCCTCTGAAACACTACTATAATTTATATAAATGTGTAGCCATTCAAGCACAGGATACACAGTACAGAACAGATAAGCTGCGAGAAATCCCATTGTATTCTATAGGGCTTAACTATTATCTGCTATTTAACCAGTGCTTTTTCGCCTTTTCCAGCTTGAATGGCAACCCCCATGGCTACACAGCAGCTTGTTTATATAAACTAAAGTAGAATGTATGAAGCAAATACATCAGTTTTACCACTGCAGATCAACTGTACATTATATTTTAATTACTTTAAAACAATTAGATTTTTTGGTATTACTGATTCCACAGCCCAACATTCTAAACAACTGCATCATTGTTGAGGGCCTTATTAAATAAATCTGTTTACATCAAGCAAATTACTTTGGAAATATATGTGTACGAGTGTGTATGCACAAGCATATATAGAGGAACAAAAGAGCTTTGAAAACCACAGGTATTAAGACTCTGCAGCTATAATATAGTTCTGTAGGCATTCACATTAAAAGCTGCGAGCATTCTAAAAGCTTTGGATAGCTTAATGCTGCCTAATTACTTCCTAAACACTGAGGCAATGCAGAGCAAAGGGAAGAGAAGTAGTACACTTATTGGAAAATATAGTATGGATAAGCAGTTTTTCCACATTAAGGTAAAAAATGGTGGTGGACCTAATGCACAGGCAAGTCAAATGAGCTTTATTTTAGATGTGTTGTAAGAGAAGTCAAAGCAAAGGAGATGCACATGTTTTATGTAAAGTACAAACTAAACCTATTCAGTGAAGACACACCCACCAATTAAAACACTATAAACAAAGCAGAGCATATATATATATCAGATACACTAATAACAAGTAATTAGACATCTCGGCCAAACAGGACTGGTAAGAAATTTGCACCTTATTTAGTCCTATATTATAACACATATATAAAGTTAAGGACAGGCAAAAGCGAATGCAAGTTGCCTAGAAACTGTTGTTTAGGTTGAACAATAAGGGTGTGTATTTAGCCAAACGTCACATGTAAATTCACTATTGCTAGCTTTCTGATATGAACCCCATTGCCAGCACAGAGAGTGTTGATGCTGGGGAAAAAAAACCAAGTAAAGCAACATGCCCGTGAGCTACAGCCCTTTAAACCACTCCTAAAATGCCTGTGATCAGCAGTTTCAGTATTCTGGTTGCTAGGGTTCAAATTCCCCTAGCAAACATTCACGGATTTGAATAAGAGACTGGAATATGAAGAAGAGACTGGAATATGAATAGGAGAGGCCTGGACAGAAGGAGGAGTAATAAAAAGTAGCAATAACAATACATTTGTAGCCTTACAGTGTATTTGCTTATTAGATGGGGTCAGCTACACCCATTTAAAAGCTGGAATGAGTCAAAAGAAAAAAAGCAAAGAACTATTAAAAAAAAATAATAATGAAGACCAATTGAAACGATGCTTTGAATTGGTCATTCTATATCATACTAAAAGTTACCTTAAAGGTGAACCACCCCTTTAAGGGCTCGGTGTGACCCCATATTGGATTATTTTCTATGGCCCCCAGCTTGGTAAATGGCTTCAAAGTTTACCCAAATATCACTGTATACAGCGCACAGTTGAGATATGGCAAATAACACCCTCTCTACATCAGGGTTACCCAGTGTCGTAAGGTCTACTTTTGTTGAAATTGTCTTACTATCTGAACTCTTACAATGCAATGGAAATGTAACAGGGTTGCATTTAAAAGACCACATTCCATTTCTCATACTTTAAATCAGGAGTACCCAATCTTTTTTGGGCCAGGGTCCGGTGGAGGGGGTTGGGAGAGGTCGCTAGGGGGTTGGGAGGGGCCAGTGTCCCACTCGGGACACTGGAGCAAACAGATTTTTTTATATTCAATTTTGAAATCTGACATGGGGCTAGACATTTTGTCAATTTCCCAGCTGCCCCAAGTCATGTGACTTGTGCCTGCACTTTAGGAGAGAAATGCTTTCTGGCAGGCTGCTGTTTTTCCTTCTCAATGTAACTGAATGTGTCTCAGTGAGACATGGGTTTTTTTTTTTGCTAGCTTTTAGATCTACCAGGCAGCTGTTATCTGATTACCTTCCCATTGTTCTTTTGTTTGGTTGCTGGGGGGGGGGTGATATCACTCCAACTTGCAGTACAGCAGTAAAGAGTGATTGAAGTTTAGCAAAGCACAAGTCACATGACCAGGGGCAGCTGGGAAACTGACAAAATGTCTAGCCCCATGTCAGATTTCAAAATTGAATATAAAAATATCTGTTTGCTCTTTTGAGAAATGGATTTCAGTGCAGAATTCTGCTGGAGCAGCACTATTAATTGATTAATTTTGTCCCATGACAGTATCCCTTTAAGTTTAAAGTTTAACATACACCACAAAAAGTTAAAAAAAACAGGGTGGCAGATGTTAGCTGGTTTTTATGGTCACTATAGGATAGAACTCCATTTACACTTGAGAAAAAACAAAACAATCAAACACAGCACCAAGCCAACACTTTTAAGTTTGTTTTGTCAAAAGCTGGGCAAACGGAGATGGAAAATGCTAGGCAATGACCACAAGCCCCCAGCGGATCTTCAACATGCCTTGGCACGTCTACAAATGTGGGGTATTATCTTATAGAATATCTGACCAGTTAATCGGGGTGTCACAGTGACAACTACAGAATTATTTGGTGTGACCTGTATAAGAAAATATAGATTCACAAATCACTTAGGTCTGTCAGACAACATCCGTAGAAGAAGAAATGGGTGTGACAGAGGAAATAAGCTTAGCTACCCTTTAACATACCAGCCAATAATCAATGCACAGTTATATTGATCACTATAAGGAGGTAAGCAGGGAACATGTTTGGGATTTTAAACATATTACCTAGTTCTTTATTAAACGCTAAAACTATACTCCGTATGAAAGGATGGCAAATTCTCACCACTAGTGAAAGCTCCCGATAGAAGTACTGATGATTCATTCGACAACTCGGGCATTTTAAAACATTAAACTATGCAATACAGCAGACTCATCTAGTTCCAAATGGATTGATATTTGGTGCTAATGGATTAAAAAAAACATCAACATCCTAACTTGAATTGCAGCTTAATAGTGGTCATGCACTGGCTACCGATGAAGAATGCTTAAACATTGCCAAAACAAAGATTACTAAATACATAGTCTGTAGTGGACCTTGACCAAGCAAAAAAGCCCAGATTTGATATCGACCATACTGCCCATCCATCTGGGTAACGCCTGCTTATAGAACGTGAACACTGATCCAAGTTACGGACATGTATAAATCATGTATCATGTTACAATTTAGCTCAGCATTTTTACCCAGAACACATTGTTTTCATATACATATGGAATCAAATAATTGTGAGATATGATGTTATCCTTCCCCTTTGGATGCAAAATTGCTAGTTTACCCCTTCTCTCAAGACCTTCTATCAAGGCCAAAGCCATACAGATCCGCTCATTTGGCAATGTTTTCCAAATATGCCCACATCGAAGTGGGCAACATCGGGCTGATCTGATCAGGGAGCCCAACGATCAGATCATAATAGATCCGATACTGGCGGTTGGATCTCGGGTCTGCATAAACGCATAGATGCAGCCACAATCAACGGGATTTTTTTTTAACCTGCCCGATGAAGATCTGGCCAACTTTTGGCCAGATATCGATCGGGAACGCCAGTCTGATGGCCCCACACATGGGCCAATAAGCGGACGACTCGGTCTGTCGGCAGCTTTTATCGGCCTGTGTATGGGGGCCTTTAGACTCAAATCAGTAGAGTGAGTAAACTATATGACAACCTAATACATATTGTTAGCTTTATTAAATGTAACGATACGAGTGAGGGAAAACATGGGGAAGGCGTACTGCTCACAAACGCACAGTCCTGAACTTAAAAAAAAAACAAAAAAAAAACTGAGCTTATGTTAAAGGGAAACTATCGCGAAAATTAAAATTTAATAAGCTTTAGCATACTGAAATAAAAAACTTTCTAAATACAAATAAAAATTCTGTACTGTTTCTGAAATAATGAAGTTTATCTGTTTCTCCTTATTCGGTCTTCATGCAAGAAGAGAGCTCACTCAAATAACCGACTCCAGTCAGCGTTGGACTGGGCCTGGAGAAAACTCGTGGGCGCCCACCGACCCAGGTCCGCTGCTGGAAACTTCTACAGGAAGTGCGGTGGTCGTGTAGCCCCTCCTCCACACACGCTAGCCGGTATTTATAAAGTCGGTACACACAAGGTATGTGCTGGGGGGGGGGGACTGGTTTGTGATTGGTGGTTGTGGCACTTCCGACTGGGGTGAGGGCCGCCAGGCAGAAGCCCTAGTGGGCCCTGGACACCCCAGTCCGACACGGATTCCAGTACAAACAAAATCTAACAAGAAAACTGCCTTTTGCACAAATTCAGCTTGTAGAGAGACATGATGTCTGGTGAGTTTAATAGAGTGAGCTCTAATACATTTTCTAGGCAAAAGGAGCCCCCCTATAAGATATATTGGATCATTCATCCAATATACTCATCTAATATACTCCAGCATACTGAAATAAGAAACTTTTTAATTTTAATTTCTGCAATAGTTCCCCTTTAGAGTTTAAATGAGAGATAGGTGGGATTTAGGAAGTCTAATTAGGAATGTCGCCATGTTTCATTGTTGGTGGTTCTTATACAATTAAATGAAATACTTCAGACATTGATCTGTACGGAAGCATTATTATTATGGATGTATCTGGATAAAAGTGGGCAGTAACACTGCTATAATGATTACTGCTAAAACTAAACAACAATTATGGAAAACTGCTTTCCCTTTCATGCGATGCTGCATATGAGACTGCAATATTTCTACTTGCTTGATGGCCTTGACTGGAGATGGGTATAAAATAACCGCGCAGATGTTTTCATATTAAGCCATAACATGAAAGCTCTTTTAAGAGCTAGGATTTACATTTAACTAACCTCCATAATACACACACACATAACAGACAACTTTCTAGAAGTAAAATTATCCGTTGATAGTTGGAGGAGCGACGAAGGGTCTATAGCTGCTTCTCCTAAGGAGGGATGGGGTTAAATTATTGAACAGAATTCTACTACAATCCTATGCAGGCAGCACACAAGAAATAAACACACACAGAAATGCAGCAGCCGGATCCCATGGAAAAGTCAAGAGAGCGGAGCAGAGATATTCCACAAAAACAATCGGACGTCGTTTAAACCAGCCATACAGTATTAACTATTGGCTTCAATAAATCCCTTTCATCAAGCCATGATAATAGGACATGAAAGGTTTCCCTTCAAATCCAAAGGTCATCCCCACAATAGCACATTCCCACTACAAACCTGCTTGTTCCAGGCACAGTACAGATTGCAGATTAAACTCCAGTTGGGATTCAGCATGCAGTCTAGTAACCTGAACTGTGCCATGCCTGCTTATAGCGCACAACGCATCCCTTCTCTCGGATTTGGCTAATACGACAGCTATGCAGTGCTCACAACCAGCAAAACAGTCCCGTCCTTCTTCTCGTTCTGTCCACTCAGCAAATAGCTTGCAGCAGTGAGAACAGAACGCTTTACCAATCAGAGCTGCTTTGTGACTTGCATGCATTGCATTGCTCCACAATAGGAGGGAGAATTATCTTCAATCAACAATTTCACCGTTTCCCAATCACTGCTCAATCCTGAGATTTACATTTGTGGAGGTGTTGGCATCTGAAATCACATTTAACTAGTTTGCGAATACTATCCGTAGTTTGCTTGTCTGATCAGGATGAATTAGGGTAGGGAGAGGAGGACGAAGTCACAAAGCTAATCCTCTGGAGGAAAATTTCCCATCTACATAAAGTATTGAAATGGGGCTAAAGTTTAAACAATACAGTGAGCTTTACCAAGTTTAGGGAGCAGGGATAAACGGACATCTCGGGAGGAATGGAATGCCCTTGAAGCATTTCATTGAACACTTTTACAAAGTGTGGAAGCAGAAGTGTTTTAAATTTCTTATAATAATTGGAGGTAAATGCAGCTGGGCCAGGGCTAGAGCTTTTTTTTTTCCAGCTGTTTGATTGCTTTATCGATTTATTCTATTCTGATGGGTGAATTTAAGATGTGGCCTTAAAGTTAATTTGGGAATATTTATCCCTTATGAGGTTATACAACCTTGCATACAACTTCTGGAATATTTTAAGCATACATAGGAGGGTTTAGACCCATATGACCAGTGTTTGCTTTTAATGACTATATAAGTTTGGAATATTTAGGCTAGGGCCAGATGATGCGCTGCTGCTCTGTGCTGGCACCAGAATACTTTGCCTTGGCTCTGTGCAGACAGACAAAGCAGAGTTTGGTGCTGAAACATGAGCATTTTTGTACAAAATCCAACATGTCTGCCTGCACCACAGCCGAGGAATTGTATTCGGGTGCAGGTACATTAAGAGCAGCAGAGTTGTGGATTCTTGGTCTGCATCCTCATCGTCTGGCCCTAGTTTTATCTAGTGCCATTTTTTTCACTAGAAATGTACCTAGTTTTGTTTAATCCATTTGGTATGTGTCTCAGCCTTTTCATACATAAGAGGTTAGTTGCTATGTAGCTTCAGTCACTTTTATAAGTGTCTTGGGCAGGGGTGTCTAAACTTTTTGTAACGAGGGCCAGATTTAGCAAGGTGAAAATATGTGGGGGCTGACCATTCAGCCTGACATTCTTTGAACCATTAACATCATTTAACTCATTTAAACAAGGTATCGCGTAGCCGTATCAGTAATATTTGGGCACATTAGTGAAATGATCTGCCACTTGGTCTATACTGCTGTGTGCTGAAGGTGTTAGTAATACACATACTGGCACGTAGAGATGCACCGCTCTTGCATTATTATTTATTTTACTGTACTGGCAAGTCAGTATGTCTATTGCACCTTCAGCCCTAAAGAAGTATGCAAGAATGATGCGTGATTCCTGATTGCACGGTGTTGGAGGGCCGTACTATTATTAATTTCATGATGGAGGCTGAGGGCCGCAATTGGCCCCCGGGCCTGACTTTGGACATGCCTGGTCTTGGCTGTAAGTGCCTCCATAAGTTTTTATTTTATGGGTAGCTAATTAATACTTTGCCCCTAATAGTGCATTTATGGTCTGGAATACATTTCCATGGAAAATTCCTCAAAGTTAGTTATTTACCCAGTAGTTTTAGTTTTGTGTTTTGATTATAAAAGCACAGCAGGATGCACTGGGCTGTCACATTTAGGGAGTTATTTATTAAAGTCCGAATTTTTAGTGGAAGAAAAATTATTTTTTTCAGGGATTTATTATACCACGATGATGGAAATAGTCAGAATCCGAAAATCAGGCATCTCAGACCTGCCGAGGCTGCATATAAGTCAATGCGAGAAGTCCAGAAGATATCTTGATCTGCACTGAGTTTCAAAGATTTCATGGTTTTCAGGCAAAAATCAAAAAAAAAAAAAAAAGTTAAGTATAAAATTCGGAAATTTTGTACGATTTGTTTTTTTCACGGTTTTTTTGGGGGTTTTTTTCCCTGCACACAAAATTTTCGAGTATATATTTTATATCACTCGAGTATATATTCGAGTAATATTGAGAGTTTATATAATTATATGGTTTATAAATTTAACTGATTTAATGTGCCTTTAGTTAAGGAAACCTAAAACTTTTTTTCCCCAAAGTCATTAATGAATAAAAGTAATAGGATGGTCTATAGAGAAATGGGCACACAATTACTAGAATAGCTAGAATTTTTCTTTCACTCGTTTATACTGAAATTCTTGGGATGAAAGCATTTGACAGCATTACGTGTGTAATCACACTACAGTGCCACATGTGCAACTGAGAATGGTGCTCTGTGTAATGTTAATAATCAGGCGTGGAATGCAGTTTCACATGTTACTAATGTTTACAACATATAGTAATGATTGCATAGTGACAGTGGGTGTAGTAATGTCGGAACTTATCACCTCTGTACTGCCTTCGTGCAAAGAAAAAAGAAAAAACTGGACACTACAAAACTGTATCTGTGAATAAATGCACACTTTGTTGGAATTGCATTATTCTGCCCTCGCCCTTCTGAATTACTTTTGGTTGTATGCCAAATGACCATCAAAGTACCAAAGGGTTCTGTTAGCAAGGACTTGTAGAGACTTGAGTGCAGCCCTGGAATGGCCTCATAGCAATTAATGCTCTGTGGGTTGTAAAACAAAATAAATAAAACAAAAGAATACACTGATCAATCAATATCTAAAAGCACAGGCCAAAGCTGGCATTATAAGAGGATGCCACTAAAAAAGATGGTATATGTTACAGAACAGCTATAATTGAATGCAAATTGAAAGCAGTTGACAGTTTGAAGCAGACTAAAACGAGCCACATGGGCAAATAATTGAATACGAACTGTCAACAGTTTTTTGGTGGTTAAACAACACAATGGAAATCACACACAGCAGATTTAGCAATATAAAATGTATAAACTAACGCCACAGTTGTACTCAGAGAAGAAGCAGTCGGGAGATACATGTTCATAAAGCCATAGTTCCCAAAGTGTGGCCAAAGCAATAGATGGACTCAATGTTAAATTTGATGTTCTAGAGTAATGGCTGTTAACATTTTTTAGTAGACTAATTGAAGGTCCAGCCTTTAGCTAGTGCCCCCCTGTTTGTGCTTGAAAAGTATACAGATTAGGGATGCACCGAATCCAGGATTTAGCCTTTTTCAGCAGGATTCAGATTAGACCGAATCCTTCTGCCTGGCCAAACCAAATCCGAATCCTAGTTTGCATATTCAAATTAGGGGTGGGGAGGGAAATCGCGTGACTTTTTGTCACAAAACAAGGAAGTAAAAAATGTTTTCCCCATCCCACTCCTAATTTGCATATGCAAATTAGGATTCAGATTGGTATTCGGCCGGATCTTTCGCAAAGGATTCAGCCAAATCCAAAATAGTGGATTTGGTGCATCCCTACTACAGATTCTGAACACAAATCAACCAAAGTACTGCCAGAGATGGATTCATTTGCCAGAGCTAAATTCTATTCTCTCACCTCTCATTCCATTTTAACAATTGTATTTGAATGAAGCAAAATAAGAAAAACACAGCAGGCTGTACATGAAAAGGAAGAAAGAGCAGATGGTGAGAAAGCTAAAAAAAAAAAAAATAAAAAAAAAAAGACTGAACAGATATCTATTCTAAAGGCAGATTTCATCTGTTATGCCAAGAACAAGCATTTTTTAATTGCCGTCACACACTGCAAAAGATCAAGAGGGAAAATAGACTTCAACCCTTATGGACACAAGCCAAATGGACCTGGATTTGTCTGGAAAGACCTTTAAGTTCAGTGTAAGTGTATTTATTTTATATTTAACAGAAAGAAACAAAAAGTTTAAAACACACAATAAACCTGATCTTCCTTTTTTTATTTTTGTAATAGTAGTAGGAGTGATTATGGCATCACTTTTCCTATGTTCTGGTTATGCTAGAGGGTTCTGCCATGCCCACATATCCCTCATTTCTGCTTCAAAAATCCTTCCGTCATGGGTGTAAATTCTAGAGCATTACGTCAGCTCATCTCTTCCTTTCTCGCTGTCATCTATTCTGCTATTCACACCTTCATTCCTTCACCACCTCCCACACCAATAGGAAACCTGCTGCTCAGCTCCCATGCCCAGAATACTCACAGCTCTATAGTAATTACAGCTCTCATTCTGGAGGTATAGGACCTACACAATTAGGAGGGTGAGAACTACAGTATGTGCATGTTTAGGATTTGGAAAAGATGTTAGTGCACAGGATAAGCAACCTCCATGAGAGAAAGATCCCTGGGATGTTCATCGTCTGTAGAATATGACACAGATCATTCCTCCAAGAATATGGCTCAACATTATAAGAATCTAATAACTTACCAAACCAAGTAAAAACCCATTCTAAGCACTTTGTGGTTTTCTACATCCTAGATGTTTCCTTCCAATTCAAACCACAGGCTGGGTATTCTGGTTAAACTTGTTAAACTCAAGCAGAAACATCTGACTGTGAGAAACAGAACTTTTTATTCTACACCCACACCCATAAAGCACAGTTACTACAATATGAAAAGTCTGTCAAGAAAAACTAAGATTCTACCTAATTTGTCTCTGACAGAAAGAATAATAAAAGCACAGTTGTCTTTGTACAAATTCCAGAGTCTCCTTCTGCAGATGATAGATCTCGGCAGCCCAAAATGTGCATCATAAACCTCACTTGCCCCCATATGTGGTATACCGTAAGACACAAAGGGGGTTATTTACTAAACTCCGAATGCAAAAATCACTAAAAATTCGTGATTTTTTTTACATAAAAATCGGAATTTAAAAAAAAAAAATCACAAATGTTTCGTAATTTAATAAACCCTGAGGATGAAAAAGTCAGAATTTGAAAATCTGGCATCTCAGACCTGTTGAGGATGCATATAAGTCAATGGGAGAAGTCCCAATGATTTTTTGATGTGTGCAGGGTTTCGTGCAATAGCCCAAAGTTTCAGGTGAAAATTCAAAAAAAAATTGGGAAAATCAGATTTACCATAAATCAAATTTTGGGGAAAATGTAATAAAATTTGATCTGACAAATGTTCCTATTTCAGTGCCAGTGGGATGAAAATTTTGTTTCGTTTGTAGGAAGAAAAACCAGCGTTATAAGCTCAGGGGTAGACAACAAAGAAAATAGAAGAGTAGTATATAGTGTAGTATTTTTGCGAATAAATTTACACCTCTTTGTGCAATTACCATGGGGTGTGTGTTTACTCTCTTCCACCAGGGGGTTTAGTTGCCCTTTAACTGTGGTATTTTAACAATATACGTAGTGAATACTTACAAATGTTTATTTGTACCACTGCCATAAAAGTGTATTAGCTCCTCCAATAAAGAACATCAATCGGTTTCTAAGAAGAATATGCTAAAATCGTATAAAAACGTATTTTTTGACATCGCCAAACGAGCGGATCTCTACATCTATGGCCACCTTAAGTCAGCTTTTTACCAGTGAATTTCCTCCAGGCAGATATGTATAAGGAAGCCAATTCCTTATACACACTTGAAAAAGGGCCAATGTGCCCAAAACATGTCGTGTGGCAATGGAATAAAGGCTTAATTGCAGTTAATCTGCTTTTGTGAGTGTTTCCAAAACCTCGTTACAATCGCTTTGGTTCCCTATAAGGGCAGACGGTAATAACCAAGTAGTTCTGAATAATTCCACTTGCTACAAAGTGGAAAAAAACTCTTGTCCGTTTCCATCCATTTGACATGAGTGAAGCATTACTTTACTCGATAATATCCTGCAATTGGCTGCACTTTAATGTTAACAAGAACACAACTCAAAACAGGTTGACATCTCGGCCAAACAGTATCACAAGGCTTTCAATAAACTCCATATTTGTTCCATTTCTGCAATATAATTCTCCTTATCAACGACTGCTACAAGGAGTACCTAAACAAAATCCAAGGCCAACTTTGGGCCCAAAATTTATATTTGTGTAAAGCAATGTTTGCAAGATATTCTTCTTGTGTGGCTTCCACAAACCTGTTACCAACTCCATTTGCATAATCTTCCTCGTCGTGGAGAAACACTGTACCTGCCTGTATCCCACTATTAGACAAATTTAATCCCCAAGCAGTTTCAGGCATGAGTGACCATCCTGAAATAGCTACGCTTTATTTTCAAATTTTGATAAATTAGTATGATGTAGAGAGTGATATTCTGAGACAATTTGCAACTGGTTTTCATTTTCTATTGTTTAAGGTTTTTGAGTTATTTAGCTTTTTATTCAGCAGCTCTTCAATTTGCATTTTAAACTATCTGGTAGCTAGGGTCCAAATTACCCTAGCAACCATGCATTGATTTGAATAAGAGACAGGAATATGAATAGGACCTGAATAGAAAGAGGAGTAATAAAAATTAGCAATGATTTTCATCGTAAGAGCTTGAAGTGGACACCACTAGTGGACACATTATGCATCTTAATATAACTAATACAATGTATCATCATTTATTTATCATCATAAAAAAAAAAAATTAGCAATGAGAATAAATTTGTAGCCTTACAGAGCATTTGCTTTTTAGATGGGGTCAGCAACGCCCATTTGAAAGCTGCAAAGAATCATTAGAAATAACTATAAAAAATAAATAACGAAAACCAACTGAAAAGCTGCTAAAAATTGGCCATACTATAACATACTAAAAGTTACCTTAAAGGTGAACCACCCCATTAAGTTAACTCTAATGTGGCCAATTCTAAGCAACTTTGCAATTGATCATTATTTATTTTTTATAGCTTTTAAAATTATTTGTCTTTTTCTTCTGACTCTTCAGCTTCCAAATGAGGGCCACTGACCCCCATCTAAAAACACAAATGCTCTGGAAGGCTACAAATGTATTGTTATTGCTACATTGTATTACTAATCTTTCTATCCAGTCCCTCTCTAATTCAGATTCAAATCAATGCACGGTTGCTAGGGTAATGTAGACCCTAGCAACCAGATTGCTGAAATTGCCCACTGGAGAGCTGCCGAATAAAAAGCTAAATAACTCAAACACCACAAATAATAAGGAAATAAAAACCTATTGCAATCTGTCTCAGAATATCGCTCTCTACATCATACTAAATGTTGACTTAAAGGTGAACAACCCCTTTAAAGGACCAGTAACACCAAAAAATGAAAGTGTTTTAAAGTAAAGAAAATATCATGTACTGGTGCCCTGCACTGGTAAAACTGATCTGTCTGCTTCAGAAACACTACTATAGTTCATATAAACAAGCTGCTTTGTAGCAATGGCGGAAATTGAAAAAAGGCTAAATGGCACAGGATAAGTAATGGACAACAGATAACACCATTATGTTCTACAGAGCTTATCTGTTATCTGCTGTGTAACTTGAGCTTTTTCTCCTTTGAATGGCTGCCCCCATTACTACACAGCAGCGTATTTATATAAACAATAGTAATGTTTCTGAAGCAAACACTGCAGTTTTACCAGTGCAGGGCAACACTGCATTATATTTTTATTACTTTAAAACAATTAAATTTTTTGATATTACTGGTCCTTTAAATAATGTGTGTGGTGTGTGTGCGCGTGTGTATATATAAAAGCAGGACAAACAGAGTAGCAAAAATCTGAATCAAGATGGGGGGTATTCCATTCAAAATTAAGATGCAGCAGCAAGATGTCCTGTATATTTATTTTGACTTTAGTTGTGATTTAAGTGGGAACACACATTTATACATACATACATACATACATACATAGTAGTGTTTATTTTACAATATGGATTTCAAGCCTCCAGGGAGTGAAGATATCACTAACAAGGATACATTAATTTGCAACAGTCTCCAGAAGCAACAGCTTCCTTCCCATGCAGTTTCCTTATACATTAGAGGCAAAGGAAGCAGGTGAGGCTGTACTATACAATTCAAGGAAACTTGTACTCTGAAGAAGGCAATGCAGACCCCCCCCCCATTTTATCTAAGAAGGCAAATCATCTACAAACTGAAATATAAAGACATGAATGGCATCAGCTCAGGGATATGACCCTGCATTAGCACATCCTCAACTGTACATTTTCATGAATTAATTCAAGACAAAGAGAATTACTACTGCATCCTGAAGAAAAGGGTAATAAAATAAATGCCACAACACACACAGGATACAGTAAAGGAGACATACAGAGGTTTGTAACAAAGCATGTCCAACGTCTATAAACCCGTAGTATCCCTTTTATAGAAGCAAGACTGTAAAAAGGTGTAAAAACTGTAAAATTTGACACACTCGTATTTGCTTTTAAAAGAAGCGGCGAGTCTAAAACAGATCAAATGTCAGTACAAAAGTAATGGGGAGCAGAGCATGGAAGATTGTGGGGAAAAGTGTAAATGTGATGATAGAATTATAGGACACTTGTGACTTGAAGAATTAAATACAGGTATGGGACCAGTTATCCAGAATGCATGGGACATGGGGTTTTCCAGATAACGAATCTTACTGTGGATCTTCATACCTTAAGTCTACTAGAAAATCATATAAACATTAAATAAACCCAATAGGTTGGTTTTGCTTCCAATAAGGATTATTATTTCTTAGTTTTGGTCAAGTACAAGCTACTGTTTTATTATTACAGTGAGGGAAATCATTTTTAAAAACTTATAATTATTTGGATAAAATGGATTGTTCCAGGAGCAGACAGGACAGGAGTCTATTGCCAGCGGAGGGGTATTTCAATAAACTGATTTTCAGCCCGATCTGCCATTAGCCTTTATATGTGTTATATTCCTTCAAAAAAAGACACAGGCCGATACTTAAGGTTTGTTCACCTTTGAGTTAACTTTTGATATGATGTTGAGTGATATTCTGAGATAATAAAAAAATTAAAACCAAATGCAAATTATTTGTGGCTTTTGGGTTATTTAGCTTTTTATTCAGCAGCTCTCCAGTTTGCAATTTCAGCAATCTAGTTGCTAGGGTCCAAATTACCCTAGCAACCATACATTGATTTGAATAAGATTGCAATATGAATAGGAGAGTCCTGAATAGAAAAAGGAGTAATAAAAAGTAACAAAAACAATACATTTGTAGCCTTACAGAGCATTTATTTTTTAAAGCTGCGACGCCCATTTTAAAGCTGGAAAGAGTCAAAAGAAGAAGGCAATTCAAAAACTGTAAAAAATAAATAATGAAGACCAATTGAAAAGTTTCTTAGAACTGGTCATTCTAGAACATATTAAAAGTTCACTTAAAGGTGAACCGCCCCTTTAACATATGCAAAGACTAAGGGGCAGATTTACTAAGCTCGAGTGAATGGTTCGAATGTCAAAAAGTTTGAATTTCTAAGTAAATTTTGGGGTACTTCAACCATCGAATAGGGTATATTCGACTTCGATTCGAAGTAAAAATCGTTCGAATATTCGACCATTCGATAATTGAAGAACTGTCTCTTTAAAAAAAAAACTTCAACTTCCTACTTCACCAAATTAAAGCTACCGAAGTGCAATGTTAGTCTATGGGGACCTTCCACAGCAGTTTTCTACGTTTTTTTTTTTTTTTTGGTCGAATAGAAATCCTTCGATCGATCTCTAAAAATCTTCGAATCGTTCGATTAGATCGATTTAATTGTTCGGTTCGAATGATTTAATCCTTCGATCAAACTATTTCTATTCAATCGTTCGATTGATCGAATACGCTAAAAATCCTTCAACTTCGATATTCGAAGTCGAAGGATTTCAATTCGAGGGTCGAATTTCAAAGTTTTTTTAACCTTAGTGCCCCTTGGTGCAGTATCACTGCTAGATTGGTGCAGAATTACGGACAGCATAAGGCAAAAAGAACCGACATAAAAAGGTCGTTCCTCATAATACTGAAGTCCAAGTAAAGGAAGTTGCTTTCAGGTGATAACTATGATTTAACCTGTGCCTAAAGTATCACCTTAAGCCAAATGCTTCAAGTTAACAGATACAGCACTGTGCGTTATCCATAGAGTAGTGCTCGGTCCTAAACACAGAACATTCAATGGCCAGAAAATTTAAATTGATGTTCTACAAGAAAGATAGTGCCCTTAAATAGGCTTAAAGGAGAACTAAAGAAGTAGCTAGAAATGTTGTACATGATGTTTTGGGCTTCTGTACCAGCCCAAGGCAACCACAGCCCTTTAGCAGTAAAGATCTGTGTCTGCAAAGATGCCCTAGTAGCTCCCCATCTTCTTTTCTGCTGATTCACTGCACATGCTCTTTGTTGCCGTCACTTACTGAGCTTAGAGACCCACTCCAAATATCAAAATATAAGGCATTAATTAATACAAATAATTACTATATGAAAGCTCAGAAACCAGTGCAATTAGCATCAGAATTTAATAATCAACCTTGTAGTATCACCTTATATTACAGTCCAACCTCATTTTCTGCTTGATAATTTGTGACGACCCCTAAGCTTAGCTTCTCAACAGCTGCTCAGAGCCCACTGAGCATGTGAGTGTCACAGACACTTTCCAAGATGGTGACCCCCCTGTGACAAGTTTGAAGTCCTGGATCATTGCTGCTATTGACAAGCTGAAACTTTAGGCTGGTGCAACAAGTGCAGTATATAAAATATGGCATTTTTAGCCATTTGTTTTTAGGGTTTGCTTCTCCTTTAAATCCACACCTGCCCATTGGAATTCCCGATGAACAAGTTTGCCTTACTATCCATGACTAATGGCACAGCTGTAAGACATTGCTGCTACAGGGATAGTCCACATTTCCATGTGAATAATTGAATCCATAATATCTTTACAGTCATCCAGTGTTCAATGGTTGCCGATCATGAACTTTTGCATCATTTTGTGTAACAACCTCTTATTTCCTATCCTTTTAAAAGCATCCTTCCACTTTTCAATTTTGACAGTTTACAGTAGCTGGCCATCCTATGGGAATAACAACATTTCACTCAGAAGAACATTCATCAAATAGAACGAATACCGACTTGTTTCAATAACCTCCGTCCCCAATTAACCTAACCCTGACACGTATTTCCTCTAATTGTTGTAATGGCTGTAAGAATGTCAAAGAAGTGCACACAAATAGACACAGGGACATATGGGATTCACATCTGCAGCTGCGGAATTAAATAATGTTTTTACACCCTTCCCTAACTCATTACGAGGGGGGTTCAATATAATTCCACTCGATGCTCCTCTGCTCTTTAATGCCAATAAAAAGCAACTGCAGTGAATACACCAAGGTACAGTCACTTGGATCATTCTAATGGCAACATAAATATCCGGCTTTTGTCACACAATATCCCAACAACAATGGCAACCAGTGGCCCAAAGTCTGACAATTAGAACCCCCATTTATTAATACAAGCAGAAAAGACTTGTCTGGATATAAACTAAGACTTTTTTGCAAGACCCTGTTTGTCCCCTGAAAAAATGTAAAAAGGGGGTTCCACAGTGTGTGTGTGTATATATGTATACATACACATACACATACAATGCTCAGGACTTGAGGTTTTCTGGATAACAGATCTTTCTGTAATTTGCATCTTCATACTTCATACTAATAAATCATGTAAACATTAAATAAACTCAATAGGCTGGTTTAGATTCTAGTTAGAATGAATTATATCTTAGTTGGGATCAAGTGCAAGATAAGGTTTTATTATTACAGAGAAAAAGGAAATAATGTTTAGGGCAAGGGCACACAGACAGATTCAGGGAGATTAGTCGTCCGTCGACAAATCTATTTTTTGGGGCGTCAATCTCCCCGAACTGCTTCCCCTTACCTTCCTGCTGGCTAGCATGAAAAAATCACCAAAGGGATTCCACTTGCGAGGAAACTTCGGGCAACATTCTAGCCAGCTGGAAGCAATTCGGGGAGATTGTCGCCCCGAAGAAGAGGAGATTTGTTGCCAGGCAACTTACCCTTAAAAATTGGAGAGAGAGAGAGCGAGAGCGAGAGAATTTTTTTAAAAAAAAAAAACATAACGAACAACAATTGAATTAGAACTGCCCATTCTATAACATTCTAAAAGTTAACTGAAACCACTCCTTTAACTCTCAACAGATAAAGGTGAATCGGGCACAGATATAAAAGCACGGCATCAGCTGCAAGTTCCACAAACACATGGATGTGAAGGATCAGTAAAGGAAACAAAGTAACTGCTCTACAGACTGCAACATAGTTATGCAAGTGTAACAAATACATGAGTTTCTCATAGCACTGCCCTACTCCCAGTACTCAGCAAATCTACTCTGTGAAGCCTTTTTACTGCCTGTGGAATTAACAGCAAATGACAAGATGTTGGTAACACAGAGGATCATTGGATACAAAGTATTTAGCAAATTAAGATAACCTTTTGTCCCGAGATGTACTCGCCAGTAGTAGGAAAGTGCTTGGAAAAGTGTTAAACATCACTGAGGTCACAATTGGAAATCGGTGGATTTAAAGGAACAGTCACGTCAAAAAATTAAAGTAATGAAAATATAATGCAGTGTTGCCCTGCACTAGTAAAAGTGCTGTGTTTGCTTAACAAACACTACTATTGTAGTAATATAAATAAGCTGATGTGTAGCAATGGGGGCAGCCATTCAAAGGAGAAAAGGCTCAGGTTACACAGCAGATAGCAGATAAGCTCTGTAGAACATAATGGTGTTCTGTTATCCATTAGTTAACCTGAGCCATATAGCCTTTTTTTCAATTTGCTCCACAGCAGCTTGTTAAAATATGAACTATATTAGTGTTTCTGAAGCAAACACATCAGTTTTACCAGTGCAGGGTAACTGTACATGATATTTTCATTACTTTAAAGCACTTTCATTTTTTGGTGTTATTGTTCCTTTAAAGTAAAGATCTGGGCGTTTAGGAAGGTGACAAAACAATCAGAACTTTGCCTAATAGAGCCACCACTCACTGGGCAGACCCAATAGTTTTCTTTATAAATTCAATGTTTTTTGAACATCTAACTGCAATTGAATAGTTTTTTCTTCCGCTGGATCTGCGCCTTGAAACACTGTGGCAGACGTCAGGCTTTGCATCTTCTGTTAATCCACTGGCTTCTGCTACAAGGTTTCAAAAAGTCTGAGCCAGCAGGAAAGGGGCACAGATTACAGCTTTCGGTAGCAATGAGAAGTATCGTTGCAACCAGGGACAAACACAGAGGAAGCAGAACCTGCAGGGGGGCCCAGGAGGTATTGGGGCCCCATGAGTCCCTAATTCATATATTGGTCAACATCTAGACATTTTGGGGGCCTGAAAAATAACTTGCTGCGAGGCCCAGAAATATCTAGTTACACCACTGGTTGAAAACATTGGTAATGAATAAATGCTGGAAATTTGAATTACATTGTATGTTGTTACAGAAGAAGTCGACTCCTTTCATGTCATTTATAGAAGGACAGGTGACCCAACATCTTGGCTAGCATTTATCATTTGCACCCAGAAAAATGACCCTGCCAGCCTGGCATTGAGTAAGAAGCTCATTATCTCCCTCAGCAGCCTCCCTCTTGCTATTTGTTTGCTATCTATGCATTGCATCAGTTCTACACCCTGCTGTATGTGAGAGGTGATCTCCCTGCTCCTCGGTGTGGCGCCTACAAATCAGAGAAGTACAACCTACTGACAAAACGGCAAGACCCACCTCTGGCTTCTGGGAGCATGGGTGCTGAAGTTCAACAATGCTGTACAGCCATTAAACGGGTTGCTCACCGCTGAGTTAACTTTTAGTATGATGTAGAGACAATTTGCAATTGGTTTTCATTTTTTATTATTTCCAGTTTGAGTTGTTTAGCTTTTTTATTCAGCAGCTCTCCAGTTTGTTATTTCAGCAGTCTGGTTGCTATGGTCCAAATTACCCTAGCAACCATGTATTGATTTGAACAAGAGACTGGAATATGAATAGGAGAGGGCCTAAATGGAAAGATGAGTTAAGAAAAGGTGGCAGTACCAATACATCTGTAGCCTGAGCATTTGTTTTTTAGATGGGGTCAGTGACCCCTTTTGAAAGCTGCAAAGACTCAGAAGAAAGTGGAAAATAATTGAAAAAACTATAAAAAAGATAAATCATGAAGACCAATTGAAAAGTTTATTAGAATTAGCCATCGTACGACATACTAAAAGTCAACTGTTGCTGAACCACCGGATCGCTTCTGTAAGTCAATGCAATGCTCAGCGATGATGGTAGACAATCAACACTGGGGGAATTAAACATACGGGGGGATATGGGACTATAAAGCAAATTACATTGAGTTTATAATATTTGAGACATGTGTGGAATGTCTGATAATCTGACGGACTTTCCTCTCACCCTCTGTGACTTCATCTCACCCCCCCCTAGTTGCTCCTCACATGAATCATTTGTTTGGAGAGAGCACAGTATCCCAATGTCTCACCCCGTCTCCATCATCTGGGCTGCTCGTTTTCACGAAAGTCTTTACTAATTTATGTTTTGGTTTGACTTTACTAAATAATATGGCCCAAGGGCTGGGGAGCTATTTTGGGATGTGACTATTGAGTATGATCTTTGTGACCATTTTCACTTTATAATTAAAGGTGGCCGTACACAGGGAGATTCGCTCGTTTAGCTATGTCGCCAAATGAGTGGATCTCTCCCCGATATACGGGTTGATCCGATCGTGGGCCCTACGATTGGATCAGAATGGAGGCCATCGTGGGGTAGCATCAACGAAAAGATGTGGTTCTGATCCAAAGGGATTTTTACCCTGCCCGATCGGCATCAGATATCGATCGAGCGAGTTGCTCTGCCGGCAGCTTTTACCGGCCCGTGTACGGGGGGCCATTAGAATCCACATGGAACTCTGGACTATTGCTTAAATAAGTAGAACTGCACACCACAGCAATAGAGTCATTTGTTGCCATAAGAACAGTGTTGGACTGGCCCATCGGGACACCAGGAAAACTCCCGGTGGGCCCAGGTGTCAGTGGACCCTCATGCTGCTAAACATTTGGTCTATTTCATGGCCATTCCTTATTTCTATGAGAATAAAGAGGCTAAATAGATGGAATAATAGGTTATAGTATGTAAAGAAAAGAGACTAGGAGAATAGAGGTTGAGTAAGGAAAGTAAGAAAATAATAGTTAGTGGCCCCTGGTCTAAGGGTTTTTGGTGGGCCCCTGGTGTCCCAAGTCCGACACTGTATAAGTATTATGCCCCAATTCAAGGAGGAGGAGCCAATCAGAACTTTCCAATTGGATGGGGGGGGTTCAAAGTCCTGTAGTTGAACAAACTGAGGGCACACATAGAAATATCAAACACAAGAGTCCCGGCTATGGAATAATACCTATTAAAGTGAGCCAGGAGATGTTCCCACCTTATATAGGAGATATATGGGATATAAATCTGGGATTTCCAACCAGAAATCCACAAGCTCTTGTTAAAACTTCAAGCGTGGCTGCCAATGGGATGCTGAGAGTTGCAGTTTAACAAAAACAGCTGGACGTCTGTAGCCAACACAATTATAGTAAGAAATCTAGAAGTAACATAGAAGTTATGTATTTTGTCTTGGAAAATAGTCTCATTACACCATTCCAAAATCATCCCTACCCCCAGCATAATAATAATAATAATAACAGGCTGACTGTAGGGCAGGGTCAAGTACAGAGTTGTAGTTGAACAGCAGCTGGAACACCACAGGTGCCTTGTTTTAGATGGCAGAGAGGCCTTCCAGCTGTTTCACCCCAGTTCCCAGAAGCAGAATTGATCTCACAGGGGACGCTGGGAAACGTGGTTCAGCAACAACTGAAAGGGGTTAAAGGTCCCCAGGCTTGACAAAGTGTAGCGAGTGCTGCTGGGAAAAGTCTCACCTCACTGGCCGGGCTGGAGGGCTGCTGCTCAGGTACAGTTGCCCGGCGGGTCGCCATGATTCCCTGCGCGGATTACAAAGGAGGAGCGAAGCCGACGCCTGGAGAGTCCACATTGGGGAGGGAAAAGAGGGACTCGGGGGGAGGATTTGCCGGGAGCATCGGAAGGAGACACACGTGACAGCTGCGAGGAGGAGACGGAGAGACACGGCGGTTCCAGCCGCTCTCAGCGGGACAAGGTGAAGAAGCAGAAGGATAGTCTGTGAGGAAGAGCGCGGGGAGCAGACATCTTGTCCCTCATTCCCACAGAGTGTGTGTGAGAGTGAGGGCTCTGCCCTCGGCGGATTTGAGTAGGCGTGGCATTTACGGCCAATCGGGATTAGGGATTGGTCACCGCGACCCGCCTCATTATGTAACCCTCTAAGCGCTGGGAAGTGGTCATTTAAAGAGACCCTATAACAGGCGAGCAGGAGAGTGACGTACGTAACTCCGCCTACTTTAGTGGGAAAGGGGGATTGTCTTATTCGTGATGTTGTTAGGGTGTCCCACAGCTGTTTCACCGCCGCACTCTGTGACTGGCGACCAGTGGCGCTGCGGCTGTTGCTGTTTGGGCTACGGCCATAAACTCCACATGATTTATATATAAATATGCCAATGGCAAATGGGACGAGCTGAGCGCTGTAGAGCGAGTGTTTCATAGAGGCGCAAATAGGGACAATGGACTCGGCTGTTTGTGGCCCCAGAAAGCATTTAGGGCCCTGGGGCATCACAGCAACTAAAGACTGGGAGCCTGGAACTTGCAGATGTTCTTATGAGTGACATATATATATATATATTGAAATTGCTCTTCAAAGGGGTTGTTTAACTTTACATTAACTCTTAGGGGCAGAAAAGTCTCCAGCGATCGCTTCGCACCCGTCGCAACACTTCGCCAGGCGAACATTTACTGGGACGACGCTAATTTACGAATGTCCAGCGTTTTTTGAACTTAGAAGTTTTTCCACTAGAAGGAGAAGTTCTATGTACTCCATTGCACTTCGCCAGAGCGAATATTAGCCTATCGATAGAGTGTGAATTACCGCTAGCGTCTGTCTCTTTCGCTAGCAAAGTAATGCCTGCGCCCGTAAGTAAATCGGCAAAGTCCCTGCGGGTGGCCAATTCGCTCTCGAGTAAATCTGCCCCTTAGTATGATGTAGTTTTCATTTTGTATTATTTGTGGTGTTGGAGTTATTTAGCTTTTTATTCAGCATTTATCCAGTTTGCAGTTTCAGCAATCTGGTTGCTAGGGTCCAAATTACCCTAGCAAACAGTGGCAATCCTGGCCATTTTGCCGCCTGAGGTGGCCTGCCTTCTGCCACCCTCGGCAACAGGGACGGATTTACATAGTGGGCACCCCTAGGCCCACTGCCGTTCGTTGCCCCTCCCCTTTATGCGTGCAAATTTTTATCATCAGAACCGGAGCAATGGGGATTGGTGCACGAGAGATTAAAAAAATGATTGTGGCTTCCGCGCATCCCCAGTGTTTCTGAACCAATGTTTTTTTTTCTCAACTCTGATAGCAACCATACATTGATCTGAATAAAACTGAAATATGTATAGAAGAGGACATGAATAGAAATGAATAAATAGTAAAAATTAATGTGTAACCTTAGAGAGCATTTGTTCTTTAGATGGGGTCAGTGACCCCCATTTGAAAACTGAAAAGAATCAGAAGAAGGCAAATAATTAAAAAACTGTAAGAAAGAAATAATGAAGGCCAATTGAAAAATTAGCATTCTATAACATAGCCAAAGTTAACTGAAAGGTGTAGCCATGGGAGAAGCCATTGAAAGCTGAAAAAGTAGAAACTGCCCAGGATATGCAGCTGATAACAATTAAACTCTATAGTATACAATGAGATTCTTCAGAACTTATCTGCTATCTACTGTGTATCCTGTGCTTGAATGGCTGCCCCCATGGCTACACAGCAGCTTGTTTATATATAAACTAAAGTTGTGTTTCGATGCAAACACACCAGTTTTACCAGTGCAGGGCAACACTACATTATATTGTCATTCCTTTAAAACACTTTTATTTTCTGGTGTTACTGTGCCTTTAACTCAAGCCATTACCGTGGGCTACATCATATTAGCAGGAGACCTATCTGCTGCCTACAATCCTTATTTTATACAAGAATGTATATAAGAATGTATGGCAATCTGATTCCCAGTTTCAGCGCACGTGTTTTATTTTATCAGTCTATATATTTTGCTTCTCCAACCTAGTTATGTTTGGTTTTATGGAATCAGTTGCATTGTGATCTTTCTTGCCAGTATTTGTCTGAAATGCTTTTTAGGAAACTCCCCCATACAAACCAAGAATGACAGAGTATAGCTGGCAATGGCTAGATTGCGTGGAAAGATTTTCATCATTTCAGATTTTGAGGCCAGTGTTACAGCAAAAGGCTTTCTGTTCTGCCTAGAGGAGATAAATAGGAATATCCCAGCAGGCACAGCAAATAAAGTATAAAATATTTTATGTCACATTCAACTGTAAAGCTCTTATTTAATGACAAATGTTAAAGTTAATTGTAAATGGAAGGCTAGGGGAACCACTATCCGTCCTTTGTTATTACCTACACTGCTGGTTCTGACTGCATGCACCCAGGGTCAACCCTGGGATCCCGCCCTGGAGCAAACATTCACAACACTACCCAGCCCCAGCTGTAACCCCCCCCCCCCCAGGTCCATACGCCTACCTTTTTTCCTGCTCACGATTGGGGGCCGTGAGGGAGGTCGGGGGGCAATATCGGGTATGGGCCAGCGGGCCCACTAGTGTTTTTCCAGATGTCCCGCCGCCCCAGTCCAACCCTGCATGCACCCCTAAACAAAAATGAATTTCAAACCCAGTGTACCCCCAGTCCAGCGATCTGTAAAGCTGGCCATAGACACAAAAATTTGTTCGTACGAATCTCGATTCATATGATTTTCGGGCCGTGTGCAGAGTGTCCCGACATTTTTCGTGCCACGGCGATCAGTCGTTCATATGACAGGTTAGAAAAATTCTGACGGCTACCGATAATATCTCTGCATGTATTGCCGATCTGAGGTTTTTCAGTGGGAGACTGTCACCAGCTTTTGGAAGATTGCTGTCAGGGGCAGAACATCATCTGATCTGTTCTTTTACTAATTTATTTGAATGGTTAGTGGCAGGCTGGGAGATGGCAGATGATGATCATTCGTCCGATATGAAGGTAAATCTACACGTCTATGGCCACCTTAAGGCTCTCTTCTACCTCCAACAAAGAATTTCCAATGTGGATCGTTGTACACCTCAAAAACAAATCAAAAAAAATAATATAGTGTAGTATATCAAATTATATTAACACCCATAGTGTTCAAAAGCGCTTAAGTCAGTGCACACCAACTAATATAGTAACTATAAAAATGTGAATGGTGAAAGTATTACATAAAATATGCAGTGATTAGGTGTAAAATTAGAGAGACTTGGGTTAAGTTAACACCCACACTAGGAAACCTGGTGGTTCTGGTAGTCGATTATACTCACAAACTTTAATAAATAATTAAAATTGCACTCAAAAATGTTTTCCATAAAACCGCATTTTCAAATACAAAGGCAGTTCCCATAGTATTGCTATAAGTCCCTTAGCTTCTTTTAGGGTCCACTGCATATGTCTACGCTGCTTAGTCTCGCGCTTCCGCACCTCCTTAGTTACCGTGGCGTTTCACCGGTAGGCTTCCTCCAAGAGCGATGACGCTTCTTACGGGTATTCACTCTTTAGTTTCCCATAAAATTTGAAATCCAAAACTTTATTCTTCCTGAAAAATTGTCCCTCAAAGCATTAAAGTGATACTGACACTAAAAAATATCTTTTCAAAATATTAATCTACATTAAAAGTTACCTGTAGGTCATTTTTTGCTGATAGATCTGCTTTTGTAAGTAATTGTTACTTGAAGTTCCTAAACCTGACTGTTTTGCCAACCTGACTGTCCCTTCTCAACCAGTCCGTAAGAGTTTCTAATGCTAATGGACTCCTGCTACACAAACATGGCAGCCCCCTTATAGAGGAACATTGGAGATCAGATAGGTAATGTAAAAGCATCAGGCAAATACTTTTATGACAAAATTATAAATAGAATTCAAAGACAATGTTATGATAGATGTAAAAAAAAAAAGGTTATTTTCTGATGTCAGTATCTCTTTAAGTCCACGAATAAAAACTATATTTGCTTATTGAAACCGATTACAATTCGGTTTATACGATAAAAAAACACTTAAACTATGTTATGTTAAAAATGCTTTAAATGTTGATTGAAATCAACATTTAAACCAAAAGGGGATAAGGATTTTAATCTGTGTTAAAAAAAAAATCAATGTCTCAGTAGTCAGCACTGAGCCCTACTGAGTGTAGGACAAAGCAGCAGTTTGAATGGAGTGGAGCATAAGTAGGAGAAGGTCTGAACAGAAAGAGCAGCTAGATTAGAACTCAGTAAAATATTCACTTCTCCCCTGTGTCTTAATTTGTTCTCCCCTCTCTTGCAGAAAGGCATGACTGGTTAAACATGGATAAATAAATACAGAATTTGAAATGGAAATTTCCTTCAAAAGAAAATCGGCATTGCATTGAATTTTCCACATTGTCAGAATGGATGTCTGCACCGACAAGCAAAGGACAGCATTAATGGGCGAAAGGCTAATAAAGACACCTAATATATTAATATTTTATGGCATGGCAGATGCTTTGCTCAGCCCTGGCCCCAGCAGGGAGTGTACAACAGTCTGGCCATGTGTTCACCTCTCCATGGTGTCTCTGTTTACAAGTTCAAGATCGGATTTAACACGTCGGCCCAGTGCACATTTAGGGCTCAAATTCACAGTAAGAAAACTATGGCATGTTCCCATCATACATTCCACTGACTCACAGTTCTCTTCTAGTTAAACTTGTATGATCTTATGAAACAGAAGGGTGCCTGAAAGTTATGAACCTAATGCTGATTCCCTGGGCAGACTCAGTGACTCCCATTGCAGGAGGATCAGGTCTGACAAATCAGAATCTTTCAGCAACATGTTAACATGATGGTGCAGAGCTGTTAGGAGTGAGGTGCAAATAGGGGCCATTGCACTGGGGCCCCAAATAGCAGCAGCTGTAGGTGGGAATATAGGGAGCAGAGCAGAACACAGTGACGATAGCGGAAAATAGTTTGTCCTCTTGCATTCTTCAGCTCATTCCCACACCAATACACTATTACCTTACCTGTACAGCTCCTGTAGGAGCTTTTTGATGTGCCTACACCCGAATACATTGCCTTGGCTCTGGTGCAGACAAGCATGGAGGATTCTAGCACCAAATTGCAAGATTTTGCATTTCACACCGAAATCCGCCATGTCTGCCTTCGCCCAAGCCAAGGTAATGTATTTGAGTGGCAGAAAAGGAGTGGATTCTCCATTACATGTGGCCCTAGTCTTAGGAATGGGTGAATAGGTCATATAAACAGGTGGACCTGCATAAGACAGTGGTGTGAACAGGTGTAAATGTGGTCATTGGCAGATAATTTACCCTTGCAGTGGAAAGGCCAATAAAACAGAAATGCAGTCTTTCAAGCAGTCAGCTGAACTGTCATGACACTTTATTTCATGACAACATGCACCAACACATTTCCATCTTTTTAATCCCAGAAGACTTCACACGCAGGCCCATACAGTAGCAGGTTGGCTTAGGAAATCCTTGTGTTTAGGCAAATTAGTTTCCAATATGCAAGCACCACAACACTCATTATATTAAATGCAAACCAGTTTTAGTCAGGTCCCAGAATTCTCCCCTCTTCTTCCCTTTTGAATGTATGCGGGGTCTATATGCACACTGATGTGCCAGAAAATATTGCCAGAGCAACTACATTATTATGAGGATCGCTCCATTCCAGAGTGCCCCAGTTTGGATTCCAACATGGCATCGCCCATGGCCACACAGCGTTCTGATGCAGAGATGCATGAAGTCATTATGTGTGTTTCAAAAAAGACCTGGGTTCAATGCCCTAATATAGGTCTTTCTTTGTAAATTCATGGGTGCTAAATTACTTTTCTGCTTAATTCTTCGGTTCCTGGCCTACAGCTTTATTCATGACTTTGCTTTTCGCTGGCTGCCCTGATCTTTTTGCCTGGAAACGACTATGATCTCTCTTAACCCCTTCAGATACTGCAACTTGGCCTTTTCTGCATACTGTTTGCTCCTTGGTCCCGACTCCAACCTATTAGTGCCGCTAGGACCTGACAGTTATATTTCCAAGAGTATCTAGATATCCAGTGTCGGACTGGGACACCAGGGGCCCACCCAAAAACCTTTGACCAGGGGCCCACCAATTAATCTTAGACAAGGGGCCCACTCTCAGTACAATTTTTCTTACTCTCCTCACTCAACCTCTATTCTCCTAGTCTCTTTTCTTTACATACTTTACTCTGTTTTTCCCTCTATTTAGCCTCTCTGTTCTCATAGAAATATGGAATGGCCATGAAATAGGCCAAATATTTAGCAGCATGAGGGCCCACTGACACCTGGACCCACCGGGACTTTTCCTGGTATCCTGGTGGGCCAGTCCGACACTTATGCGATCATGTGATGTGTTTAACCTATAAATTGTTTTGTGCAGTCTGTAATTGTATGTTTGATAAAGGGGGTAACCCCGAAACGTTGCATGCTGCAATAAATACTTAGCAAGGTATAACCTGCTTGCATTACCTGTGTGCCGGTGAATTCTTGTCGCCAGTCCGACACTGTAGACATCCCTTTTAAAATTGCATGCCTTGGCCAAACACTGCAGAGTTTCTTTCTGTCTCTGGCACAAGAACTATTTATCAGGAAGATGGGCTTTTTTATGGGCAAGCCGCTACACATAGGGCTAATGTCCACATGTACTTTGCCAAGTGTTGTCCAGAGTGACATTGAGGTCAGCGACTTGGGAGCAGTGGAAGTGTCTTCTCTGATGTTGTAAATCATATTCCTAGATTGGCAGTCTGTCTTTGGTAGATGCCAGGAGAACACTATCTTGAATGGATAATGCTAACTATAAAGTTTGGTGGAGGAACAGTAATGAGCTGGGGCTGCTTTTCAACTGCATGCATAGAAAGCATCATTGTAAAGAGGGGACAGGTCCTATGTGGCAAGCCCCAGTGGCCAATCTGCCCTAAATGCAGCATGGCTTCTTGCATGCAGTATAAGAGATCTCAAATTTGAAGTTACAGTTACAGGACACACTTGCCCAACGGTAGTGGACCTTTGAAACTGAGGTCCATTGCCTGGGCACAGTCATATATCATAACTCAACTGAATACTTTGGAATGCCAACTGCAAGTCACCCTGATCTCCTCACCTAAGTTCCCAACCTTGCTCTTATAGCTGAAACAAAACCCAACAATAATGTTCCAATATCCAGCAAAAAAACCTTCAAGGAAAAGTAGAGGCTGTTAGAGAAACAAATAGAGGATCAACTTATGAATCCCATTGTTTTCAGCTGTGAAGATGCCTCCAGATTTCAGAAGTTTCCATAAGTGAGTGCTTTTCGAGACTTCACTCAGCAGCTAGTGGAATTCAAGCAAGGTGACATTATCCATTGTGCCGTCAGTACTTTCAGTGATACAATTGTCCGTAGCATGTAGTATTATCTGAAGAAGGTGTTTAGCTCATAATTACTGAATAACTACTGGTAAGACAGTAAGCAGCTTGTCCCAGCTTTAACAATAACTACTCCTCCCCGCTCCCATACAGGGCCTTGTATCCAAACATTGCATATCAGATTCATCAGATTCCATTTAGACACCACATAAAGAAAAACACAGTGACTGGAAGTTGAAGGGATTCTTTGAAATCTGAAGGGGAGCTGTCAGAACATTCTCTAATCTCGTCTGCTTTTGGTTTAGCTGGAAACACAATTGTGTAGTTGTCTGTTTTGCAACTTTGCCAGATCAGTTACGGTTTTAAATTTCATTTTTGTCATTTCTATAGAAATTCCTTCATTGCCATCCTTATCTCCTGCACTGAAAGCCTTATCTCAGAGTACAAATGCAAACAATTGTGTCTCTACAGAGATACTTTATTTGGAACAGGACTAGAGTCTGTCTCGGAATTGGGCAATTATTTAGTTCTTCACCCCCCTGGTGCAATTAAATGGCATAATTTGTTATTGGACCACACATGCACATTACTAAAGTTCTATGTATTTGTTATGGGATTTGTGTCCCTATTCCCTATGAACCCAACACATACACTAAAAAAGGCAATCAGATAACTTGATTTTCAGCTTTAAGCAGTTACATACCATGCAATTTGGACTGTTCTAAATTGGGGGTCCTCAACCATTTATTTGTGAGCTACATTCAGATGAAAAAAGAGGTGGGGAGCAACGCAAGCGTAAAATGTTCCTGGGTGGTACAAAATATGGGCCGTGGTTGGCTATTTGGTAGTCCCTTTGTGGACTGGCAGCCTACAGGAGGCTCTGTTTGGCAGTGCACCTGGTTTTTATACAACCAAAACTTGCCTCCAAGCCTGGAATTCAAAAATAAGCACCTGCTTTGAGGCCACTGGGAGCAACATCCAAGGGGTTGGTGAGCAACCTGTTGCTCACAAATTAGGGATTACTGTACAGTTGATATATAGCCTCTACACAGGGCAATTTTTGCACCATTTTAGAAAATAACCATGCATGGCTTACTTTAGTCACAGAGATTATAATCCCACTCACCCTATGGGAGACATTATTAATGTCAGGTGGGCATTGAATGCAGGCTAATACTTTACGGCAGAAACTTGCAATATCAGGTGATGACCTGCAAAGCAAGTATCCCTGTGGTCAACCAGGCCCCTCCACAAAAAAAATTCAGGGGGCCCATCTTAGCCACTATGGAGGAAGCAGACCCTGTGGTCCAGGGATCTACTTTCTCTATAGATACACCACTGAGCATGAGTCTTTGACCTATAGTACCTTAGCATCTCTAGGATCTGTAGTCTCTCTGCCAGGTCTCTGGTTTCATACCTATTATTTAAATACTTCAAATATTAACATGAGTACTGTTTTGAAAGTGGCAAAGCTTGTTCCAGGCCTAGTAACTCATAGCAAGTTTTTAACCCAAAGACGTACAATAAATCATTTTTACAAGGCTTATTTTTTTTATAAACCATTGGGGCTGGGGGTGCAGAGTAAAATGCCTTCTCTGCCCTATTTATTGTTGGCGAGTTATAATTACATCTTAATAATAATACCCCAAAATGTCCTAGAGTCAAAGTATTTATTATTTATTTTCTTTTCTCAGCGATCATAATGTCTCCAGTACCATAGGGTGCATCCATTCATCTTAACACAAATATCTCCTTTCCGCATCTTTTCACATTCAATGGGTGTTGAAGGCACAGAAACATAACCAGGACATTTTTTTCACTTTTCCCCGAACAAAAACAACTCTGGGACTGAATGAGGACAAGCAACTTTCTTTTCCCTGCCTGACAGATTGATCCTGCAGCGCGTCAGCTCTTCAGACTCTCTCTCTCTCTCTCTCCACCCTGGGCCATCCATTAGTCACTCAGCAGTGGCTGGGAACTTCACTAAAATAGATCTTTTCAGCACACAGCCTTCTCTTGGCACTAATACAAGATTCTGGGGGGGAAAAGAGTAATAAATACATTTAAAATTATTTCATTTATTAGATTATGACACATTCAATAATCTCATCTTGCTCTGAGCAGTTTATGCCAGTACAATAAAATGCTATTCAAATCCAGCAAAAAGTTCTGAAGTTTTTGTACAGTTTGCATTATTTTAATTATTTACACTTTAAACTGTTATCAAGAAAGAGGCATTTTTAAGCCAACATGTCAATTCAGAAAATGGGGGCTCCCAACCTACAGCCCTCCATTAGAAAAACCTCCAACATAACCTTACAGCCTTTGGCAGGTTGGTTGTCGCTGAGATATATAATATTTAAACTATCCAACAATTGCTAAAGGGGTTGTTTAACTTTAAAGGAATTGTTCAGTGTAAAAATAAAAACTGGGTAAAATAGATAAGCTGTGCAAAATAAAACATGTTTCCAATATAGTTAAATAGCCAAAAATGTAATGTATAAAGGCTGGAGTGACTGGTTGTCTAACATAATAGCCAGAACACTACTTCCTGCTTTTCAGCTCTCTAAGGGCTCTTACACATGAGCGTTCTAACCTGCGCTCCCCTGCGTTCCGTTTTTTGGCGTTCAGCCGCAGGGGAGCGCAGGAATAGACGCAAGTCATTATTTGAAATGGGGCTGTACTCACTCAGGCGCGTGTAGGCGCCGAACGCAGGTTCAGACGCAACATGCTGCATTTTTCCTGCGTTCGGCGCCTACACGCGCCTGAGTGAGTACAGCCCCATTTCAAATAATGACTTGCGTCTATTCCTGCGCTCCCCTGCGGCTGAAGGCAAAAAAATGGAACGCAGGGGAGCGCAGGTCAGAACGCTCATGTGTAAGAGCCCTAACTCTGAGCTAGTCAGCGACTTGAAGGGGGGCCACATGGGATATAACTGTTCAGTGAGTTTGCAATTGATCTTCAGCATTCAGCTCAGATTCAAAAGCAACAAGTAATGACCCATGTGACCCCCTCAAGTCACTGATTGGTTACTGCCTGGTAACCAATCAGTGCAAACCAAGAGAGCTGAAAAGCAGGAAGTAATGTTTTGGCTATTATGTTACACATCCAGTCACTCCAGCCGTTATACATTACATTTCTGACTAACGAACTATATTAGAATTTTTTTTTTATTGTATCTATTTACCCAGTTTTTATTTTTACACTGAACTTTTCCTTTAAATTGACTTTCAGTATGATGTAGTGCAGGGACCCCAACCTTTGTTTTACCTCTGAGCCACATTCAGATGTAAAAAGAGTTGGGGAGCAACATAAGCATGAAAAATGTTTCTGGGTGATGCAAAATAAGGGCCGTGATTGGCTATTGGTAGCCCCTATGTGGACTGGCAGCCTACAGGAGCCTCTGTTTGGCAGTACCTCTGGTTTTTATACAACCAAAGTTTGCCCCCAAGCCTGGAATCCAAAAATAATCACCTTCTTTGAGGCCATTGGGAGCAATATCCAAGGGGCTGGTGAGCGAACAAGTTGCCCCAGAGTCAATGGTTGTGGATCACTGATGCAGAGAGTGATATCCTGAGACAATTTGCAATTGACTTTTTTTTATTTGTGGTTTTTGAGTTAATTAGCTTTTTATTCAGCAGCAGCAGCTCTCCTGTTTGCAATTTCAGCAATTTGGTTGCTAGGGTGCAAATTACACTAGCAACCACGCATTGATTTGAATACGAGACTGGAATATGAACAGGAGAGGCCAAATAGAAAGATGAGTAATAAAAAGTAGCAATAACAAAAAATGTGTAGCCTCACAGATCATCAGCTTTTTAGATGGGGTCCATTTGAAAACTGGAATGAGTCAGACGAAAAGTTGCTTGGAATTATCCATTCTATAAAATGCTAGAAGTTAACTTAAAGGTGAGCCAATAAACATTATATTTATCTTCTTCACCCCCCCCCCTCCCACCAGGTACTCCTGTGATGGAGTAAATGCCTTTTCTGCATTACCCAAAAACCAGCCCTGAATGCAACACAAGCTGGAAAGAGTTAAGCAAGGAGTTAGCATATGAATGCATTGCAAGCTCCTGGAACACAGAGCTGAGTATACAAAACCCAGCAGCACTGACCCAGGGGGCCCGGGAACAAAGAGGGACAGAAGCTGCTCTCAGGCTGAATGGGGCAGAAGACAATATAGCAGCAGTGCATTGCAGGCCGTTCTTTTGACATATTGAAGAGCTTTATGGAGAGAGGAGAAAAACAAAGGCTATTTTTCCAGGATACATGCAGTTGAAAAGAACCCCATAGACTGCAGTGTGTGCGTATGTTTACTATATTTAAAAAGCAGAGGAGAAACTTCTACTGGAGCAGCCAGGACAGGTGTAGGCAGGCACTTGAGCCTATTATGTGCTGAAATCTTTCAATTACATGATTTTCTTCCAAAAATCAGATCTTTAAATATTGTGCAGTTTGTTACTGGATTTATGATGACATTCATTGTACTTTCACAGCAGAACACGTACACTGGAATGTGTTATTTAATTAAAGTGCTAATCTTCCCACGCATTTTACACCCATGTAGTGTGCTAATCCTTCTTCCAAAGCCACATGATGTGAATACAGTGAACATAACAGTTACAAATCAAAATAGGGTTATTCGCCTTTAAATTAACATATAGTATGATGTAGAGACAATTTGAAATTGGTTTTTATTTTTTATTATATGTGGTTTTTGAATTATTTAGCTTTTTTATACAGCAGCTCTGCAATTTCAGCAATCTGGTTGCTAGGGCCCAAGTTATCCTAGCAACCATACATTATTTGAATAGAATACTGGAATAGGAGAAGGCCTTACAGAGCATTTGTTTTTGTTTTTTCAGATGGGGTCAGTGACCCCCATTTGAAAGCTGGAAATAGAAGAAGAAGGCAAATTATTAAAACTATAAAAAATAAATTCGATTTAAAAAGTCGCTTAGATTGGTCATTCTATAACATACTAAAGGTTACTTTAAAGGTAGACCACCCCTATAAGCAGGCAATTTAGCCGTTCATGTGTTCATTTCCACTCAGTGCAGCCGTCTGGCTTCGAAACATCACTCCCCTACCGCATTTTTTAGGAAACCTACACCCAATATCATTGTTACACCCCACAGCATCTGATAGCAGAGGAGACACAGTGGAACCTGTTGATATATATATGTGTCATATAGGACATCAGAATGGTATGAAAGCAAATCCTGCTGGACTATGGGGTTAAAATATTTCTTCTGTTTTTAGCTTAGTTTAATTTCCAGCAGTTAAAGAATCTTCTCCAAGGCTGAGCTGAAAGGGGATAGCATGCACAGCATCCCTACATCAGATGTACAACATTCAATTCACACAGGCATTTTCATCATGGGAATTAGAAATCAAATTAGAAATACAGGGGGTCATTTATCAACACTGGGCAAATTTGCCCATGGGCAGTAACCCATGGCAACCAATCAAATTGCTGCATTCATTGTTCTACTTGCAGCTGGCTTTAAAAAGCTAATCACTGATTGGTTGCTATAGGTAACAGCCCATGGGCAAATTTGCCCAGTGTTGATAAATGAGCCTCAGTACTGTATTTTAACATTATATCTGGCTAAAGGCTGGTCTTGCCCTGTGACTATCCATATCCACTGCTACCTATTCATTTAGGGGTGTATTTATGGTGCTAAAGCTACTAATAGTTTGCTATTTGTTCACTGTCATGTTGGGATATCTTGTGTTGTGGCCTTTTAGTAAAATAACTAGATTTCATGCACCACAAAGTCACCCATGGTAGGGGGAGCACCAGAGGAAAGCATAAGCACCCTTAAAGGGGAGCTGTCGCAAAAATGAAAATTTAATATAAGCTTCAGCATACTGAAATAAGAGACTTTATAAATACCATCAATTAAATATTCTGTAACGCTTGAAATAATCAAGTTTATCTTCACTATCCCTCTCTCAGCATCTGTTTCTCTTCATTCTGTCTTCATTCAGCAGTTGGGTGTCAGATAGTCATTGACAGTTACACCCAATATATGTTATAGGGGGGCTCCTTTTGCCTAGAAGATGTATTAGAGCTCACGCTATTAAAATCACCAGACATCATGTCTCTCTACATGCAGGATTTGTGAAAAATGCAGTACTTTTGTTAGATTTTGCTTGTACTGGAATCAGTTATTTGAGTGAGCACTAATTCATCTTATATAAGATATACTGGATTCATGTGACACCTAATTGCTGCATGAAGACAGAAGGAAAAGAAACAGATGATAAGAGGGGGATAGTGAAGATAACCTTGATTATTTCAGAAACAATGCAGAATATTTAATTGATTGTATTTATAAAGTTTCTAAAGCCTATATTACATTTTTTTGCGACAGTTCCCCTCCTAGGGTGGTGGCACATGGGGAGATTCAGTCGTCTGCCATAAATCTTCACTGCTGTGGGTGACTGATCTCCCCGAAAATTCCTTCCCAGCTGCAAGAATATGAATCGCCGACAGGATGGTATAAGGGTCGCTTTAATTTTCCGAAGTTGCATCACAAGGAAAATTCGGAAAACCGTAACGATGCTTATAACATCCTGCCAGCAATTCACATTCTTGCCGGCGGTAAGGCATTTCGGGGAGATTAGTCGCCCACAGTATCAACAATTTATTGCAGGCGACTAAATCTCCCTGTGTGCCACCACCTTTAGCACCTCATTGTTTTGCCACCCCCTGCTCGTGGAGCAGTGAATTCTACAATTGCCCTGAGCCACTGTATGTGCTAATGTTATATGTCATTATGAGAGTTAACACATCCTTGTATGGTCAGGGGAGTGAGTATTGAAGAGCCTGTATATTTAGTATAGTAGTCCTTGGACTGGGGTATGTTGAGCCCTTGTTATATGTACTAGCACAGGGAAGTTTTGTCCCCCTCTTTAAATCTGCGCTAGTGCTGGCTACAAATCTCCCCTAAATGCAAACATAGCAATTTGTTTTCCAAAGTTGCTCAACTTTTCCTCACAAGCAATTTACTTTATTGCTGTCAGAAAAGCATTTCTGGGAGATTTGTCACCCACGGGAGCACAGTGTGCCAGTTCCCTTAGGGTAAGGCCACACTAAGCGATAGCGCGGCGATTTGACTCGCGGCGACTTTTCGCGGCGACTTTTAATGCGCTTTTCAACAGTCGCCTGAAAATGCCTCGCCAGGCTTTTTCAGGCGACTGTTGAAAAGCGCATCGCCTCGTGTGGTTAGCACAGGCGTTTTTACATAGGCGCCCATACAAAACTGTCGCCTGCGCCGGTCGCGGCGACTGTCGCGGCGCTTTGTCGCCGCGACCGCAAACGCGTCGCTATCTCCCCGTGTGGACTAGCCCTTAGGGTTCTTACAGACGAGCGTATTTAGCTGCGCTCCCCTGTGTTCCGGTTTAATGCATTTAGCCGCAGGGGAGCGCAGGAGTAGACGCACTGAAATCTTTTCAATGGGGCTGTACTTACACAGACGCATATAAGTGCCGAACGCAGGTTGGGACGCAGCATGTTGCATTTTTCCTGCTTTCGGCGCTTACATGCGTCTGTGTGAGTACAGCCCCATTGAAAAGATTTCAGTGCGTCTACTCCTGCGCTCCCCTGCGGCTGAAGACATGAAACCGGAACGCAGGGGCGCGCAGCTAAAAACGCTTGTCTGTAAGAACCCTTACTCAGGAACAGGAGCCAGTTGTGCTCTGTGTGTTTTACTGCTGAACAAGTGTCATTCCCACCTTCAGCTGCTGCATCTCTTGCAATAATCTCTGTAAAATAAATGTCCCAGGGCTAAGTGTAAAAACTCCCTGTCATTGTTATCTGCATTCCCATCAAGCTTCATGCTTAATCTGTTATTCTTGCCTCTGTTAATTCTTTCTAGCATGTCTAGGAGACTTTTAGCTGCTTAAACCTACATGATGGTATGTCAGCGAAGAAAATCCCTCATTCGCATGCTCTACTGCATTCCTCTGGGGATCTGTCAGAAGCCTCTTGCACAAGCACAATTGTGCACTTGTACAAAGATATCTGCACCGCCTGTGCCTTGGATCATTGTTAAAAGGGTAAAATATAATTGGAAAGTAAGGATAGGACTTAAGGGTTATTTTCCATTAATTTTCACTAATAAATTGACAGTGTAGTTGATTGTGTACATGGAACAGACATTGTGGGAGTTATTTATCAAAGTCCGAATGCCAAAAACTCCAAAAATTTTAGTTTTTTTTTTACTATTAAAAAAACTCATATTTTTTCAGGATTTATCAAAGCCCATTGCTGCAAAAAATCCAAAAATCTGTATTTAAGTCAATGGGAGAGGTCCTTATCCTATTTGGAAGTTTTTGTGATCTGTGTTAGAATAAGCTCGAAAATGTGACTATTTCGAACTTTTCGGGCAAATATCCAAAGCATTCAGGCCTTTCAGGAAAACCCCCCAAAAAATCGCGCAATTCTGAGAAAAACGCACGATTTGGATTTTCGCTCGATTTTTTTTCATGTTTGTCCCCGATACGATTAAATCATGATTTTGAGGCCACTGGGAGCAACATCTAAGGTGTTGGTGAGCAATATGTTGGAGGTAAGGATAGGGCTTTCCTGCACCTCCTGACACTGTGCTCTGCTCCTCGAGCTTGATTATCATTCCAGTGCAAGAAGCAAAGTCCCCGGGGCACAAGTGTTTGTTAAGCAAGCACTAAGGGGCACAGTCTTGTATCTAGGGTTGCCACCTTTTCTGGGAAAAAATACCGGCCTTCCTATATATTTATCTTTTTTCCCTATAAATAACATTGGGATCAACCATCATTTTTACCGGCCAAGTTGGTAAAATACCAGCCAGGTGGCAACCCTAGTTGTGTCCCTTGGTGCTCTAGCTCTAGCACCCAGGGATCTGTAAATTAAAACAAAAACGGACAATAGGGCACTTAAAGGATATAAACAGGCCACCAAAAAAAAAAATAGTAAAAATATTACAGCCTATGGGTAAGGGCCCCTTTAGGCACAAAACACAAAAGCCTACAGAGGTAATGTTATAAATACAATTTTTTGGTGCCAGTTTTGTTGTGCTGTAGCTTGCCGTTCCAGTGGCGTAACTACCGGGGGCAGGGGGTGCAGTTACGCCTGCACCTGCTCCCCCTCAGGGCCCGTTGGAGATCACGCCACAGCAAACGTGGTCTGGGGGGGGTGCACATCCTGCACCAGGGTCCGGAAGAGGGTAGTTACATTACTGTGCCGTTCCCCTGAGATGGCTATTTGGACCACTATCTTGACTTGGTACATTTTCTACAGGATCTGCTGGTACCCTTCTTTCTTTCGTTCAAATCTGTAAATAACCCCTCAAGTGTTCAAGCACTGGCACAGCAACTGTAGATTCTAAGTTACCTGCAGGCCCAGACAGAATCTGTGGATTTTGGCAAATGGCAGAGGGGCTGCTGTAAGATACCATAGGCAGACACTATTTATAGGGCTGCTGTGGGTAGGGTTGCCACCTTTACTGAAAAAAATTACCGGCCGGTGGGGGGAGGGCACAAAATGGGGGCGGGCCATGATCACACATGATCACAGTGTGCCGCGATAGGGGCGGAGCAACATCGTCCCGATGTCAAGAACACTGCAAAAAAGGTAAGTTCTGTGCAAATTGGGGGCAGGCCGAGGGCTTTTTTTAACTGCAACTGCATTGCTGGTAAATTTGTAATACCCCGGCCTTGGCAGGTGTTTTACCGGGTGGCAACCCTAGCTGTGGGGGCTGTTTAGGCCTCAGTGTAGTTGAAATGCCAGGGCTTATTTTGAATGCCAGTCCAGGCCTGGTGTATGAAGCAGCAGGGTTAGGGTTGCCACCTGCCCGGTTTTGACCTGGACAGCCCAGTTTTTTGAAGGGTTGCCAGTTTTCCAAAATAGGAAAACCGGGCAGGATTTCCTATAATTGACATGGCGACGGGCCAATCGGTAATTGTTGCGTCACCGCCCCGTCCGTGATGTCATGGCCCGCCCCCATCCTGGATAACATAGGGCAAAAGGTGGCAACCCTAAGCAGAGTACTGTAAGTGCCTAGTTCCCCGAGGGAATAAAAATCTTCATGGGTTTATAGAAAGTGGAATGAAAGCCTGTGCCTACTGTGCACCCCATTGCCCTCCTCAGTCACAGTTTCTGCTGCCTGCAGCTTCTGATATATAGGTTTAAACATTCACTACAGTTAGGGTGCATATTTATATTTATGATAGCTCTTAAATATCTTTTACAGTTTGGTGGATGCTAATCCTATGACAATTTATGTTCATATCGGTTGACTTAATTGAACTCCCTGATTTAAATGCATAGAGTATTGATTGTGCTATTATTTGTACCTTTATGTACAAATAAATACAGAGCCTCTGGAAAATAACCTTCATCAGCTTGTTGCCCACGTGAGCTGCTACTGACAGCTGAGCCACATTCCACACCCAAGGAAGCCAAAAGGAGAAGAATGCAGACGCACAAGGTGTGGCAACGAAAGACTGAAATGGATCAGCTCTGTCTTTCCATAAACATCCTTGGAGCTGGTAGACAGACATCAAACACATACATGGAAACTCAACCCCCCTGCAGTTTAAACTCAGGCTGCAGAATCTGTGACCTGCAGAGAAAAGCAGTCCCATTCGTCTCAATAGGAAGAGTGAACTAAGGACGAGCTGTTCGTCAACTATCCAACTTGTAGGAAAAGATGATTCAGAAATGGTACATCTGCTAAGAAGAGGCTGGTATTACTAATCTACTTGCAGAAAATGTGCAAAAAGGAAAAATGAGCTCAATACATTAATTAGATGTTATTTATACAGCAGCGTTTTATATCTTGAACTGCAGGGCTGTCCAACTGGTGGCCCAAGGATTTTCATAGATTTCTTTCTATGACTTCATTGCATTCATGTAATCTGTCTGCAGTATGTTTATCCCATACTACATAAAGAAAGTTCTATAGCTATATTAGTTCGTAATTCAACCAGGATTTGCCCTTTTTCAGCAGGATTCGACTGAATCCTTGTGCCTGGCCAAACTGAATAGGAATTCTAATTTGCATATAAAAATTAGGATTGGGAAGGGAAAGCACATGACTTTTTGTCCCAAAACAGGGAAGTAGAAAAATGTTTTTCCACTTTTTCCCTTCCCATTATAATTTCCATATGCAAATTAGGATTTGGTTCAGTATTCACCCGAATCTTTCAAGGATTTGTGGATTCAGCCGAATCCCAAATAGTGGATTCGGTGCATCCCTAATATATACAGGTATGGGATCCGTTATCAACAAAACACATTATCCAGAAAGCTCAGAATTATGGCAAGGCCATGTGCCATTGACACCATTATAATCAAATAACTCAAGTTTTTAAAAAATGAATCCCATTGGGTTTTTTTAACATTTAAATTATTTCAAGTAGCTTTAAGGTATGGAGATCCAAATTAACGGAAAGATCCCTTATCTGGAAAACACCAGATCCTGAACATTCTGGATAACAGGTCCCATACACACTCCTGCACTTCCAAATGGTCACCAATGAGTCCACCGTGTCTCTTCTGATGAATGTTGCACAACTGTGTCTATTGACAGTGAGGAACCCTGGAGCCACCACCACCCTGCACCTGCATGTGATATCAGCTTATGGACCTTCTTATGCACCTTCTCTGCCGGCATGGATTGTTGGCCTAATTGACTCCTTCAGTTATTCTCCATCTATATTCAGACACTAGATGGCTTCTGTACAGCTCCATTCTGCCAATGTACTATGTCATGTTATCTATTCTCACCTTCTTCTCCAAGATTCAACCTGGTAATTCTGTTCCTTTACTGTCCCTACTAAATTACTGTTTGTGTTTCTGGGGAAATTAGGTCTGAAACCTGTAATCACCTACTAATGTGTCCAAAACAGCCACAACCCTAGTATGATTCTTTTGTGAGATGATTCCTTCAAGGCTTTGCACTTCATGCAGCCACTTTAGCCTAAATACAACAAGAACATTTTGGCACCAGAAATACATCCTTCTTAGTATTTAAAAGGTTCCTGGAATGCTATCCCCAGACTAAATTGGAAATTGGAAACCAAAAGCTACTTTACAAAAACTATTCAAAAATGGAGACTAAATGGAAATTGTACATTACTATTCTCTATAGTAGTATTTGTCGGGCATTTTCACCTAAAGCCCCCCTCTGATGGTCTTTTTGTCAGGGCCCTTATTAGCCAATAACAAAGGAAAATATTAGGTATGAAACATCTAAGAAAACAATAATCTCACCCTAACTGAGCTGGGCTTTAAGGTGTTTCTAGAAGAGCAAATAAACATTTTTCCCATTTTTCCTAACCGACATTAAGACTAAGCCCTTCTTCATAGCGATCAAAGACCAGAATGTTCTATGAGTCAATTTTGGAAAATCATAGAGGCTGTGTTTATTGAGGTTGGAAAAGCCATTACAGGTGTTGGAATTAATAATTTTCATCCATGGAAAAGAGGAACAGATATGAGACCCCTGTCCTGAAAGTAGGGGCTACAGATGAGAAAGCCAAGAATAAAAGTTAAAAGAATATACGATATGTAAAATATTTTTCAATATTTTGTGGTCACAGCCTCATTTCAACCCCCGCCTAATGGTTTTAAAAATTAGTGGTGAGCACAACTTTCCCTTGTTTGTTATAGTTATACAGGAGCAGTGACCAGCTCCATGTTGTAGCTCCCACCCTTCCCAGCTATAGTCAGGTGATCCCACTGGTGTCTAATAAAAGGGCAGCCAAGTTTGGGAGGTTTACTTTGAAAGCAGCAAGTAAGTTGCAGGTAAAACTTAGTCCCTTTGTAAAATGTATAATTAAGCAATTGAATTCTTAATGAATCAGATGAAAATTGACCGTAGGACTGGCCAGATATGGGATGACTTTGACGTAGTTGGCCAGCTTAAATATATTGCAATATATGGACAAACAATCCCTGTTTTGTTTAAAGGGTAAGGCATTTTTCAGTAGCTGTATGCACAAAATGTCTCTGTCTTAAATATATTGATAATGGGTTGAGTGCAGAGGACTCTTGTATTTGTCTATATGTATATATATATATATATATATATATATATATATATATATATATATTCAGACTGCCACTGGACCAGTCAGTTTTGGTTTCAGAAGAATTCAATTTTATTTGTTTGTTGCATATCGTGTAAAAGTGAATCTTGCCTTTTTCTTGGTGGAAAACCCTGTTCAAAATACAAGGGCTGATTATGGAAACTTTATCTTGTGTCCGTAACATTTTCATAAAAGCTACAAAAATCGATGTAAAAGGTTAATATTTCCCTTAGACAAATAGGGAGGAAAGAGGCTAAAAATAAATGCATAGTGGCCCTTCAAACAGTGAACCATTATGACGATAATAACAATAGTATTCAAGGTGTTTCTCACCGACATAACAACACCTTTATAAAAAAAAAAAAGGAAACTAAAAATAGTTATGCTTCCAACTAATCATATTCCCATTAGCATATAAAAGATGAAGTGATAGTGAAGCTTTAAAGGGGTGGTTCACGATCATTTTTAGTATGTTATAGAATGGCTAGTGATGGGTGAATTTATTGGCCAGGCACGAATTTGTGTGACAATTAAACAGACACCCATTGACTTTAAAATTCGGGAATTTCATGGCAAAGCGAAACGGGACAAATTCGCCCATCACTAAGAATGGTCAGTTCAAAGCAACTTTACAATTCAAAATGTTTTCTATTTTTTAATGATTTGCCTTCTTTTGACTCTTTCCAGCTTTCAGTTGGGGGTCACTGACCCCATCTAAACAACAAATGCTCTGAAAGGCTACAAATATATTGTCATTGCTACTTTTTATTACTCAACTCAGTTCAAACCCTCTCCTATTCATATGCCAGTCTCTTATTCAAATCAATGCCTGGTTGGTAGGGTAATTTGAACCCTAGCAACCAGATTGCTGAAATTATATACTGGAGAGTTGCTGAATAAAAAGCCAAATAACTCAAAAACCGCAAATAATAAAAAATGAAAAGCAGTTTCAAATCAGGGCCGGAACTAGGGGTAGGCAGAGTAGGCACGTGCTTAGGGCACAAAGCTGAGGGGAGGGGGCGCCAGGCACGTACTTGCTCTGTCTCCTACCCCATGTCCGGGCCTGCCTCTCCCTGGATGCTGCTGGAATTTCTGTGCGTAAATGCGCTTCTGCGCATCCACGAATGAGCACAGTTTCAGGTATTCGCAATTGTGCGCGCTATCATCTGGCGCCGTGGCCGGCCAGGGGCCCATTTACTTAGTTCGAGTGAAGGAATAGAGGAAAAATCTAATGGGCTACTTTGACCTTCGACTACGACCTTTGACTTCGAATCGAACGATTCGAACTTAAAATCGTTCGACTATTCAACCATTCGATAGTCGAAGTACTGTCTCTTTAAAAATTTCTTCGACCCCCTAGTTCGCCACCTAAAACCTTCCAAGGCCAATGTTAGCCTATGGGGAAGGTCCCCATAGGCTTCCTAACAATTTCCTGATCGAAGGAATATCCTTCGATCGTAGGAATAGCGCAAAATCCTTTGACTTTGATATTCGAAGTTGAAGGATTTTACTTCGACGGTCGACTATCGAGGGTTAATTAACCCTCAATATTCGACCCTAGGTAAATCTGCCCCTAAAAGTTAACTCAAAGTTGAACAACCCCTTGAAATCAGTCCTTGTGAAATCACTGCATAGTGCAAAGGTTATTGCCCCAAGCAGCTCCAATTCTTACCCATCCTTGACCACTTGCAAAAAATATTTCCCCTTTCCTCGTGTGTGACCCGCCAATACTTACTCCATCCTCCTTCTCAAATAAATCTAGTGGCATGTGGGGCAGTAGAAGGATCTCAGGTTCTTACCTGGGGCCCCCTGCAGTCATTGGGGGTATATTTATCAAAGAGTGAAGTTAAGTGTCTAATATTACACTACTGTTTATATTTGCTGTTCCAACCATGGCATGTGCTTGAATGGTTCCAAATCTAGAAAGCCTTGATTTCATGAAGGCTGCATTTGACATTCATGGTTCACGTCCCTTTTATGAGTCTAGTGAGCCAGAAACTCATAAAAACCAGTGACATTTTGCCAGAGAAAATGAAATCATATACAAATAAATAACCAGTGTGCGGGTGGGGCAGTCAGGTGTTAAAGTGCAGTTCCTAAGAATAGAGCCGTGCCAGTGCCAATGTAACATACTGCATTTGTGATTGTGATTGTGATTTTTAACAAAGCCTTGGAGCTGATAAGCATATTACATTTTTACAGGGAATAAACCAACCATTTCAGTATATTTGATTAATTTAATAAAAAAATAATAAAAGTGTCATCCAGTCTGGAAACGATGTGCTGTCAGCATGCAGGGACCGACATCAAGAGATGGAAAATTACTGCACAGAACAGGTAGATAAACTGATAAATTGTAGGTACCGTGCCAGAGATATTGCACATTATTTTACAATGTAAGCTTTGTGTTTTAATCTTTATTGTTTTGTCCCCTGGAGCCTGTGACAACAGTAATGGGAGGCATCTTACGATCATATCACAGTGATACATAAGTCTCCCCCCCTACTCCATCTCAACATGTGGTTCTATATGGATTCATGCAGCTTCATTACAAGGTACAAGTATGGGATCCGGTAACCAGTTATCCAGAAAGCTCCGAATTACAGAAAGGCCGTCTCCCACATAGACTCTATTTTATCCAAATAATACAAATGTTTTTAAATACTTTCCTTTTTCTCTGTAATAATAAAACAGTCGCTTGTACTTGATCCCAACTCAGATATAATTAATCCTTATTGGAGGCAAAACCAGCCTATTGGGTTTATTTATTTTTTACAGGATTTTCTATTAGGCTTAAGGTATGAAGATCCAAATTACAGAAAGATCTGTTATGCGGAAAGCCCAAGTCCCAAACATTCTGGATAACAGATCCCATACCTGTACTGTTTTATTATTACAGCATGGAACTATACATTAAAGCCAAAATCCAGTGGGGCTCTTTGGTAAACACTGGGCTAATTTACCTAATGAAGTACCTTATAGCAACCATCCAGATAATGAGTTTCATTAGACTGATCAAAGCTAGTTGCTTTTTTTGGTTTGTATGTGTTACTGCAATAGGGCAAATGTACCCCTCTGACTAGGGTTGCCGACCTAGCCGATAAAACACCTGCCAAGGCCGGGGCCGGTATTACTAATTTATGTAGTTGCCCGTAAGTTAGTAATACCCTTAAAGAAGAAGGAAAGTCTTCGTGCACCTGGGCTGTGCGGCTGCAAATGCGCAATAGAACGAAAAACTGAACTTTAACTATAAAGTCGGCTATTTCGTTTCATCTGCACATGCATCTGCCCTCTGGAATAACCCCAGGCCGATGCAGTTTTCTGCTGAGAGGAGCACAGTCCTGGGGTGTCAGGTAAGTAAATACAATCACTTGGGGGGTACCTAACTGTTGGCCCTTAGTCTACACATTATTAAAGATGTAGTCTTTGCCATTAGCTCCTCGAGGTATAGCAGAGGAATTTCACAGACACAGGGTTGAGGTTGGTGGTTGTTACAGAAAGTCCCCATGCACAGGGGACACCATTTCTAAATGAATCCATTCTTGCCCTTTAGTTCAGCTTTTAAACAAACTGCATTCTGATCACCTGCACCCAAACCTATGATTTTATGGGGCCCATTTACTTAGCTCGAGTGAATGAATAGAAGGGAAAATACTTTGAATGTCAAACTTTTTTTTGGCTACTTCGACCATCGAATTGGCTACTTCGACTACGACTTCGAATCGAACGATTCGAACTAAAAATCGTTCGACTATTCGACCATTCGATAGTTGAAGTACTGTCTCTTTAAAAAAAACTTCAACCACCTACTTCGGCAACTAAAATCTACCGAGCATCAATGTTAGCCTATGGGGAAGGTCCCCATACGCTTTCCTAGCAATTTGGGATCGAATGAAAATCTTTCGATCGATGGATTAAAATCCTTCGAATCTTTCGATTCAAAGGATTTAATCGTTCAATCGAACGATTTTGCCTACGATCGATCGAACGAACGAATGAAATGCAGTAAATCCTTCGACTTCGATATTCGAAGTCGAAGGATTTTACTTCGATGGTCGAATATCGAGGGTTAATTAACCCTCGATATTCAACCCATAGTGTTCAGCCCCTATGTGTTCAGATGTGTGTTCTGTGTACGATGCCTCTGTAAATTTGCATAGAAATTAAAAAAGCCAGCGATGTAAGTAAATATTAAGTATCTGCCAATAAAAGCGAATTCACTCAAATAAATCACAGTCTTGTCATTTTCTATGGCAATGTTGCTGCACCATAGAGTAAAGACAAACAGTGTATCAGTCATGTGTGCAATGTCCCTGTGTGTATTATACGAGAATCACATGAGAGCACAATGTTTCTCTATTACAATACCTAGGCCCGAACTTGCAAGGTCATTTATACAGGTATGGGACCTGTTATCCAGAATGCTTGGGACATGGGGTTTTCCGGATAACAGATCTTTCTGTGATTTGGATCTTCATACCTAAAAGGGATGGTTACCTTTAAGGTAACTTTTAATATGTTATTGACCGGATTCAATTCTAAGCAACTTCTCAATTGGTTTTCATTATTTATTTTTTATAGTCTTATAGTTAATGGCCTTTTTCTTCAAACTCTTTGCAGCTTTTAAATGGGCGTCGCTGACCCCTTCTAAGGGTAGGACTGCGTTTTCATCCGACAGTCGGATAAATGTAGTTGTTACCTGTGATTTCTCCTTCACTTCCGATTTCTTTAAAACATCCGACACGTCGCATGCGTTCAGTCGTGTCGGCTCCAATCGCGTCGTCAAGTCCTACCCTAAAAAGCTAATTCTCTGTAAAGCTACAAATGTATTGTTATTGCTACTTTTTATTACTGATCCTTCTATTCAGGCCTCTCCTATTCATATTCCAGTCTCTTACTCAAATCAATGCATGGTTGCTAGGGTCATTTGGACCCTAGTTACTAGATTGCTTAAAATGCAAATTGAAGATCTGCTGAATAAAAAGCTAAATAACTCCTTCAATAATAAAAAATTAAAACAAAAGGCAAATAGTCTCAGAATATCACTCTCTACATCAGACTAAAAGTTATCTCAAAGATGAACAACCCCTTTAAGTCTACTAGAAAATCATGTCAACATTAAAGGACCAGTAACATAAATTTTTTAAAAAAATTTGTTTCTTTTTAACGGAAAAATAACACCCAAGGCAATTAAAAAAAATAAATAAATTATGTTACTGGTCTTTTAAATAAACCCAATAGGCTGGTTTTGCCTCCGATAAGGATTAATTATATCTTAATTGGGATTAAGTACAAGATACTGTTTTATTATTACAGAGAAAAGGGAAAACATTTTTAAAAATTTGGATTATGTCATTGTAATGGAGTCTATGGGATACAACCATTCCATAATTGGGAGCTTTCTGGATAACAGGCTTCTGGATAACAGACTCCATACCTGTTGCACTGTTTATTCTTCTCATCTCCTTTCTTTATTTGTACAGCGGTAAAGCATTGACTCTTTGAGGACCACTATACTCAACACTTAGGGGCAGATTTATCAATGGTCAAGGTGAAGTTTCGAATTGAAAAACTTCGAATTTCAAGCCATTTTTTGTGTACTTAGACTTTTTTTGAAGTACTGTCTCTTTAAAACTTCGACTTCGACCATTCACCACCTAGAAGCTGCCGAAGTGCTGTTTTAGCTTATAGGGGACCTCCTAGAACCTGTCTGGAGGCAATTGGGGGAGTTTGGGAGATCGAAGGTTGAAGTTAAAAAAACTTTGAATCGAAGTACGATCATGCGATCCTAAGTAGGCCGAATTCGTCCCACTTCGACCTCCATTCGGTTGGTCTTTTTGAATTCGAAGTTCGCAGTTTTTTTCAACTTCCACCTTTGATAAATATGCCCCTTATTCATGATAATATATAATAATACAGATATGGGACCTGTAATCCAGAATGTTCAGGACCTGGGGTTTTCCAGATAACAGATCTTTCCATAATTTGGATCTTCATACCATAAGTTTACTAGAAAATCCTGTAAACATTAAATAAACCCAATAAGGATTAATTATATCTGAGTTTGGACCAAGTACAAGGTACTGTTTTATTATTACAGAGAAAAAAGGAATCATTTAAAAAAATTCTGGTTATTTGGATAAAAATGGAGTCTATGGTAGACGGCTTTTACATAATTCGGAGCTTTCTGGATAATAGATCCCATACCTGTATATAAATATCTTATTTATCATCTTTTTATTCAGGTCCTCTCCTATTCATATTCCAGTCTCTTATTTTTATCAATGCATGGTTGCTAGGGTAAGTTGGACCCTAGCAACCAGATTGCTGAAATTGCAAACAGGAGAGCAGCTGATTAAAAAGGAAAAAATAACTCAAATAATAACCCACAAATAATAAAAAACAATTAAATCAAACTGCAAATCGTCTCAGCATTATTATACTAAAAGGTAAATCAAAGGTGAACAGCCGCAGGCAAAGCTCTTTGGCATAGGATCTCTAATATATTAGTTTCAAGATATTCTTTTTTTTTTCGTTCTTTTTCTTCAATGTTTGAAGTATAAGTCTGATATGACAGAAACTGAAACTCTCAGCAGCACCTCCTGTTTCACCCAGTGTACCATTGTATTCAGTTCTAAAAATACTGCATATTTCAATGTAAGGGTGGTTTTATAAATGTATTTAATCATCTGCCTAAATACCATGTGTGGACAGAACACATACAATATTCTGTTTTAGAATGGCGTCTCCCACTGTTTAATTATCGGAGTGATGTTAGACAGTTTCCTGCTGAACCAGTGGTGAGCACGCCCCGGCAAGTCTGATGACACGAGCCTTTTGTAGCTCATAAGGATTACGCACCTCTGGCCAACGAATGAAAATACATGATGTGCTCATTTCTCATATTCTAGCCTGAGACAGATATATTTATGGCACACAGGTACTCTGTGACTGGTACAGGCATGTTCGTGATTATCAGTTTCACTTTGACGTCATTGGATTTAGATGACATTGCTTCAGCCACTATGGGGTGCTGCTGGGTCTTTAAAGGGAAACTGTCATGGGAAAAAGTTTTTTTTCAAAATGAATCAGTTAATAGTGCTGCTCCAGCAGAATTCTGCACTGAATTCCATTTCTCAATAGAGCAAACAGATTTTTTTATATTCAATTGAAATCTGACATGGGGCTAGACATATTGTCAATTTCCCAGCTGCCCCAAGTCATGTGACTTGTGCTCTGATAAACTTCAATCACTCTTTACTGCTGTACTGCAAATTGGAGTGATTTCACCCCTCCCTTCCCCCCCCCCCAGCAGCCAAACAAAAGAACAATGGGAAGGTAACCAGATAGCAGCTCCCTAACACAAGATAACAGCTGCCTGGTAGATGTAAGAACAACACTCAATAGTAAAAACCCATGTCCCAATGAGACCCATTCAGTTACATTGAGAAGGAAAAACAGCAGCCTGCCAGAAAGCATTTCCCTCTTAAAGTGCAGGCACAAGTCACATGACCAGGGGCAGCTGGGAAATTGACAAAATGTCTAGCCCCATGTCAGATTTCAAAATTGAATATAAAAAAATCTGTTTGCTCTTTTGAGAAATGGATTTCAGTGCAGAATGCTGCTGGAGTAGCACTATTAACTGATGCGTTTTGAAAAAAACATGTTTTCCGATGACAGGATCCCTTTAAGGCTAGAGCCATATGGGGCCGATATCCGGCTGCTGAAATACGCAGACTGATATCAGCCCCTACCGTGGGCAGTAGCCTCCCTCTTCTGTTTGCATCAGGAGTCACTGTATCAGCTACAGAATGATTACACTTGGCAGATTTTGGAAAGAAACAAGAGACTCCAGGTGTGGAAGAAGAAAGAGGCTACTGCTTGCTGTAGGGGCTGAAATTGGCCTGAGTTTTGGCCCAGTATTACCCGAGTCTTATGCTCCCCTTGCCTTTCCTGCTCATCCTTCTACCCCAGTCTGTTCTTGTTCTTTTTATTTTTCTGTAGGATGGTGGTGCAAGGGAAGATTTTGTTGCCTGCAATAAATCTTCACTACTGCCGGATGGCTAAGCTCCCCAAAATGCCTTCCCACCAGCAAGAATGTGAATCGCAGGTGGGATGGCATAAGCTTCGTTTCAGTTTTCTGAAGACGCCCAAAGTTTCCTTGTGAGGAAATATTATAACCGTGATATAAAATATTTTTATGTATAAAGAGTTTGAAAGTTGCACTCCCTTAAAGGGGAACTATTGGGAAAATTAAAACATTTACTATAAGCTTCCTCATACTGAAATAAGAAACTTTGTGAATGCAATCAATTAAATATTCTGCATTGTTTCTGAAATAATCAAGTTTATATTCACTATCCCTCTCTCAGCATCTGATTCTCTTCATTCTGTCATGCAGCAGTTGGGTGTCAGATATTTATTGACAGTTAGATCCAATATATCTTATAGGGAGGCTTCCTTTCCTAGCAGATGTATCAGAGCTCACTCAAATAACTGATTCCGGTACAAACAAAATCTAACTAAATACTGTAACTGCCTTTTGCACAAATTTTGCATGTAGAGAGACAGGATTTCTGAAGATTTTAATAGAGTGAGCCTGAAGTTTCCTCGTGAGGCAACTTCGGAATACAAACTGCTCCGAGTGCCATCCCGCCGGACGATTTACATTCTACTAATCTCTCCGAATCTGACCGTGTGTCTCTGCCCTATAAGAATCCAACCTCCTGCTTTGCAGTTCTCTAACTCTGAGTTAGTCAGCAACTTGATGGGTGGCCACATGGGACATAACTGTTCAGTGGGTTTGCAATTGATCCTTAGCATTCAACTCCGATTTAAAAGCAACAATTATGACCCATGTGACCCCCCTCAAGTCACTGATTGGTTACTGCCTGGTAACCAATCAGTGGAAACCAAGAGAGCTGCAAAGCAGTAAGTAGTGTTCTGGCTATTATGTTAGACATCCAGTCACTCCAGCCTTTATACATTAAATTTTTAGCTAACTAACTATATTGGAAACATTTTTTATGTTTGACAGCCTATTTATTTATCCTGTTTTTATTTTTACACTGAGCTATTACTTTAAGTCTATTAAAAAATTATTTAAACATTAAATCCAACAGGATTGCTTTGCCTTTAATAAGGATTCATTATTTCTTAGTTGGGATCAAGTAAAAAATCCTGTTTTATTATCATAGCAAAAAAATGTAATCGTAATCGTGAAAAGAATTTGGATTATTTGATTAAAATGGAGTCTATGGGAGACGGCCTTAAAGCTTTCTGTATAACGGCTTTCCGTATAATGAATCTCATATCTGTATACTCAACTTTCTTGTGCAAACAAATTTACAGGCTGACGTGTGTTTCATTAAGGACCACTGATTCTATTTTAGGTCACTAGGCCAAAAGGAAGCAGAAGTGAATATATCATCATAGGTACATACCAAAAAAAAGGTACAGGCGTTGCAATATAGAAGAGTTTATCCGATGCTACTCTTATTGGAAATAATGCAACCTGCAGCCATGCATTGAATCTCTTTATTCTGGATTTAGTTCAATTGTACCAGCAACATTCCAATTACACTTTTTTTTATTTCTTGCATTTATTAATTGCTGGACCAGCATCCACCATTATTAATGTTATTAGTCATTTGTCACTTGTATGTTTCGCTATTGAATCTGTGGTATGTGGGGAGTTCCACATCACTTACCTTCTATATGGTGAAACTAGGACTAGTATCATTTCCCATCCCAACCAAACCGCCTGACGTTATTGTTCCCATACAGATTTGGGAACATAAAAAGTTAAGGAACTGAAAACTTGTAGTCAGAGACCCATCTAAATAAGTATGTTAAGAAGCAAAGTGTGCTCAACGGTACACACAGTTTACATACTCAAAATACGCACAATAAAATGTATTCTGCTTATTCTTTTCATGTATAAAAAAGGGGTGTTTACTGTCCCATTAAACAGAGCAAAAATATACTGGGAACAAGAACATATAACAGATTCATATTATTGACTTATTATAGTCATCCTAGTAAGAAGGTCACCTTGGTTATGGACATTAACAGCGATGGGATCCGTTATCCGGAAACCTGTTATTCAGAAAATGCTGAATTACGGGAAGGCCATCTCCCACAATCTCCATTTTAATCAAATAGTTCTTATAGTTAAAAATTATTTCCTGTATTAATAAAACAGTGTCTTGTGCTTGATCCCAACTGAATATATAATTATTCCTTATTGGAAGCAAAACCAGTTTATTGGGTTTAATTAATGTTTACATGATTTTAAAGTATACAGATCAAATTAGGGAAAGATCCCTTATCTGGAAAACCGCAGCATTCTGGATAACTAGTTCTATATCTGTCTGTACTAGTGGATTGGCAAAAATTTGGGGCTGACATTACCTGTTTTGAGAAGGTCTTTCTTTCAGGTCCGCCATTAGGAATCATACTACTAAATAAGCAAGGACCATGATTATGAACCCATTGGTCACCTGACCCCCTAAATGGAGTACCTAGCCCACAAGTAGAATGGGGCCCCAATAGTTAAAATTTGGCCCATGTACACATGATGTAAGAGAACCTGGTGGTCTAGTGGGGCATTGGGGATGGAATGCCTGCCGTCTGCTTCTTCTTCTCGCTTCCGGGTTTGCACGTCTCGGTACCTTCGGCTTTATTCATTGCGTGAGTGATGTTGTCGCGATTGGTGCGCAATTCAAATATTTAAAGGTGTCCTATTCCCATTACCTAACGTAAAGGTCTATTGTTGTAGTTAGTAGCTATGCTTCGCTAAGCCTGATCTCAGCATCCTTGCTTGTTCGGGACTAATCCGGAGCCATTCTGCTGCCTGTATTTGACTATTGTTTGGATCCTGTTCTGTACCAGGTTCAGGTTTGTTTTTGACCTCAGCCTGTGACCTTGACTACTCCTCCATTATCTGATTTGGTACTGCTTAGCCTGTCTAGTATTGACCTTGCATGTTCCCCGTCTACTTTATCTGCTCGACTGCTCCCCCATCCCATCAGCACACGTTCGGTTCCCTGCTCAGAACCCTCTCCTTGGTCCTCTCACATTAAGTCCTGGAGGCATCTGAGTAGCGGAGGGCTCCTCATGAAGCCAAAGGTGGCTGCTATAGGCAAAAGAGTGAGCCATGACTGGGTCCTTGGAGTTAGTTCTGGGTTTGGATACCTTATATTACATGACCCCTGACCGCCCCAGTCATTCTCCATTACAACAAAACCCCATCCAAATCCAGTCAAACCATATCCACTTTACCAAAAGCCCACAAATCACACAGGGAGTAGCAGACGAGGAGATTAGTCATCCAGCAACAGATCTTCTCTACTGTGGGCGACTAATCTCTATAAAATGCCTTTCCTCCAGCAAAAATTAGAATCGCAGGCGGGATGGCATACAAATTGCTTTGGATTTCCAAAGTTTCCTGTTCGGTCAACTTTGGATATCCGAACCATTTGTATGCCATCCTGCCAGGGATTCATATTCTTGCCGGCAGGAAGGCATTTGGGGAGATTATCGCCCGCAGTAGAGAAGATTTGTCGCTAAGCGATTGGGCCCCTTCTGCCATCAGGCAGCTTGTGGAAGTATACACAGTGATAAAGGATATCAAAGGTTTTGGTAGTCCGCTCCCTCTGCCGGTTCCCAAAAGGGTCTGTTCTCCCTCAGACTTGTATAGAGATCCAATTCAGAGTTGCTAAAGGAAACCAGCGCTCATCCAGCACGAGGTATAGACAACAAAGAGGCAAGAGAATGATTCTCATATAGTGTAGTATTTTTGCATAGATATAATACACCACTTTGTGAAATTAGAGTACTAAAAGAGGTGCCCTTTACAGATTATACTATTTGCCGTGTCACTTATTAGAATTCACACAGTGAAGTGAATCTTATGTGAGGGTACTCACGAACGTTTAAACGAGGTTTTGGCGTTTAGAAAGATGGTTTGGCCGGCGTCTCGGCCGCCTCGTGTATCCCAGTACGCTCGTGGATGACGTCACTGCCCGACGGGTTTCGTCTTCTGACTTCCTCAAGGAAGCCCTTGAGGAAGTCAGAAGACGAAACGCGTCGGGCAGTGACGTCATCCACGAGCGTACTGGGATACACAAGGCGGCCGAGACGCCGGCCAAACCCGTCATCCACGAGCGTACTGGGATACACGAGGCGGCCGAGACGCCGGCCAAACCATCTACATTGGCTGCCTGGTGACTCCAACAGACGGCGAAGTGGTGACTTTGTTTTATTGCGAATATTTTAACAGTAACATTGTGAGTGTGATTTTAATGTTATTTTGGGATTAAAAAAGTGACGATTTTACACTATGTCAGCGCATTGTTTTAAAGCCACAGAGTCTGGAGAGAAGTGAGAAGATGACCGTTATACTATCTTTCTAAACGCCAAAACCTCGTTTAAACATAAGATTCACTTCACTGTGTGAATTCTAATAAGTGACACGGCAAATAGTATAATCCTTAAAGGGCACCCCGAGCTTGTGGAAGTAGCCCCATGTACCCCCCAAAGGTGACGGTGTATTTCTATCCTAGAGTTATTCTAATTTTAAGGACTGGGTTATTAATGACTGTTACCTGTACTAAAGAATTGATTCAATAAAATACCTTTGGCGTTAGTTGCACAGTTATTCTCTGCGCTATGTACATAACATAACCAACACAAGCTGATCACATGATCCTGGGTCTGACCCCTTTACCTTTGCAAAAACAGTTAAGTGTGTGTTTTAATGTTCTCAGTCTGCAAGTTGTGTGCATTTCCAATACTAGACAGCTCCATCGCATATTGAAGAGAGGCCACAGGGAGTTCAGCCAAGGTTTAGAGGAGCAAAAAGTGAAACGATAGGCTGAAAAAGAAAGGAGAATAAAGAGATCAATCTGAGATTAAATAAATACGGCTCTTTGGCATGCTGCTTTTCATCCTTAATAGACTTAAGAACCTGAAGTATTTCCAACAGCCAATGTCATGACTAAGCAACCTCACTGAATGTACGCCAGTTACACTGTATAAAGTGTAAATAATACAGAGGCGGTTTATGCAAACATTGAAGAGCATTTCTGAGATTGCTGCAGGGAAGGGATGATTCACATGTCATTTAAAAATTTCCTTGAACTAAAGGAATTTTGGGGGAAAAAACCCCAAATACAATTAGGTCTTTGAAAACGTGTTGTTTCACATAAATTTGCATTATTTGTAATAGATTTAGCTGCATCTTCGGTTCATGTAGAATGGCTATCATTAAAAGTTCTTGGTACATAGCCATGTAAATAGAAAATCTCAACAGTTTGTACGTGGGGTCTGGGTGCACATGTCCCAGACCTAGAGCTCAAGGTGGAGGTATCATACCAGGGAAGATGAACAGATCCCACAGGACAAGCAAAGTAAAAGAACTGCAGACAAAAAAAAATAGACAAAGCCTTACGTGTTTTGTGCATTTAGGCACTTAATCATAGGCTCCTCTGTGAGTGCCTGCCATACTTCTTCCCTTTATGTAGAATGGCCAGAGATACATTTGGAAGAAGTTTTGTACAAAACATAGACATTACAACATTTTAAAATGGCTAAAATATTTACCCTTACAAGAACCCCAGTTATATGGATCTGGAGGATGCAAAAAACTATGAGCAATTTGAGTCACAAGAAGAAATGGTGCAAAATTTGCTATGGGTCTAGTAATCCCCAACCTTTTCTACTCGTGAGCCAAAAAAGTTGGAGAGCAACACAGTTGTGCAAAAAGTTCCTGGCGCTGTGAGTTATGGACTGTGATTGGCTTTTAGGTAGCCCCTATGTGGACTGGCAGCCTACAGGAGGCTCTGTTTGGCAGTACACAAAAAACAAAACTTGCCTCCAAGCCTGGAATTCAAAAATAAGCACCTGATTTGAGGCCAAAGGGAGCAACATCCTAGGGGTTGGAGAGCAACATGTTGCCCCAGAGTCACTGGTTGGGGATCACTGATCATTTACTGGGCATATGTTCAAAAGCAAATATCTCATTGGTTGCCATAGATTACTACACTGGGGCAAACTTTGTGGTTTTTATTATATATGAGATGGGATGTGCATCATTTTTGGTAAATGTGAAATATTCTTTGAGATATGAATATATAATGGCAACATTTGCCCCAGTTGTAATGATTATGTTAATAAATGTTATTATCACTGAAAATAGCAGGTGTTCGGGGGTTGTTATAAAGATATGTTAGTTATTAGTGAATACAGCAATATTTCCTCATTTTTAAAAGACTTATACATATCTGTGTGTATGTTAATTACACATGGGTGGCTTAAATACAGATGTTTTACAGAATGGGCGGCTTTCCTGCATAAGAATATGGACTATTACAGAAGTGCATGGCAGCACCTAAACACTTCCAGAATGAACTGTCAACAGATGAGTCAGTAAAGGAATACACTCAGCACTTACTGGGTTAAGCTTATTGTCCTGCCGATAACATGCTACTATCAGTCACAGCTAAATTATACAGCCTGTCCAGCTATATGAAACAAACATGCATGATATCAGTGGTGTAACTACAGAGGAAGCAGACCCTGCAGTTGCAGGGGTGATCCAGGTATAGGGACCCCTTGAGGCCCTAATTCGTATACAATTTCAATGAATATTGGTAAACCAGGTCAACCTCTAGAAATTTTGCAGCCATATAAGCATTTAGCTTTTTGGTTTATTGAGGATCAAAGACTGTTGCAGTCAGCCATTCTGTCAGGTGAAGCGTTTGGTGAAATGATGATACTGTACTAACCAGATAGTTTCAGTCAAATGGTGCATGCTGCAACTGGTTTCAGTCCACTGGTGGCTCTTATAAATATAAACATCGTCGATATATCTACTCCTGGCAATGCACAACAGTGGAACTGCTACAGTGCTCAATAAAAATACTAAAGTAGTCTTTATGCATTCAATTATAACTTCTGCAGACCAAAAATGTTCTGTATTCCGCATGACTGACATTCCAACTTCAATAACTTGTGTCAGTCAACTGCAAGATAACAGTTAGAAGCATGTTTGACATACCCACCTGAAAGGCTTATATACTTTACTTTATGCACATTAATACTTTACTTTATGTACATTAAAGGCTGGATACAGTTTCATCCTCTCTATAAAAAAATTCTGCAGAAACCTTACAAAGAAAAATGACTATAAAATTTTTAAACTAACAGCATACGCAAAGTCATCTTTATTTATTGGAGATAGGATCTTCCATTCCCCATTGTGACGAGGGAACAGAAACTGAGCTGTGTTTGAACTTCACTGTCTGTAACTTGGGTTGTGCAAACCTCTCATGAAAGATTTATGATCCCAGCTATGGCAATGCTGTCATAACAACATTATGACAATGATTTCATTAAAAACAGATTTGAAACTGATCATCTAGGAATCTGATTACCACACAGCGAGAATGCAGAGACTTCCAAGGGAATGTTCCGTGCTGAATTCTGCTACCCTGGATATTTTCAGCTTGCTGCTTTGTGAGTGGGCTTGCTCTCTTTCCTTTACGTTGCCAAGCATTACTTTCTCCGGTGGAAAAGAAAGAGAAAATGTACCTCCTAAATGCTAGCAAAGTGGTGGTTGTACATTCATTTATATAACATAAAGTTCCTGGAGGTTCCAAATAAGTGCTATAATTGGCAGCCCCTACATGGACTGGCAGCCTACAGGTGGGTCTGTTTGGCAGTGCAACTAAAACTTGCCTCCAAGCCAGCAAAAATAAGCACCTGCTTTGAGGCCACTGGAAGCAACATCCAAGGAGTTGGTGAGGAACATGTGGCTCCTGAGCCACTGGTTGGAGATCACTGTATTGGAGTCTTATTTGGCACATTAGGAGTAAGGTACAGCACCCTGTATTTAAAGGGATACTGTCTTGGGAAAAAAAATGTGTATTTCAAAAATACGCAAAGTCATCTTTATTTATTGGAGATAGGATCTTCCATTCCCCATTGTGACGAGGGAACAGAAACTGAGCTGTGTTTGAACTTCACTGTCTGTAACTTGGGTTGTGCAAACCTCTCATGAAAGATTTATGATCCCAGCTATGGCAATGCTGTCATAACAACATTATGACAATGATTTCATTAAAAACAGATTTGAAACTGATCATCTAGGAATCTGATTACCACACAGCGAGAATGCAGAGACTTCCAAGGGAATGTTCCGTGCTGAATTCTGCTACCCTGGATATTTTCAGCTTGCTGCTTTGTGAGTGGGCTTGCTCTCTTTCCTTTACGTTGCCAAGCATTACTTTCTCCGGTGGAAAAGAAAGAGAAAATGTACCTCCTAAATGCTAGCAAAGTGGTGGTTGTACATTCATTTATATAACATAAAGTTCCTGGAGGTTCCAAATAAGTGCTATAATTGGCAGCCCCTACATGGACTGGCAGCCTACAGGTGGGTCTGTTTGGCAGTGCAACTAAAACTTGCCTCCAAGCCAGCAAAAATAAGCACCTGCTTTGAGGCCACTGGAAGCAACATCCAAGGAGTTGGTGAGGAACATGTGGCTCCTGAGCCACTGGTTGGAGATCACTGTATTGGAGTCTTATTTGGCACATTAGGAGTAAGGTACAGCACCCTGTATTTAAAGGGATACTGTCTTGGGAAAAAAAATGTGTATTTCAAAAATGAATCAGTTAATAGTGCTGCTTCAGCAGAATTCTGTGCTGAAATCCATTTCTCAAAAGAGCAAACAGATTTTTTTATATTCAATTTAAAAATCTGACATGGGGCTAGACATTTTGTCAATTTCCCAGCTGCCCCAAGTCATGTGACTTGTGCCTGCACTTTAGGAGAGAAATGCTTTCTGGCAGGCTGCTGTTTTTCCTTCTCAATGTAACTGAATGTGTCTCAGTGGGACATGGGTTTTTACTATTGAGTGTTGTTCTTAGATCTACCAGGCAGCTGTTATCTTGTGTTAGGGAGCTGCTATCTGGTTAGCTTCCCGTTGTTCTTTTGTTTGGCTGCTGGGGGTAAAAAGGGAGGGGGTGATATCACTCCTACTTGCAGTACAGCAGTAAAGAGTGATTGAAGTTTATCAGAGCACAAGTCACATGACTTGGGGCAGCTGGGAAACTGACAATATGTCTAGCTCCATGTCAGATTTCAAAATTGAATATAAAAAAATCTGTTTGCTCTTTTGCGAAATGGATTTCAGTGCAGAATTCTGCTGGAGCAGCACTATTAACTGATTCATTTTGAAAAAAAACATTTTTTCCCATGACAGTATCCCTTTAAGACCTCCGTTCACAAGGTAGTATATAAAGGGTTCCCTATGTGTGCTGGGTCTATAGGTGCTTGATATTGTGCCAGCAAATAAAGGGCAAGTAAATGCACAGCCAATGTTGCACCTATGCTCTTCTCCTTAGCTCACAAGTGCAAAGGGCCATTTCCATGCACATTAGTAAAAGTTACACCCTTTGCACCCTTAGTCTCAATAATACCTATGCAAAGAAATGCTATATAACATATTGCATTCATATAGGAAACAGTAAGTATACACAGGACAGACATTTTTTGCACATTAGTCTATGCTTTCACACCACAAATAAAAGATAAGATAATGCCTATTATAAACAGTAAGTCTTTCTATAGGTTTCATGTTAGGAAAAAACTGTAGCGTAGAATAAATAATCCCAAGGGATATAGGTAGTGACAGTGGTTTGATTCAGAACCTGATGATGATAATAGCCTAGTATCATGGGTATTTAGGAGCAACAAAGAGGCCCAGACAAAATCTGGCACTGGGGTCCGTGGTCTTGCAAAATTTCATAGTTAATTTGCGTTGATTAAATACAATTTGTTTCTGGTTACCTTTCTTTTTTAGCACTACTAAGCATTGTGGTTCCAAAGACATGTATGCTGGGTACAGCAATGGGCCTCACTAATGCATTTAATTCCAGGAAAACCCATAAACATTCCTACTGGTTGCCTATATGGATCGTCCGCCCTTATCTCTTGCACTCTCACTTCTCTGGTTAGTATCTCGTATGTCTTTGGTTTGTAGCAGCCTTCAGCTTTTCCTTATCCACACACTTTTTGTATAGTTTCTTCTATATACGAGTGGACACTTTCCTTCCAGTGCTGCAATGTTAATTAGAAAAGTCTGACTGTGGATGGCAGATGGCACAATCCTGGCTCCATGCAGAATGTACATAATATCTGTGAATGCTTATAAAGGGATTGCCAGATATTATTACAAGCACATGAAGCATGAACATAACTCCCACCATCAGTTCCCGTGCAATATCCTGGGTGTCACTGTACAGATCCAATTTGCACTACAAACAATGGATCCAAATAGAATTGGGGCTGTAGTGTGGAAAATGCATTAGGCTAGGGCCACACTACACTGATCCCGGCCTGTGGAGAAATGCAACGTTAAATTTTGCATTTCATTTAGAAATCCACCGGCCCTGCCTGCACCCGGTTGCAGGCAATGCAGCAGAAGAGGAGCAGCATATTCCGCATAGTATGGCCCTAGCATAAAGCTGCCTACACAAAGTCTGGGAAATGCAAACGATTGCTCAGTATTGTGCAATTGTGCAATACACAAGGGTGACTGATTTACTTCACCTTTATGCTAATTTTTAGTATGTTATAGAATGGCCCATCCTTAGCAATTTTTCAGTTGGTTTACATTTTTTATTTCGTATGGTTTTTGAATGATTTGCCTTCCTCTTCTGCCTCTTTCCAGCTTTCAAATGGGGGTCACTGGCCCCAGCTTCTAAAAGACTATTGCTCTGTAAGGCTACAATATTATTGTTATTGTTACCTTTAATTACTTATCTCTTTGTTCAAGCCTTCTCCCATTCAGATTCCTGTCTCTCATTTAAATAACTGCTTGGTTGCTAGGGTAAATTGCATCCCAGCAACCAGGCAGCTGCTCCAAGCTGGAGAGATGCTGAACAAAAAGTTAGTATAATTCAAAAAATACAAAAAATACAAAATGAACACCAATTGCAAATTGTTTCAGGCTACCTCTGTGCAGTGTCGGACTGGCCCACCGGGACACCAGGAAAACTCCCGGTGGGTCAGATGTCAGTGGCCCTCATGCTGCTAAACATTTGGCCTATTTCATGGTCATTCCCTATTTCTTTGAGAACAAAGAGGCTAAATAGATGGAATAATAGATTATAGTATGTAAAGATAAGAGAGACTAGGAGAATAGAGGTTGAGTGAGGAGAAGAAAAATAATAGTACTGAGAGTGGGCCCCTGGTATATGGTTCTTTGGTGGGCCCCTGGTCTAAGGTTTTTGGGTGGGCCCCTGGTGTCCCAGTCCAACACTGCCTCTGTGTACGTCATACTAAAAGGTAATTTAAAAGTGAACTACCCCTTTTACCTGGAAGCAAACCAATTGGCATGCAATCTGGGATTCCTCTTCCATTCAAGGCATGGCATTTGGTCAGCATTTGATTTGTCGAGGGTGGTCAACACTGAAAGAAGATTGGGATTGGGTTGTGTTGTCCACTAATAATTGATGAAATTGAACTAATTACGTTTATGCACTCTGACTTATACAGGCCCGGATTTGTGGAGAGGCCACCAAGGCCCGGGCCTAGGGCGGCAGGATTTTAGGGGGCGGCATGCTGCCTAACCACACCCACGCTGGTTTCGAAAAACTGGGGATGCTCCGAGATACTAGTTTACTTTTGAATTTCCCCATTGCTCCGGTCCCGATGATGAAAATTTGAGCAAATAAAAGGGAGGGGACAGGGGCGACGACAGATAGTGGGTCTAGGGGTGCCCGCTATGTAAATCCGGCCCTGGACTTATATGTTTGATTCTGTGGAACTATAACTACCCGCATCCTCCAGCATTTGGGGCATTTTGAGAACTGGATTTCTAAAACAGCAGAAGTTCTCCTTTACTAGAAGTTGGTTACGGTGTAAATCCCCATCTGATTATTGCACACAAAGCTTCCCGGGCAGTGTATTACTTTGCATGACATTAGCTCCTCTCTTTTACCCAGAGGCTTAATTTAAAGCTGTGACGACCAGATTGGTCCCTGTGTCATTCTTTGAAAAAAACCTCTGTCTTCCATCAGTCTAATAAATGATACAGCTGCTCCCCTGCCCTCCAGCAAAAAAATATTATATTCCCCCTAAGGAATATGCACTGCAAGTAAATCTCTCAGTGTCCCCTGCTAATTCTCCCCGTCTAGACTATTGTTACTTAAGGCTGAACTGGTATCAGAGGAGCTAAAATAGTTGATTTATAATTGGGCAAGGCTGAGCTGTATAATGTTGGAGTCCAAGTTTATGCTTTTTGGCACCTCTCTGATTTGGGCTTTTTTTTTGTCATTTTCAGCAGCAATGATAAACAGGGGTGTTTTGTTTGCCCCCGGAGCTAAGGATTTATACTGTATTTATGCTGAGCTGGGATGCTGGGAGATGGGTGCAGCTGTTCTTTCTGTATTCCAGTTAGTGGCTTAATCTTGACATTGTTTCTTGATCTGAGTTGCCAGCCGTTTAGGCAAGCACAATAATGCCCCTGCCTGTCTGAGGAACAGGTGTCCCCTTCCCATCATGCATTTCTGGTATCTACAGAATTCTCTCTCAGTACATTATCATGATAAACGTCCCAGATTAACGGCTGGCCAGCCAAGTACATTTTCCACATTTTCCATGGAACTGTTTTTTTTCTTCTTTCTAAGTGAGGATGGATCACAGGTGACACAATTAAGGCTTAATAGGAACACCAAGAAATAGTACATGTACTAAAAGGCATTATTACATACTGTTAACTGCATCATTTCTAGAGAGAAGTTGTATATGGAAATAACTGTAGTCTTTGTGGCAGAGCTTTTGGGTGCAGCTCATTAATTTATAATATCTAAGGTTCCTCTGAACACAATTGAGTGGGTGGGGCTTTGCTTGGATGACTGATAAAAATGGCAGTTTGCAGTAAAGCAATAGTGGGGTGCAGTGTCGGACTGGGACACCAGGGGCCCGCCTAAAACATAGGCAAAGTCCAATTCCTGGAATGTGCTACGATAAGGCATGGTGAGATTCTGGCATAAGTGCACGTGTTGTGTGCTTTAAACAAAGGTTTAATTAAAAAAGAACAGGAACAATTTACACAGACCGTCCATGGCTGACAACGGAAAATGGGGGCAGGCAGGAAAAACAAGTCCTTGAAACAAGCCGAAGGTCAAGGGCCAATTGTAATCCAAAAACAGGCTGAAGTCAGGAAACAGGGTGAGGTTAGGGTTGCCACCTTTAATAAAATTTCCGCAGGCTGGTGGGGGGGGCGTGACTTAAAAGGGGGTGGGAAATTATGTAAAAGGGGATGGGACATTATGTAAAGGGGGCGGGGCTACACCGTGCGATGGCCAGAAAGAGGCAAAAAGGTAAGTTTTGAGCAGGTTAGGGGCAGCTAAAGGCTTTTGTTAGGGGTATTACCGCGTACGGAGGGGGGTGGGGGGCCCGGCGGCATGTCCCGCGCCAGGGCCCGTCCCCCTTCAGTTACGGTACTGGGTATTACAAATTTACCAGCAGCTACATTGCCAGTAAATTTGCAATACCGGCCCCGACCTTGGCAGGTGTTTTACCAGGAGGCAACCCTAGGCGAGTTCAAACCGGGAGTCAGACCCAGACGGAAGAGGGACAGGAGCAGGGTTAGGATCAGGAATTACCGGATCACGGAATCAAGACAAGATCTTCAGGAACTCGGAGCTTGGAGTCAGCAGAATGGCCAATGATCCATCATTGGGGAGATAGGAAACGGGCTTAAATAATTATTTAATGACCTATTGCCTGCAGCTGGACAGGGGGCTTTAATGAGGGAAGATTAACTTGGAGACATAGTCAAAGATGATATTTTGTCAGTGTCAGACTGCCTCCTGTGGCTCCAGCAGGAGGAGCAGCTGCCAGTATATAGTGGGTCCCTGGTTCAAATCCAGGAAGTTCCTCTCCTTAGATGGCAGCATCCTGCAGGTTATGTGGGCCAGCAAAAAGCCTCTCCTACAAACATTAAGGTGATTATTTACTAAACTTGTCTTTTTGGAGCAAAAACAAAATTTTCATGGGAAAAAAACATTGTATTTTTTGAGATTTATTATGCCCCAATTCTGCAAAAAGACAGAATCTAAAAACCCAGCATCTAAAACGTTCTGTCGAGGTCATGTACAAGTCAATGACAGCTCTCCCTATCCCAATTTGAAGATATCATGGTCTGCGCTGGGTTTAGCCAGATAATGTAAATATGAGATAAATCCGAGTTTAAGTAAATAACCACCTAAGATTAGAAATTTCGGTAATCAAACTGGAAATTTGCCTCTTCTATTGCAAGCTCTCAGCACTAACAATGCAGCCTCCCTTGACCCATTCCAACACTGAAAATGTAAGGGTCGTGGGTAGGGTCCCCACCTTTCCCCTCTATTAAATACAGGTGGGGTGGGTGGGACAATGCCATCACAGGACGGGAGGTTATGCCATAGTGGGGCTATGTTGGAATCACATCTGCTGTTCAGCATTAAAAAAGCAGCATTGTCCAATTCACTTTGGGCAAGCCAGTAGCAACTATTGACAACTAGAATCCTGGAATTACCAGCAGGTCTAGGCTGACATTAAGGGGGTTATTTATCAAAGGTAGAAATTTAGAGATGTGTGAGCTTTTTTGGGCCTCGAATGAACTCACAACTCGACTGGATTCTAATTTAAGAAAAAACTTGAATGTAAAAAAACTTGAATCAGTGAAGTCGGGTTAACAATCGAGTTTTCCTCAAATTGCTCGCATTGATCAAGTTTTTGAGGGAAACCCATCGAAAAAAAAATAAAACCATGAAGGCTACAAACATCTTCAAATGTTTCAAGGGACCTCTGCCATTAACTACTACATAACCTCAACAGGTTTTAGATGGTGTATTTTCGGACTCGAGCTATTTCCAGGGTCAGGGTATAATAAATCTTGAAAACAATTTTGATTTAAAAACAACCCCGAAAACACGAATTTTTTATGGAAAACATAACTCGACCTTAATAAATAACCCCCTTAATCCAGGTATCTGATGAATTTGCATCAATGCAAATTCAAGAGCAAATTCAATGCAAATTCATCAGATTCATCAGAGCATGCAGAAGGGGTGCATTGGTGCTCACTGCTAGTTGCATAGGGGCTTATGGATGCAACTATTACTGAATAGGGTCAATGCAGGCTCAGTCTGGGTCTTTTAAAATTTTAAACTTGTGAAGGCTCAGTTGTGAGGGCTCATTTACATTTGCAAGTGCAGTAATTTATAGTGCAATCACCATGTTTTTTTTTCCCATGTTTTTTTCCCCACAATCTTTCCCAGAATTCCAGTGTCATTGCGGTAGCAAGCAGTGATGCACCCGACAAAATGGGCCTGAAGCAATTGTGTCCAATGGAATCTTGTTGCTACAGCCTGGTCAGGAGGTGGCAGTTAGTGATAGGTGTATAAATTCGCCAGGCGGGAATTCACAGTGAATTTTTGCATTTTGCAGCCAACGATTACATTTGCCAGTGAAAAATCCGTTGCGGCGAAAAAATTTTGCCGCGTGTCAGAATGGTCGCACGCATAAACATTGTCGCGCATCAAAATTATATAGACAACCATTCACTTCAATGCATTTGGCTTAAATAGACGCGCGTATATCTATTGTCACGGGCGTCTAAATTGACGCGCGTCAAAATAATTTTGACGACCATTGACTTCAATGCGTTTCGCAAATTACGCAAGAAAGCTCCAGGGTTCTCCTGCCTCAATAGGCGCAGCAGCTCCTAATTCAGAATGGAAGGCAGGTAGGACAGAGCAACTATACAGAAGTGCACCGGAAAAAGTGCAGGAGTGCAACTACGCTTGCAGACATAAATAAGCTCAGTGGCATTACTATATATATGGGGGCTATAGGAATGGGGGGTCTGTTTCCTCTATAGCCACTGAAAATTCAGGGAAGGAGAGGAGGGGAGTATCTTGTGTTATGAAGGCACTGAATGAGCCACTTGGTCGCTTAACCCAAACCTGTCCCAGTTATCTCTTTATACTGACTGCCATTGCATCACTCATCTCAAAATCTAGGCTTTCAATAATATTAAGTACAAAAAGATTGCAAACACCTCGATGAGGACATTGGTTTACGTTAGAGCAGCAGTGGATGCTAGAAGCTGTGACACTAAAGAACATATAATTATGTAGATCATGTTCCTCCTGTTGTAAAATATTTGGATATTAACTGAGCATACGTGTAAAGATGCATATGTTTGGCAATGGTTCAAAATAAATAGGTCTGGGACAAGTTGGATTGATCCAATATTTTGGTCCCCACACCAATGATTAGGTCATAATGTGGTGCCATACAGACCTGTTGGGAGAGAACCACATCAAAAGAGGATTTTATAACCTGCACACTATATATGTGGCCATTTTGCACCAAATATCACCAACCAGACATGTCATTGGATAGGCCTTGTACATGAACCATAGTTGCCATAGTTATCGTTGAGTAAATCAAGTTCTATAAGATGCTTATTTAATAATTGCTTAACAAACTGAACCAGTTCTACCACTTTCTTCAGCAATTTGGACTGGGGACAGCACTGTTTTATTTTATGGATTATGGAGTTATAACTGGGTCCACCAATGCCTGTATTTTGCATTCAGCCATGAACTTCTGCTCAAATAACTTTTCTACAGCTTATAATATCCTTATTAACTGCAATGGGGAGGGGATATTATTACCTACACTATATATACACTGTACATGTGTAAAATAGATCTTCTTACCGAATATTTTTCATGGAGGGCCCCCTAAAAAGAATAAAACGATTTGGGAGACACCAAATCCATCGTTTTTGGATTTAGACAAAACATCCAGAATCCCAAACTATATTAATTTGCATGTTAATCTTTCAGATAAGTAAAAAAATATTGTATTCATTGTAAGCAAAAAATAGTTTTGTCCAGAGTTGTGGTGGAATCCTGAACCGAACCCTGAATTAATTTATTAAAATAACTGGACTGGATTGTGTTGCCTGTATTTGTCATCCTGTGTGGAAATTACTCTTCTGCAACGTCTAATACCTGTGTAAAGTGTAAAAGGTTTATGTTATTCCCTATATTGTGGTCATATTTATAATTATTGTAGTACTATAATGAATATACAGCTATTGTGTCTCCGGGCTGTTTATTGTTCTTCAGGAATCACTTGCGGTTCCTCAATGCCATAGAATATTAGTAACTTCTACATGGCAAATGCATTGTGTAAAGGAAACAGCCGCTTCCCAGGAAGCTAAAAAGCAAAGCAGACACAATACAATTTTTTTTAACATATCCACATATGTGTTTAAAGGTCTAAGCATGTTGCTTTTTGTTTTTACATCTATCCTGGAATCAGAGGTCAATTAAATGTACCCGATGTTCCTTTGTGGATTTGGTGTTTTGGGAAATCAGATAAGCAGAAATCTTCTAATGACTCACATTGGTTGGATCTGATTTCTTAAAATATCCGTCTCCCCTCAAACGTGAGGCTTTTGCCACCTTCACACATTAATTCATTTCAATATTTCAGATGTCGACAAGTCTTTTAGGAATCATGACGTTACTAGGTAACACATATGGCCTTCCCCAGTGCATTGCATTGAGTAGCAGCTGTATGGCAGATTACTGGCGAGCCTGGTAGGACTGTGCTGTGCCTGCGCATAGAATTCATTATAATATTTTATTTAAATTAAAAAAAACACCTCTACATGACATTTAAACACATTACAACATTTCAGAGCTTCCTTTGAAGGAATCAGTGCTCCCCAAGTGATATATGAACCCTAAAACCAGAGGAAACAAAGCAAAAATAAATACCTAAAATACAATAAATACATATGACAATATTAATCTAAGGAAGCAATATCTGTAATGAAAAGCAACCAATCTGACAAAAGAATACATTATATCCAGACCAGTCATTATGGCAGTAGTAGATTCATTCTGCAAAGAGCTGAAATGATGCAGAATATTCCCCAGACCGTTTGTGCAACTCCATAAACACATAATAGACTAAATAATAGACTAAATAATAGACTAAATAGTGAAATATGAAGATGCTGATAGAGATTATCCACAGGGATCTATGCTTCAATGGAATCCTTGGGCATTATATGAATGGACAGGTAGGCTGGAGAGTAGGGAATCTCCCTCAACTGAACAATCAGGAGATTGTATGGCTCCAACATTTGTTTAGAATATAAAGGCGAATGAATGGCTCCATGGAATCTTTGTAGGGCATGTATTTTAGCAGCCAAGCTGGAGGTTGAGTGTATCTTAGATCATGTACTATATTATTTTGATTTTATCTGTATTTTATTTTGGTGGTGCAGTGGTCTGCGTTGTTACATTGCAGTGCTGGGGTCTTTGGTTTAGTTCCTCCCAGATCATTCTCTGCAAGGAATTTGGATATTCTCCCAGTGTCTGTGTGGGTTTCCTCTATGTACTTTGGTTTTCTCCCACATTTCAAAAGCATTCAGGCAGGTTTTATTGGTACTGATGGCACTGACCTTTGTGTTCATTGTAGGAACCGTAGATTGTGGGCTCAGGAACTGATGTGAATGATGCGCTAAGATGTAAGTGCTATATAAAGGATAATTATAAAACAAAATAAGACCTTGCGGTAACTAAATGTAGTTGCACATGGCTTCCACTTCCTGACATATCTACTGGTCTTATGGTGTATGAATTTCAACAGCTTTCTCACATGTGGCTTGAAGCAACTTTGTCCGGCTATGGAAACAGGCAGAGCCCTTGTTACATTTGACCCTCTCATCACAGGATGGGCCTTTGCTACATGAAAGGGTGAAGGAATGATGTTGTGCAACTACATCTCACTTGTGCTGGGTGACCAAATAAAATAATTGGACGTCAGAAGGTTCTTGAACAAAACAAATAACAACAGGCTTTATTCTCTTAGGGGTAAATTTATCAAAGAGTGAAGTTCCGCCACTAGAGTGAAATTCCACAGCTCTCAATTCATTTCTATGGGATTTTGAAAGGCGTATTTATCAATGGGTGAAAGTGAAAGTTCACCCTTTGATAAATACGCCTATAAAAATCCCATAGAAATGAATGGAGAGTGGCGGAATTTCACTCTAGTGGCAGAACTTCACTATTAACTTCACTCTTTGATAAATATACCCCTATAAGTGCAAATCCTTTGAGGTCTATCACATGTCAGGTAACATCACAGCAATTCAGAGCCAGCACCTTGTGACATCCCTGTAGAGATAACATAGATAGATGCACCCTCAGGATCTCTGTACCGTGACCTGGATCCCCACATGTTGGATCAGGGAAATCACATAACCTAAATCCCTATTAGTCTGTGATCCCTACATTACAGACCAGTGTTGCCTGAGGGTGGAGCTAACCCCATGCTATCAATCCTAATTGGAGCACAGGCTGCTCTTACTCACTAATTCTGTCTGTCTCACTTTCCTAGAAAGTATTTTTACAGAGAACTACCATGTCCTGAGTTCTCGTTCATAAGGTCCATGTATCCCCAACTTCCTCAAGGGCCTCACCACCCTTGGGGCCCTCTGCTTTACTGGGGTCCAAGTCCCAGACTCCCAGTGACATCCGCTCCCTCCTGAAGTGAAAGGCAAAAGAGGAAGACCCAGCATCTGCCCAACACTATAAAGCATGTCTGAATATATCTAAGGATAACAACTTTGGGAATGCATAACGTTTCTCTTGGAATTGCCAAACCAGTGATATTTTCAACCTGTACTTTTTCTTTTTAAGCCAGTTACATAGTAAGTAAAGGTGAAAAAAGACACACCCATCAACTGTTATGTCTATATAAAACTTGCTTAACTGCTAGTTGATCTAGAGGAAGGCAAAAAAACATCTGACACCTCTTCAATTTGCCTCAGAGGGAGAAAAAAATTCTTCCAAACTCCAAGTCCCTTAAGCACTTCTTCTCCAATGTAAACAACCCCAGCTTGGCCAGTCTTTCTTCATAACATACCCCTTATTTGTACTCTCTGTAGTTCAATAATATCCTGTTTGAGCAATGGAGACCAAAACTTCACTGCATATTCTAGAGGAAGGGCTTATTAAAGAATGAACCTCTCCTCTAAATAATCTATGTCCCTTTTAAAACAACTCAATTCCTTGTTCGCCATTCCACCCAGTGTCGGACTGGCGGGACACCGGGAAAAAACCCGGTGGACCCCGCCGGCCCAGATCCGCTACTTATTCGGGCGGCGCGACCCCACTTTGTTTGGGGTCGTGGTAGAATAGAATATCTGCGCATGTGCACAAAGGTAGTGTGCGTGCGCACAAACGCGGCCCCGCGCGCATGCGCACTAGCCCCCTTCAGCACTCCGGAGTGGCAGCGGCGGCCGGAGGGGGGCCCTGGAGCAGTAGCCCCGGTGGGCCCCAAGCCTCCCAGTCCGACCCTGATTCCACCTGTTGACTGGCATTGCTTGCTACAGCCAAGTTTATTATCTGCAAGGACTCCAAGGTCCTTCTCCATTATGGATGTGCCTAACACGGTCCCATTAAGGGTATAAAGAATTAAAGTTAAAAAGAAATTAAACATTGCCATTATTATGCTACTCTGCTTCAGGTCTAAAATGCTTTTGTCATTGATAATCTAAAACAGAGCAGTGAAATGTTATTAAACTTGCCTGCTGAATATCAGAGAATAAAATAGTCAGACAGATGCATAATTTGCTACAAAGGAATATGGAAAAAGTTTAGGCATAAGAGAACAAAGATACAGTTGTGAGTATATGAAAGACAGGATATAATTAACAATGGAGTAACATTGGGGTTTACAGTACAGAATAATTGGTCCACAAAGGAAATTCTTTTTTTTTTTAATCAACCTTGAGCAAAATCAACATAGTAGGACTGAGGAACTTAGAACATGTTTTCTGTTCTCTCACATGTAGGAACCATTAATCATACAGGGGATATATAGAGGAAGTATAGAGCGCAACCACTTCCATTATGGGGTAAGAGGTATTCAGTTTTAGCACTTGAATTGCTGGTTAGTCTTGATGAACTTCATGATATCAAATAGTAAAAACTTAATTTTTTTGGTTTTTAAAGGAGAACTAAAGCTTAACTAAAGAAGTAGCTAGAAATGTTGTAAATTATGTTTTGGGCCTCTGTACCAGCCCAAGGCAACCACAGTCCTTTAGCAGTCTCCACAGCAGATCTGTGTCTCCAAAGATGCCCCAATAGCTCCCCATCTTCTTTTCTGCTGATTCACTGCACATGCTCTGTGCTGCTGTCACTTACTGAGCTTAGGGACCCACTCACAATATACAGTACACATAGAATATAAATGTCACAATATAAGGCTGATTAGCAATTAATACAGATAATTACTACATGGCAGCACAGAAACCAGTGCAATTAGCATCAGAATTTAATAATCAGCCTTTTAGTATCAGCTTATATTACAGACCAACCTCATTTTCTGCTGGATAATTAGTGACGACCCCTAAGCTTAGCTTCCCAACAGCTGCTCAGAGCCCACTGAGCATGTGAGTGTCACAGACACTTTCCAAGATGGTGACCCCCTGTGACAAGTTTGAAGTCCTGGATCATTGCTGCTATTGACAAGCTGAAACTTTAGGCTGGTGCATTAAGTTCAGTATATAAAAATAAAATATGACATTTTTAACCACATACATTTTAGGGTTTACTTCTCCTTTAAAATGGAAATACTAAGATTTTATTATGTAATGATTTTCTTATTGCAGGACATCTTTGTTTCTCTTTTAATCCTTTACTCCTTAAAATTTGGAGATTATAGGGGGTCACTTACAGCTTTGGACTGGGGCCCATTGGGGTGCCACCTTGGGGGCCCTGCACCCCCCAAGCCCCTGCCTCAGTCATGAGGTCCTTCACCAATGCTGCAACAACCCCCCCTCCCATGCACATACCTATTCTCAGTTGATAGTCGAAGTTGAATTTTTAATGAGACAGTACATGATAAATTGTCGAATTGATTTTTTTTCAAATTGAATTTGGACTATTCCTTAGTCAAAGTACACAAAAAATAGCTCGACATTTGAATTTTTTTATTCGAAAATTCACCTTGACCTTTGATAAATCTGCCCCTTAAAGTATGGAGATCCAAATTACAGCAAGACCCCTTATCAAGAAAACCCCAGCCATACCTGTAATACAAAGATATATTTAGAAGCTGGATGCACGGAATAGAGAATACATCTTCTTGCTTGCAGTCATACTTGTACTGTGTATCAGGTATAGGTTTCCGTATAAGACTTTGTTATCTTTAATGGTAAATTATTCTTCAAATTCCTCTCCAGCTACACCCCATTCTTAGCAAGCTGTGCATAGTATAGAGGGGCAAAGTGCTTAGCATACACAAAAACATATTTAGTATCCAAAATCCCGTTGAAGGACTGCCATAAATTTGGAACTATGTAATGGATATCGCTGTCCATAGCTTTTACATGACTCTCGGGTGGTTGTATTGCCTACACATCAATTGTATTCTCTATGAGAAGCCAAACGTGTAAATATCTGGTGGCTTTGAAGCAGTGATAAAACGTTAGCCAGGAATCTAAATGTAATGGATCACATGTATTATTAAAGGGGTGGTTCACATTTAAAGGGATACTGTCATCGGAAAACATGTTTTTATCAAAACACATCAGTTAATGGTGCTGCTCCAGCAGAATTCTGCACTGAAATCCATTTCTCAAAAGAGCAAACAGATTTTTTTATATTCAATTTTGAAATCTGACATGGGGCTAGACATTTTGTCAATTTCCCAGCTGCCCCCAGTCATGTGACTTGTGCCTGCACTTAAGGAGAGAAATGCTTTCTGGCAGGCTGCTGTTTTTCCTTCTCAATGTAACTGAAGGAGTCTCAGTGGGACATGGGTTTTTACTATTGAGTGCTGTTCTTAGATCTACCAGGCAGCTGTTATCTTGTGTTAGGGAGCTGCTATCTGGTTACCTTCTCATTGTTCTGTTGTTTGGCTGCTGGGGGGAAAAAGGGAGGGGGGTGAAGTTTATCAGAGCATAAGTCACATGACTTGGGGCAGCTGGGAAATTGACAATATGTCTAGCCCCATGTCAGATTTCAAAATTGAATATAAAAAAATCTGTTTGCTCTTTTGAGAAATGGATTTCAGTGCAGAATTCTGCTGGAGCAGCACTATTAACTCATTCATTTTTTTTTTTTTGTAATTCAACTTTTTATTGATCTTCACTTCCAAGGAAAGATAACAAGTACAACAGTGATGTAAGAAATTATGCAGTTGACTGTTACAGATGTTGCACAGTTAAACAGAACTCTTAAATTAGCTCAACCAACACTTGTGTCACAAATCCTGAAAATATATATTGCAATATCGAAACATTGAGTCCTAATGGAAGTAGAAGAAGATTTTGTATGTTAGTTTAAGAAACAAGAAAAATAGAAAAGTAGACAGGTCTGACTAGGTCTGGGCAGATAGTAAAATCAGTGCACAGTACCTCTAAGGTGCAAAGTCTCCAGATGTTGAGCCCACGGATACCACTCCAGCTCCCCCTCATAACTTCTATCCTGAAGTCTGTTTCGAATGGATTCCATCGCTCTAATCCAATTTACCTTTGCTATCAGCATTTGTAAGCCCAGAAGTGAAGGACTTTTCCAGTGTGCTGCCAATAAAGATCTTGCTGCTGTCAGGATATGAGTAGCTAATTTACGCGTTTGTTTCAGATGTATGGCCCTGATCTTCATCCCTAAGAGGAAAGTGTGTGGAGAAGCTTGTATAGTGCAATGTAGGACTTCAGAGAGCAAAGCTGCCACCATCCCCCAAAATTCCTGAGCTACTGGACAGGTCCACCAGGTGTGCAGGAAGGAACCCCTCTCTCCACATCCTCTAAAGCACTTTGAGTGGTCCGGGTTACCGCTTAGTTTAGCAATTCGCGCAGGGGTGTAGTACCAGCGAAATATTATTTTATAAGCTCTCTCACTAGAGGCTGCACATATCGATGTAACTGATTCATTTTGAAAAAAAAAATGTTTTCCCATGACAGTATCCCTTTAAGATAACTTTTAGTATGTTACAGAATGGCCAATTCTAAGCAACTTTTCAATGGGCCTTCATTACTTATAATTTTTTTAATTATTTGCCTTATTCCTCTGACTCTTTGCAGCTTTCAAATGGGGGTCACTGACCCCATCTAAAAGGCTATAAATGTATTGTTATTGCTACTTTTTATTACTCATTAGGCCTCTCCTATTCATATTCCAGTCTCTTATTTATATTAGTGCATGGGTTGATAGGATAATGTGGATCCTAGCAATCAGAGCTGCTGAATAAAAACTAAATAACTAAAAAAAAACATAAAAAAATGAAAACCGATTGCAAATTTTTTAGAATATCACTTACTACATTATACTAAAAGTCAACTCAAAGGTGAACAACCCCTTTAAATAGCTTTGTATAGAGGTTTGGAAATTCCCTATCCCTCTCTCAGTTATCTGTCTCTCTACATGCAGCTTTGTGTCAGAGTCAGTTAGTTTATTGTCAAGGCAAAGGGAACACTACACACCAATATATTTGACGCCCAGTGAGGGCACCACTCATGCCTCCATTAACACATCCAGAACACGGTACAGGTTTGGGATCTGTTTGTCTTGAAAACCCATTATCCAGAAAGCTCTGAATTACGGGAATGCCATCTCCCATAGACTCCATTATAATCAAATAATAAATAATAAAATGATTTCCTTTTTCTCTGAAATAATAAAACAGTCCCTGTACTTGATCCCAAATAGTATAACGTAATCCTTATTGGAGGAAAAACTAGTCTCTTAGGTTTATTTAATAACTAAATTATTTTTAAGTAGACTTAGGGGCAAATTTATCAAAGGTCAAAGTGATAATTCGAATGAAAAAAAATTAAAATTTCGAGCTAGTTTTTGTGTACTTCGACTAGGGAATAGTCCAAATTCGATTAAAAAAAACCCTCCATATCTACTGTCTCTTTAGAAATTCGACTTCGACCATTCCCCATCTAAAACCTGCTGAATTGCTGTTTTAGCCTATTGGGGACCTCCTAGAACCCATTTGGAGTCAATTGGTGAACTTTGAGAAATCAAAGTTTTTTTTTGGGGAAAAACATTGATTCAAATTAGATCAAATGCGCTATTACTTATACTAATCGTATTCTTACGATTCAAATTAAAAAAAAACTTTTATAAAAAAAAATTTTGGTTGGTCTTTTTGAATTAGAATTTCGAAGTTTTTTCAATTCAAAATTCGACCCTTGATAAATCTGCCCCTTAAGGTATGGAGATCCAAATTGCAGAAAGATCTCTTATCCGGAATACCCCAGGTCTTGAGCATTCTGCATAACAGGCCCCATACCTGTACAGAGTGCATCATCCTGGAGTGCAAGAGGGCCCTTTTTCCTTGAGCAGGAGGTATATACAGAGAATTCATACTTTTTGCCTGTGAGTGCTCTTTCTAGTGCCTGAGAAATAGGTTATTAGTAAATGGACTGAATATTCTACATTGCCTACATGATCCCCATTTCATATCAAGGGCAGGTTGCTCAGGGGCTTATCTTTCTACCTTCATGCTGAATTTGCTGGGCATAAATATATAAATATAAACTTGCATTGTGGGCAAAAAACATGGTAAATACAGTTATATCTATTGGGCAGTTTTATAGTGGCCAACAAAAACAGTGATTATCTCTCTAAGGGCAAGGCCAGACGTGGAGTTTTTATGTTGCGTTTTAAAAAAAGAAACGCCGGGCGTAAATATGCCACTGAACCACACGCGACGTCAACATGCGTTTTTACGCAAAGTGTGATCCCATAGAGTCTATTTATTTGGTCGTTTCTTGACGTGTTGGCGTTTCTGCTGAAAAATGCCAAAACTGGCGTCCGGTTTATTTGGCACTCTGCCTATATCCCCCCTGCTTGGGACTTGTTTTTCTAGGAACTGCAATACTTTTTATATGAGAATAAATAGCTGGCTGCTCATTGATTTCTGAGACATCTTTTCTGGAGGACGCATGCTGTAAACAGGAAGAATCCATGCGGTATAAATGATTTTCTATCTGATGCTTCATTATCTTCTCCTTCTTGATGTGCGGCCATTGCCCTGCTGCCACAAAGTGTTAGTTGCGATACATAACTCTCTGATCTCAGGTGTTATTGCTTCAAGACAAGCCTTTGCACAAAAATATTTTGTTAAGTATCCCATAATAAGTGATGGGTTGAATCTGACCCGTTTTGTTTTGGCGAAAATTCACGAAACGTGAATAACTAAAAAAAAAAACATAAAAAAATGAAAACCGATTGCAAATTGTTTTAGAATATCACTCACTACATTATACTAAAAGTTTACTCAAAGGTGAACGCCACTGAAACCACACGCAATGTCAACATGTGTTTTTACGCAAAGTGTTTTTACGCACCTAAAGCATATTTTTTCGGCGAAACTTGGCAAAACATTTTGCTCATCACTACCCATAATCCTTTGGTTTATTTAATGTTTAAATGATTTTAGAAATGCTGTATTTTGTATACTAAATATAAACATGAATTTACTGCACCACAAGCCTAATCAAACAAATAATTTATGCTTTCAAAGTTGGCTACAGGGGGCTGTCATCTTGTAACTTTGTTATACATTTTTGCAAGACTAAGACTGTGCACATGCTCAGTGTGGTCTGGGCTGCTTAGGGATTGTCATAAACAAAGCTGCTTGAGTTCTGCATGGCTGGGAAGTAAGGTGGGAGCTCCCCCTGCTGTTCATAAGTATGATTGTTTCCCTGCTCAGCAGTTAGGGACCGTCTGACAATTTCTATCCACAGCAGTAAATGAAGGGAGAATTTCACTACATACAGTCAGGTTTCTTATAAAAACGGTACACATTTTTTAATTAAAGTATATTGGAGATAGGTTTCTTTTTCATTAAAGAAAGTAAAAATGGGATTTTATTTTTTTGCCTTTACATGCCCTTTAAGGGATGAAGATTCAAATTACGGAAGGATCCATAATCGTAAAACCCAGTTCCTGTACCGGTATGGGATCTGTTATCCGGAAACCCATTATCGAGAGATCTCCAAATAATCCAAATTTCTAAAAAGTAATTCCTTTTTCTCTGTAATAATAAAACAGTACTTGATCACAACTAAGATACAATTAATCCTTATTTGAAGCAAAACCAGCCTGTTGGGTTTATTTAATGTTTACATGATTTTCTAGGTGTGAAGATCCAAATTAACAAAACATACGTTATCCGGAAAACCCCAGGTCCTGAGCATTCTGTATAATAGGTCCCATATCTGTATTTAAAAGTTCCTCATTTCTCACAAGCACATTGTAAACTATAAATTTCACGGAGTTCCCCTTTAAGCAAAAGTCAACTAGAAGGAGAACAGTTTTTTTTATTGTGTTGCAGACCAGTCCAGCAACATGTTATATAATCTTAATAAAAGGGAAAAAAAAAGGGAAAAATATCTGAATAATAAGATGCAGCTGCAGGGTGGGGGCTTTAAACAACAGTCATTTTACTGCCAAGAACTCAGCTCGGAGCCAAGCATCATTTCCACTTCTTTATGACTTCTAAAAGGAAAAGGGAATGAAAATGTGTCCTGTGACTATTATAGGAAAATATAGTCTAGTAGTGTCCTTGTTTTTATATACACAGGATGCTGGGGTGACTATTAAAATAGAAGTTTATGATAAGTCTTTTAAGGCAGCTATTGTGCGATGACCATATTTATGTTTATATTCATTTAAATGTATTTTGAAAAATAGAAAGTAAAGATTGTGTGCATTTGTTTTATGGATGTTTATTACATATGGGTGCCTTCAAGGCAGGTATTTGATAATATGGGCAGAAACGTTCCACTACAGGCTGTAGGAGTCAGATCTAATTCACTGAAGCTTTATTTCAGCTTCTTTCTGTAATTTGGATCTCCATTAGTTAGGTCTGCTAGAATAATATAAACATGAATTAAACCCAATAAGATGAATTAACTAATGGGATGTCATTATTCGTTAGTTGGCATCTAGTACATGGTACTGTTTTATTATTACGGAGAAAAAGTAAATTATTTGTAAAAATTTGGATAAAATAGAGTCTATGGGAGATGACCTTTCCATAATTCGGAACTTTCTGCAGAATGGGTTTTGCAGATAACAGATCTCATACCTGTATATATAGTTTATATATGTGAATGGATAGATAGGTGTGTGTATAGGTTTGTGTAAATATGCGCAGCGGGGTTTATTTAGCTGAAATGGACATTGGTCTTTTTCAATTCATATAGGATTTGCAGTTATTATTGCTCAGGGCCTGGGGTTTTCTGGATAAGGGATATTTCCATAATAACATGTAAACATTGTGGGGCACATTTACTATTGGTCGAATATCGAGGGTTAATTAACCCTCGATATTCAACCGTCGAAGTATAATCCTTCGACTTCGAATATCGAAGTCGAAGGATTTACCACAATTCGTTCGATCGAACGAAAGAAGGAAAAATCGTTCAATTGAACGATTAAATCCCTTGAATTGAACGATACGGAGGATTTTAATCCATCGATCGAACGATTTTCCTTCGATCAGAAATTGCTAAAAAAGCCTATGGGGACCTTCCCAATAGGCTAACATTGGTGCTCGGTAGGTTTTAGGTGGTGAAGTAGGTAGTCGAAGTTTTTTTTAAAGAGACAGTACTTCGACTATCGAATGGTCGAATAGTCGACCGATTTTTAGTTTGAATCGTTTTAGTCAAAGTCGTAGTCCAAGGTCGAAGTAGCCAATTCGATGGTCGAAGTAGCCAAAAAAATACTTTGAAATTCGAAGTATTTTTTATTCTAATCCTTCACTCGAGCTTAGTAAATGTGCCCCTAAATAAACCCAATAAGATTGCTTTGCCTCCATTAAGGATTAATTATATCTTAGTTTGGATAAAGTACAAGCTACTGTTTTATTATTACAGAGAAAAAGGAAATCATTTTTAAAATCTGAATTATTTGATTAAAACGGAGTCTATGGTAAACGGCCTTTCTGTTAATCAGACCTTCTGGATAACGGGTTTGCAGCCAAAAGAAGAGCAGATAGTCCTATTCCTTTATCCAGGGCTCCCAGAATTTAGGATGAGACTCAAGTAGGGTTCTAGACAATTTCTCATCAGCCAATATCCCTTCAGCTCTGCTCCCGACTTGCCTGGTTTTCCAAGCAATAGTTCTTATGGAGGTGATCAGAATTGACAAAGAAACTGGGTAATGGTTAGCTTGTTGGGGGTTGGTTGGATTTACACAGCTAATGATAACTTGGTCTCTGCCATTTATTTATATCAATTTATACAGAGTTCATGTTTTGATCACTCTATGAATAGTTACAGAGTTCTTTAAAAATAAACCCAGTAAAAAAGTATTTTAGGTGACCCCTGAATACACCGAGCTGCATGTACTTGTTCAGCACTGAAGCTGCGTGGGGCTGCGGGTCACAGATGACTTGAATAGTGTGCGGTTACTTTTGCTGTCCAGTTGCCATGATTTCATCTGCCAGCACTGGATCTGTTCCATGATCTCGACCGGAAACCCTCTCCAATGACCTCTAATAACTCACCATATTAAATTCTTTTCACAACAGAACATTTAGCTGCTAACTCATTTTAATAGATTGGCTGAGAACTCATTTTAAATCGACTGGGTGAATGGTGTCTTCTCTTCTTATAGACGTATGAGGGCACGATTATTTGGGTAGCGCAAGTGCTGGAGCTCTAAGGGGCATATATTTGTTCCTCTTAGAGGGATACTGTCATGGGAAAACATGTTTTTTCCAAAACACATCAGTTAATAGTGCTGCTCCAGCAGAATTCTGCACTGAAATCCATTCCTCAAAAGAGCAAACAGATTTTTTATATTCAATTTTGAAATCTGACATGGGGCTAGACATATTGTCAGTTTCCCAGCTGCCCCAGTCATGTGACTTGTGCCTGCACTTTAGGATGGAACTATTTTCTGGCAGGCTGTTATTTCTTCTACTTAATGTAACTGAATCAGTCTCAGTGGGACTTGGCTTTTACTATTGAGTGCTGTTCTTAGATCTACCAGGGAGCTGTTATCTTGTGTTAGGGAGCTGCTATCTCGTTACCTTCCCATTGTTCTGTTGTTAGGCTGCTGGGGGGGGGGTGATATCACACCAACTTGCAGTACAGCAGTAAAGAGTGACTGAAGTTTATCAGAGCACAAGTCACATGAGTGGTGGCAGCTGGGAAATTGACAATATGTCTAGCCCCATGTCAGATTTCAAAATTCAATATAACACAATCTGTTTGCTCTTTTGAGAAATGGATTTCAGTGCAGAATTAGAACTATTAACTGATGCGTTTTGAAAAAAACATGTTTTCCCATGACAGTATCACTTTAAACTGTCATATATAGGTCACCTTTGCCATAACAACATCAGGGTGCAAGCTCTGAATCTTGTGCTAGGTTTAGCAGACCATTCAGGGCTCTGGATGCACTTTGCACCCTCAGTTAACCCCACTTGAGTCTCACAGATAACAAGTAAGTAGAAGCTGTGCATGGGGTATACAAGCAGACATCTAGGGGTCACACACATACACACCCCTTAAATGGCAGGCACCATAGAGGAAGGGCAAACATGTAGGTGTTGAAAAGGGGAAAAAGGTGCACTATGGGCAAAAAACTATTATTTGCACCTTGCCTCTTTGTAAATGAACCTTGTTATGTTTCTTGATAGATGGCATAGAGTTTCTTTCTGTTGAAATATATTATCTAAGAGCTTATAATATACGGTGATGCATATTCTTATATTAGTTGCCTGGTAAATATATATTTCACTGCACAAAGGCCTCCCTTTTGGCACCTCCCCCCATTTCACATACAGAACAGCCGCAGTGTATAAAATGCGATGCCACGATTTCCATTAATTAGCAGCAGGTGTTGGTAAAAGAATATTCAATGGGATGGATCTGAACCTCTGAAACTCTACTTTTATTGAAACAGATCAAAAACTATTTTAGAAAGTTTTTCATTGTTTTCACTATGGGAGGAAGTCCCTATATATAACAATAGGGCAACCCTCTAGCCCCATACACATTACATCATAGAATGTTTTACAAGTATGGGACCTGTTATCCAGAATGCTCAGGACCTGGGGACCTCGGATAAAGGATCTTTCCGTAATTTGGATCTTCATACCTTAAGTCTACTAGAAAATCATGTAAACATTAAATAAACCCAATAGGCTGGTTTTGCTTCCAATAAGGATTAATCATCTTAGTTGGGATCAAGTACAAGCTACTGTTTTATTATTACAGAGAAAAAGGTAATCATTTTTAAAAATTTGGATTATTTGTATAAAACGTTTATTACGTTAAAGAAACATAAAAAACCCTAATACAAAACTTTGCCAAGTAAAAGCAGTCAAGGTCCAACAGAAGTTAATGGGAGCAAATCTTTGAACCATACAGATTTTTAGGTTTATGGATTTCATAGAGGGTTTTATAGACACTTGTATATTTTAGATTCTGATCTTTTAATAACTTTCATGGCATTCGTGATTTTAGAGAAATAGAGTTTATTCATGGTTTCAAATAGTTCTAATACAGGTATGGGATCCATTATGCAGAAACCTGTTATCCAAAAAGTTCCGACTTACGGAAAGGCTGTCTCTCATAGACTCCATTTTATCCAAATAATCCAAAATTTTAAAAATGATTTCCTTTTTCTCTGTAATAATAATAATAAAACAGTAGCTTCTACTTGATCCCAACTAAAATATAATTAATCCTTATTGGAGGCAAAACCAGCCTGTTGGGTTTATTTAATGTTTACATGATTGGGTTTATTAAATATTTACAAAACCTTCTAGTAGAATATGAAGATCTAAATTAGAGAAAGATCCATTATCTGAAAAAGGTCCCAAGCATTCTGGATAATAGGTCCCTTGTCCCTGTACCGCCAACATTCAACCTTTATTAAATGGGCCTCTAGGTGTTACAAATGTTATTAGCCCCATATTGGGAGAGTTGTAATATTATGGGAATGCAACAACACCTCCGTCTCATTTCAGTAAGGGATCCTGCCAGGCCCATTCTAAAAGTATATTTTACTTGCTAATTAAATAACTTTTTCCTTGAGTCATTGTTCCCACTTCTGTTTCATTAATTAGTGGGGATGGTTGATCAGTGAGACTAGTGGATTGTATTTCAGGTTGGGGTCAATCATGTATAGTTGTACAGACATTTCCATGTACAGAATGAATGAAGTCATTGGGGGAATATGAACAAGCTCATGTATCAGGGAAAGTTTAAGGTGCTCTTTTCTCCTTTTAATGTGTGTTGCAACCGTTTATACAACGTGCCCACTGATTTTCCTTTTCACATTTTTTCCATTCTGGTTAGTTCTGAGTGCAACTACTCATTGACACGCGGCTCAGAGAACATTTTCACTGATGTCACATGGTTGCAACTATTCTGTACTATCCCAATAACAAATGTGCAATCTTCAGCTGAATTTCTATCACAATGGGACTGGATGTACAATTTGAGTAAAGGTGGCCGTAGACATAATAATTAAAACCTTTCTTGTTCGTTTCAATACACACGTGTAGAGCTGAATCATCATTTATACTGGTAGAAACAATACAATTCTACCTGTATCTGACGATTCAGCACTAACAATGGGTGATGTTTGGGTCCCTTCAAAAGCATCCGATCAAAATTTTCCGTCCAGCCCCATCGACGAGCCGACCAATATCCAAGTGTTCTGCCAATATCGGTCGTCTCTTTTCCCACCATACACGCGCCGAATATTGTACGAAAATTAGTTTCGTATGATATTATCTGTGCGCCTATGGCCAACTTAAGTCCTTAGGGCCCAAGCACTTACCTGCTGCACCATGGGCAATGGATTCTGCGACATGCTCTCTGCATCTTGTGCTCAATTGCAAATCTGGCACAGAGTGCAGAATGAATCACGGTTGGGCGCACCATATCGTTGAGCCATAGGGAAGTGGTAAGTACAAGGATCTGTAGAATGTAGTGCCCATTGGTGCTTCCTATCACCAATCTAGGAATCATCCAGGAATCCCTTTACCACCTCCAGACCACTCCTCAAGTCAACCGGGTGCTGGCAGCACTGTCTTCATGAGAAAGAGAGAGGTCTTTGTGTTCCATAACTGTGTAGAATGGATAGAAGAAGACTGGTCCATATATAAAATCTACAATTTCCAGAACATACAGAAACAACCTTGAAATAACTGCAGAGACTAACAGAGGTAATTGCACCGCATGCGCCACAAATACAAACCCACTGGGGGTCATTTATCAACACTGGGCAAAATTGCACCCGGGCAGTAACTCATGGCGACCAATTAGCCTACTGATTTTGTGGTTCTACCTAGGCCACAACATTCTAATAACTGATAATTCAGCAGAATCTACAGTTTGCTGTTAATTACTTTTACGCCATGGTTGCTTCTATTTGAGTCACAGAGTTTTATCATATTGGCCACGTCTTGAAAACAAGGAATAAACTCATTTATTCTAGCAGAATCCTGCAAAATACTCTCCTGTAGATTCAAATTAACATGGCATAAAAATCAAGGGAACTCGTGCCCAGGCAAAAACAACGTGGGGAATTAGTAACAGAACTTTCCTTTAAACATTAGTTGTTCTTGGTTATGTGTAGCTTTTTGGTATATTTTTTGGATGTTTTAAAAGTGCGTATAACTGTTAAAAATGTAATTAATACAAGTCCATCTTGTACAGATAATTGTAAAATATTGTTTACTATAAGGATTGGGGACATTGCTTATAAATACATTTTCTCTCATTATGCAAGAAAATAAATTCTTTGTTGGGTATCTACTGTAGCACTTCAAAATGTACAATGTATGTACTGCAGCAGTGTAATAGTGAGAGCAGAGCCTGTGGCATAGACAAGGGTGTGAGGGAGGTCCAGCAGGAGACCTTCCAGCTGTTTTTTGAGCAGCAACTTGCAGTGTCCCACTGACTTCTCAACAACAGCCATAAGCACCTAAGTTGGATATGTCTGATGTGAGAAATCCCCTTCAGTGTAATCCCCATCTTTTCTGTGTTGCAGAACATTTATGGCTTATTACACCCACAACTGGTCAACACACTGCACCTTTACTAAGTCAGTTATATACACAATCCAACATTTGTTGTATCTCTAGAGTGCTTCTCTCAAAGAAAAGTATTACATTTGTGAGTTGCGACTTAGGCCTTAGTAAAATAAGTAATGTAAATGGGGTAATATGCTCTGAAAAGGAACAGTGGCAGGGAGAGATGGTGCCTATAGTAACAGTGGGGATAATAGTCTCTGGGAAGGGAGTGTGACTGTGGGATAGCAGGTATAGTAGGGAGAGATGGTGCCTATAGTAACAGTGGGATAATAGTCTCTGGGAAGGGAGTGTGACTGTGGGATAGCAGATATAGTAGGGAGAGATGGTGCCTATAGTAACAGTGGGATAATAGTCTCTGGGAAGGGAGTGTGACTGTGGGATAGCAGGTATAGTAGGGAGAGATGGTGCCTATAGTAACAGTGGATAATAGTCTCTGGGAAGGGAGTGTGACTGTGGGATAGCAGGTATAGTAGGGAGAGATGGTGCCTATAGTAACAGTGGATAATAGTCTCTGGGAAGGGAGTGTGACTGTGGGATAGCAGGTATAGTAGGGAGAGATGGTGCCTATAGTAACAGTGGGATAATTGTCTCTGGGAAGGGACAGTGACTGTGGGATAGCAGGTATAGTAGGGAGAGATGGTGCCTATAGTAACAGTGGGATAATAAACTCTGGGAAGGGAGTGTGACTGTGGGATAGCAGGTATAGTAGGGAGAGATGGTGCCTATAGTAACAGTAGATAATAGTCTCTGGGAAGGGAGTGTGACTGTGGGATAGCAGGTATAGTAGGGAGAGATGGTGCCTATAGTAACAGTGTTAACCAATCGAGCAGTAAACATCCTTTGGTAGGTCCTAAAGAGCTGCAATAATTGGACCCTGCCAAATATATTTTTCCACAACAATACGATAGACTTTGCATCATGTTGTTGTTTGATCACATCTATTTCTGCTTCAGTGAGAAAGCTATAATTCAAACCTAAATCAGTTAACATCCCTCTATTCACACCTCTATTTCTATCAAATAAAGTGCTAATATTAGGAAGGAACAGTCGTTACTTCCATTGAAGCCGTTCTCTGCCAAAAATACACCCCTTCCGTCCACTTCCACTGGTGCACACTAAGGAAACCTTCGAAACAGCCGTCTCTGTAGACTCTGGAATCTTCTCAAAATAGATGCGGAAAAAATAATTGCTCCCAAAGTTGTCATTGGGAAAAACAAACGGCCAGAGAGAAAGAAAACACTTCACTCCGACGCCTTGAATTTACTAGGCTGTGAGTCACAGCTCCGAGCACTTGATAAACATTTGGGCGTAGTCCCATAATCCACTGTGCAAAGTGGTGCCATTGCCAAGTTTCCTCGGCTACTTTGAAGGAGAGGAGGAATTTTCTGCATGCAGTGATTTTTTCCTTTTTAATGAATCACCGCAGTTCCCTGATTTCGGGTTTTGTAACTAACACGTTTCAGTTAAACATTTGGAAGTTAACATGTCTCCCTTACTGGTGCCCGGTGAGTTACAACTATGAGCAGAAGTGATGCTTACTCAACGGAAGATGATCTTATACGATGGTAGTTTCCACCCCTGCCTGGTTAGGGCTTTGTGATGTTGGGCCTAAGCAGCATCTTCTGACTGTTTACCTGCCTGGGATCCCAAGGGAGGGAGAAGGGAGAGGCATGTGTAAAATTAGCACCTAATGAGGCTTATTCAGCAATTTTCTACTAATGAATAGAAAAAAATACATCCCAAGTCACCAAAAACAAATTCAGCACATTCTATCCTTCTGGTTTCTCAGTATTTCTAATTATATAACATGGGGGAAATGTAATTAAATTCACACATAGCAAAGCTCTGCGAATAAAAATTCGCCTGCCGCAGTGTTATATTCTTCGTTAGGCTTTTATTGCATTGGGAATCTTAAAGGGATACTGTCATGGGAAAAAAAATGTTTTCAAAATGAATGAGTTAATAGTGCTGATCCAGCAGAATTCTGCACTGAAATCCATTTCTCAAAAGAGCAAACAGATTTTTTTATATTCAGTTTTGAAATCTGACATGGGGCTAGACATATTGTCAATTTCCCAGCTGCCCTAAGTGATGTGACTTGTGCTCTGATAAACTTCAATCACTCTTTACTGCTGTACTGCAAGTTAGCGTGATATCACCCCCTCCCTTTCCCCCCCCCCCAGCAGCCAAACAAAAGAACAATGGGAAGGTAACCAGATAGCAGCTCCCTAACACAAGATAACAGCTGCCTGGTAGATCTAAGAACAACACTCAATAGTAAAAACCCATGTCCCACTGAGACACATTCAGTTACATTGAGAAGGAAAAACAGCAGCCTGCCAGAAAGCATTTCTCTCCTAAAGTGCAGGCACAAGCCACATGACTTGGGGCAGCTGGGAAATTGACAAAATGTCTAGCCCCATGTCAGATTTCAAAATTGAATATAAAAAAATCTGTTTGCTCTTTTGAGAAATGGATTTCAGTGCAGAATTCTGCTGGAGTAGCACTATTAACTGATGCGTTTTGACAAAAACATATTTCATATACAGATCTTTTAATTAATTACACGGCTTTCGTGTTTTTAGAGAAAGTGAGTTTGTCATGGTTTCAAAAACTCCTAAAACCACTTAAATGAGAATGTTGATAAATGGGCCTACAAGAGTACAATCTAACAATGTTTCAGGCGTTTAGTTTGTTTGCTGAATTAAAACATAGAAGCTAATCCGTTCAGCATGATGAAAATAATGTTTGGACATGGTCAGTTCTTAAAATTCAAAATCTAAATTTTCACAGTAAAAAAAAAGTACAATGCTGTACGTGGCACATTTTAATCTCTCTCATAAATAATCATTAAGCTAAAATTTGCTGATAATTTTACAAAACTGTAGATATAATCACATAAACTTTGTTGAAATATTCCCAAATGCAGTGAGGTCAATGGGTGTTTCTTCAGCACAATTTTTCTTGCACAAAATGCATAGGAGTCAGTGGTTGTTTTTTGCGTCTATTGCATTGGAGTCAATGGGCAGTTTTTCTCATTGTTTTCCTGCTTGAAAAAACAAAAAATTCCCACCGCAAAACAAAGTGCATGGCTAAATGTAAGTGCAGATTTGTGAGAATTTGTGAAGCTGAGAATTTTACCATGAATTTTATTAACAAGTGTTTCCCCTTTTTACAGGTGTTTTTTTTAAATCAATTTTAATGAAAATCTGTTTTAACTTAAGAGGAAGATTTATTAAATTTCGCATAAATCAGTTTATACGTTGATATTGATTGCTATTTTTTTGCCATTGTGATTGTTTTTGCCATGACTGGTCGATTTTTTTAAACAATAAAATTCTCACCACCTACAACCTGCTGAGATTTAGATTATTCTTTGAAATAATGCAATTTAAAAAAAAACCTATAACAAAAAAAAAATCACATTTATTAAATAGAAAACCTTAATATGTTTAGCCGTACAGTCAGGGATCTAATAAAATTTGTGACATTGATGGACAGACAGCTATGGATGGAGATGGTCGTATTTGGGGTGAAAGGTAGGGCAGACATGAGCAACTTGGTGGAGAAAATCACAGGGGAAAACAATAATGGGTGGAATGATCTAATTAGTGGTTTTCAGACTTTATTTGATTCAAGCACTATTTTGTGGTCCTTCACTTTGTCAAGGGCCCACTTACCACACATTGACGATACAGATATAGGGAATCATTGCCATATCAGTCATCCTGTTATTGGTTCAAGATTACCTAGCATTGTTCATAGTTAGTCACCACCAAAGCTCACCCTGATTGTCCTTCAAGTTGGCCTTCAAGGAATATCTAGGACAGCTTATTATTTGTAGCTTTAGACTTCCCTAAGGGAGACAGCTTTATAGTCTGGGAACTTTTGCTGTAAAGTCTCATGAGGTTTGGGGAACATCAATGGTGATGTTCTTAATGGCCTTATTTCTTTGATTGCAGCCTGGCGCAAACCCAACTTCACTTTATGGGGCAGATTCACTAAAGTGCGAAGTGGCCACATTTCGCCAGAGATCCCGCCCACATGGACATCGGCAATTCACTAACAGGCGTAGAGGACAATTCGCTAGTGAACCATGTCCATCGTCGTTTCTCCACTAATTTACTAAGATGTGAATTTTACTTAACATTACCTCTTTCGCTAGAGTTTACTACCCCAACTCAGACCAGGTAAACAAAGCTACACCCTCCTCAATCTTACGTCAGTGACATCATATCCTGTATGCCAGAAATGCATTAAAGTTGTAAAAAAACGCTGTTGACTTTTCTTTTTTTAAAGCGGGATTGCCTTCCAACGTTAAAGATTTATGTGTGAACAATTGTTTAAAACTAATTTGAGGGGCATACCACATTTGTTTACGGGTGGGCTCATGTCTAGTGGCCACTTCAGGTATTTCCACCAACATTACTAATAAAGACGTCCATACAACTTTTAGGTAAGCGCACTATTCAAATTAACCTAATCATAAGAGTGCTAGCGAAGTTTCACTAGGTACGCTGAACGCTAGTGAAAATTCGCTATGAAATGCTTGCCCAGCCAAAGTAACGCTGGTGAAAATTCAATGGCGTTTGGCTGCTGAGACGCATTTTCGCAATTTAGCGTAGTGGTATCGAATTTGTGTCTGGTGGCAGGGCCGGCCTTAGGCCTATTGGACCAATTGGGCCCAATAGGGTCCCGCACCTCTGGGGGCCCCGCACCACAGGGCAGCACAGATAATATTTCCCTCAGCACATGATGCTGCCTGGCCTGCCCCCAACTTTGAGAGTCCAGCCCATTCCCAAATCCATAGGTCCAGCCCACCCCCAACTCTGATAAGCCAGCCTATCCCCCAACTCCATAGGTCTAGCCTGCCCCCAACTCTCATAGGCCCAGCTTTCCTCCAACCTTGATAGGCCCTGGCTGCCCCCAATCTAACCAAGCCTGCTCCCAAGCTGAATCGGCCCAGCCTGCCCCAAACTAATTGGCCCAGTCCACTCTCCTATTTCCTCCCTCTCTCTCTCTTACCCTGTGTGTCCCTATTATGTGCCCCTATTTCATCCCTCTCACTCTCTTACCTTGTCTGCCCCTTTCCTTTCCATTTTGTGCCTGTATGCCCTTATTTTCCTAAATACTTGGTGTGTCGGGAGCCAGCAACACTTTGTCTAGGGGCCCCGCCAACATGGTCCCAATTGGGCCCCACATTTGATAGGATCAGCCCTGTCTGGTGGAGTGGCACGGAGTTTGGCAAATCGGTCGCTGGCGAAAATTCGCCTTTTAGTGAATTCGCCCCCATAACTCATACAGTAATTTATTTAAGAGAAAACATCTCAATTCAGGGTCGGACTGGGGGGGCCCAGGGCCCACTGGACATGCAGCCTCAGGGGCCCCCCCATACCATCCCCCGGGCCCCCCAGACGCAAAGTCTTCTCTGCATTCCCCCCCTTCCCCCTCGGAACGCGCGCGTACCTCTTCAGCGTGTCAGAGCGACCGCGTCCAGGGAGGGAGTGCAGGAAGTTCAGGGAGCGGATCTGGGCTGGCGAGGCCCAAAAGAGCTGGGACCCACTGGGTTTTTTCCTGGTGTCCCACCGGCCCAGTCCAACCCTGTCTCAATTTGTAGCCTTATGTGTTTTGTACCGGTGGTCACAGACGCACAGATAATATCATGCAAAACTAATTTTCTGACAAAATTCGGTGCTTGTATGGTGGATAAAGAGCCGACCGATATCGGCAGAAGACTTGAATATCGGATGATATATGATGATTCAGCTCTACACAATCTACACAAGATCTTTTCCAAGAAAGATCGTAATTGATATGCCTATGGCCAAGTAATGCCCCCAACTTGTTGAGAGAGATAAAACAAGACACTGGGGCAATGTTGCTCATTTATAAAAACGTTATGGTATCCTGGTAAACAGAGTCTTTACTACAACATATTATGGTGCAGTAAATGACACATCCCTTGCAGTGTTATTCATACCCTAATTTGGGCTTGGGCATTCGATTCCTCTGCTCAGCAGCAGTCTCCACCTTACTCACTTCTTAGATATCCTCATGTGCCCAGCTCGACACCACACTGAAATGCTAGCCATTTCATCAGTATAGCAAAGCCATTTCTTGGCATGTTTAGGTTTGCTATATGATCCCTGCCCAGAATAGTTCACACGCCTAGAATTTGGCTCCTGTTACCTTTATAAAAACTTGAAATATGGTTATGTTACTGCAACACCATGTTTATATCATTACTGGACAAAAAGAAATGCCCTATACTAAAAATGTGGTTCAATTCATTGTTCTTCTTCAAAGAATTCATTGTTCTTCTTCAAAGCATAAGGCCAGATTGTTTTCTCCTCGGGTCAAGAGGTTACATAACTGCCTTGGGTAATACCAGAATGAATGCAAAATATGTGCCGTACAGCCATTTAGACCTATTTATATCCTAAATAAAATCTTTCTTTTCCCAGTATATGGATTTGTTAAGGAGCAGATTATATTTCATGCCTGTACCTTAGCAGCAAGTTGTATTTGGATGTATGTTGCACCTGCCATCATTCCTGAATTCCAATCCCTAATAAAACCAGGTCAGTGTCCACATGTGCCCCAGTCCACCCAGATCAATAACATTTTGGGAAGCCCTGCCAAATATCCCAGGAGATGACAACACATTTGACAGATATGTCCTATTATAGTGAACCCTCATTGGGCATTAAGAACAACACATGATACAGGTGACACTGATTGAGTTCTTTTCATGGCTGGCATTTGGGTAGAGTAAAGAGGACATTCAGACTGGTCTCCAAGCATGGGAGACAATGTTCCCTAGCTATTAGATATTTGTAGTATATCTTGTGCACCAGGGCCTTCTATTATGAACTTCCTGTAAGGAACACTCATCTTGGTGGTCTAGTGGGCCGGCGGGGACACCCGCCATGCTGCCTCCCATCCTCTTCAGTGCCAGTTTCTTACTGCGTGCGCGGCGCGCATCTCCTTTATTTATAGGCGCATTGGCGCTGGCATAATAACGTCAACGCGCAATGGCGCCAAATTCAAACAGTATTTAAAGGGACTTTTTTTATTTCTCAATTGCCTGTTGTTAGGTTTATCTTTTTAGAGTTCCCGGGTGCTATGCTGAATAATCCTGTGTTCTGATTCCTGTTTTGACCCTGACTGTTCTGTGATCCTGATCCCTGCCTGGTAACCGACTATACTGACTTCTGTAATGCGACCTGTGCCTTCCTGACTTTTCTGATTGATCCCCTGGTTTTGACCTTTTGCCTGTCTGACTCCACTTGAATTCTGCCTGCACTGACCCGGTCTGTTTGACTACGCCTTTGTCCATTCCTTGTATTGTGACCTTTTGCCCAAACAACTTTGCTAACGATCGTGCCCCTCTGCTTGTCCAGAACCCTCGCTTGGCTCCTCTCTTATTAAGACCTGGCGGCATCTAATTAGCCGAGGGCTCCTCCCGAGGTGAAAGGCGGCTGTTGAAGGCGGAAGCAAGAGCCGAGACCAAGGAGCCTAGCATTGGTTCTGGATTTTGGGTGCCGATTCGTGACACTTCCCCTTTAATTATTCAATTGTTCTTAAAGCATCAATTGACATTTATTTTTCTTAAATCTTAATAATGGTATAATGTATATTTAAGTCTTGGTTTATACTATACTTGTTTATAGGCTTTATTAATAATGTGCATAACATGCAATGATGAGCTGCTATAGTAATTCCATGTGCTACATGCTCCTTCTGAGTTATTTTGTATTTTTTATGCCCTTTCGATATTTTATTTTACTCCTTGTCCCCCCCAATTAATGAATATCATGTGATATTGCCTCTATAAATATTATATGTATGTAAATTTGTAGTCAAAGTGTACGTTTTGAGGGGAATCAACAACCAAAACTCATTTGGTGCAAGAGAAGGTCATTGTCTGAATCCCCCTCGTGTTTTAACACCTGGGCAAAACTGCTGCATGGAGGGATTATTTTTCCCAGCTACAAGAAGAAACATAATCAGACACAAATCTACTTCTCCCTTCAGTCTTTTCCTCTCATAGCTATCCTAATTAATATGGAATAACAGCACTGACTCTTCTGACCCACCTGGAGCTATTTATGCTTTTGAAAGGATATGATTGTGTTTGGGAAAGGAGAAGAACGGAAGGCAGGAGACTGAAAATGACTCAGTGTTCAATCATCAGCTCATTAGAACTCATAAGAATCATCTTAAGGGTGAGCAAAGTGAAAAATCAAATAATAAGACTCCATAAGGATATTATCGTATTATGGCACCTTGCATGATACTTTTCACAATGACTTGGTTTAACTCTTATAGTGTAATGTGCCAACCGTCAGCTTTTGTGATGAACATCGGTGGGCACCAAATTAAAAGTAGGCTGAAGAAGTGGCTTGAGAGCAGAGATCCCCAACATTTCTTACCCATGAACCACATTCAAATATAAACAGATTTGGGGAGCAACACAAGCATGAAAAAGTCCAAATAAAAAAAAAAGAAAAAGGGCTGTGATTGGCCCTTTGGTAGCCCCTATGTGGATTGTCAGCCTACAGGAGACTCTGTTTGGCAGTGCACCTGGTTTTTATACAACCAAAACTTGTCTCCAAGCCTGGAATTCAAAAATAATCACCTGCTTTGAGGCCACTGGAAGCAACATCCAAGGGTTTGGTGAGCATCTTGTTGCTCACGAGCCATTGGTTGAGGATCACTGCTCTAGAGGAATAAACAGAGGAGATACAAAGTACATGACTGTAACTATGTGTAAAATGTGGGACAGGGTCCCCTGGTGGTGGGGGGAACTGAAGCAATGCAGAGGTGAGATTTGGGGAGAATGCCTACTTGCTCTTCAAGATACACCTGATAACCCAGCTTGAAGTCCAGTTCTGCACTAGATCTTTTTGAACTAAGAACTGAATGGCGTATATTTTCTTAGGACTGTAACCTTATTATAAACCTGATCTGGACCTAACCAAAGGTTGGACTTGAAGGTGGGTACTTGAACTGAAAAAGCCAAGGGGACTTCTAGAGTAGAGGCTCAACGATTAGATGCTCCATGGGGCAGCATTAGAGAATCTCACATGCAGGATGATGAAATTGGTTGGCTAATGGGGGGGGGGGGGTGATTATGAAAACGTACACTTACTTTCTTTTTCATCACCCATGTTTTTTGTATTTATATACAATTTCCAGAAAGTGAGAATGTAGCAAGGCTATTGAACTCATTAATACAAACCACTATGTAGAGTATATATATACCAAATCCACTAGTTTAGGATTAAAGGAGAATGCAACCCTTTAACAATAAAAAACCCTACCCCCCACTGCACGTAGACCCCCCTTCCCTCCTCCCCCCCAGCCTAACTGCCCCCCCAGGGAAATGCGCCTAACTTTAAGCTTAACCCCCTGCGCAGATTCAGCCATTGGAGTTCACCGCAGTCATTTTCCTGGTCATCTTCCGGCGCTTCAGCAATTTCCGTCCATTTCATTGCATGCACAGTTGTTGCAAACTGGTAAATTGCTCAAACTGCGCATGTGCTGCTTCACCGGTCTCAGTCTCAGATTACCGAAGACCCGGAAGATAGCTGCGTGGAACTCCGATGCCTGAATCTGTGCCAAGGGATAAGTAAAAAGTTAGGGGCATTAAACCGGGGCAGCAGTTAGGCTGAGGGGAGGAGGGAGGGAGGTCTACGTGCATTGGGGGGTAGGGTTTTTTGCTAAAGGGTTGAATTCTCCTTTAAAGCCAAATCCTGAATCCTTTGTGAAAGATTCAGCCGAATACCAAACTGAATATGAACCCTTATTTGCATATGTAAATTAGGGAAACAAAGGGGAAAGAGTGTAAATAGAGTAAAAAAATTTGACTTCCTTGTTTGTGTGATGAAAATTCAGTCGATTTTTTGGATATGGATTCAGTTTGGCCAGGCACTACACCCGAATCCTGCCGAAAAAGGCTGAATCTTGGCCAAATCCCAAACCGTATTCTGAATTTGGTGCATCCCCAATATAGAGTGAACATTTCCCTGGAAGTTTCTCTCAGCAATTGGCAAGGTTAAATTGGTATATTCCCAGTACTATTACTGGGCAGCCATATAATCAATGTTTGTGGTTCAAACCTATTCTTACCTGGCAGTCACCCTGGAAATACCAACTCTTGTATTTTGAGCTACTTTTTCAGTCTACTTTTCTGAGAGATCTGAGAATCAGGATCAGAAGAGCAGAAGAAAAGGAACAAAAATGCTGCTTTCAATTGAAATTACATTTACAAATAACTTTGAAACCACTGAAATGATTTCATATCTGTGTATTTGGAAAGATGCTAAGAATTCCATTTTGTTTTTAGTCTATACCCCCCATAATACGCTACTCAGTAGTATGCTCAGCAAAACCGGGCTCCGGTACATTATAGGATACAATTACAATACTTTTCCACTGATTTCCCCTCAAGAAATAAATATTATGAAATAAAAAATGTATGACAGCTTCAATTAAATGTGTTAAAAAATAGAAGCAATGCAGAAAACGGTGACCGCAAAATGTCTTTGAAGACATGAAAGCGCATTCATTCTCCATCTGTTTGATGCATGTGTTCAAGTGAGTTAAAAAAGAGTCTTCAGATATTTTTATAGCATTGTATTGTGACCGCTTTCCAACCAGGGAAAACAGAGTCAGCGCTCACTGGAGGACCTGCTAATGCATTAACATTTCTTTCAGATCCAACTGCCTTATCTTTAGTCAACGGGGGCACCACTTGTATTTGTGCCGTTGTGTTACAGATGTTGTTTCAAAGAAAAAATCAGTCACCAGCCGTACGGTGGATAAAATATTCCCCCTTTTTTTCCATAAAACAATTTATCTCTGTGCAGGTGCCAAAAGATCTGGCCCCGCTGGATCCTGCATTCCAGGGCACTCAATGGAGTATTTGAAAGCAAACAGTAGGAATCTTTATGAATAGGAACAGTTCTAATGAGCTGTCTGTTAACAGTCTTCTCAGAGAGGCTTGTTCCCCGGCCAAGTAATCAGCTGTTATTATGGACTGTGGACATATATTTGGCCCTTCACGAGTTCAAAAGTCTCGGATTAATTACTAAAGCATTACTTCCAGGTTATCAGTACATTTATTAATTCCACAGTTGGCCCCAAACTCATCCAAGCTCTTCTTAATATACTGTGTAAAGCCACAACGTTATCATTGCACTAATCCTTAATGTGTTATTTGGATTCCTCCAACCATTAAAGCTGGTACATTCTATGTGAAATTCATAACCTCCATAATAAGCACTAAGAACATTTTTCTGAGTGAACTATGGGTGGGGTATTTGGAGGTAAACAAGCACACACACTTCCAATTGACGATGAAGTGCAGTTTATCACAGACCACATATAAAGCCCAATATGGTTCTCAGCTGACTATATTTTCCACCAGGTCCAGAGTATATCTCCTACATACTTGATCAAGAATGACTCATGACATTGATAATTTTTTCCTCAATACAGTGGAAAATTCATTGTCACAACAGGTCATATAAGTAGTCACTATGTCAGGCTCTGCAGGATTTCGAGCCAGGGTCCTTCCGGTTTCTGGCTCAATGCTTTAACCACTGTGCCAGGTGAGCAGCCTGCAGGGTTGCTCACTATCTGTTACCTGGCCTTTGTAGCCCTAGAACAAACAAGGGAAAGTTGTGCTCACCACTATTTTTTAAAACCATTAGGCGGGGGTGCAATGAGGCTGTGACCACAAAATACATATAGTCAAATACAAGAGTCCTCTGCACTCAACCCATTATCAATATATTTAAGACAGCGACATTTTGTGCATACTGCTACTAAAAAATGCCTTACCCTTTAAACAAAACAGGGATTGTTTGTCCATATATTGCAATATATTTAAGCTGGCCAACTACGTCAAAGTCATCCCATATCTGGCCAGTCCTATGCTCAATTTTATCTGATTCATTAAGAATTCTATTGCTTCATTATACATTTTACAAAGGGACTAGGTATTACCTGCAACTTAACTTGCTGCTTTCAAAGTAAACCTCCATACTTGGCTGCCCTTTTATTAGACACCAGTGGGATCACCTGACTATAGCTGGGAAGGGTGGGAGCTACAACATAGAGCTGGTCACTGCTCCTGTATAAACTATAACAAACAAGGGAAAGTTGTGCTCACCACTATTTTTTAAAACCATTAGGCGGGGGTGCAATGAGGCTGTGACCACAAAATACATATAGTCAAATACAAGAGTCCTCTGCACTCAACCCATTATCAATATATTTAAGACAGCGACATTTTGTGCATACTGCTACTAAAAAATGCCTTACCCTTTAAACAAAACAGGGATTGTTTGTCCATATATTGCAATATATTTAAGCTGGCCAACTACGTCAAAGTCATCCCATATCTGGCCAGTCCTATGCTCAATTTTATCTGATTCATTAAGAATTCTATTGCTTCATTATACATTTTACAAAGGGACTAGGTATTACCTGCAACTTAACTTGCTGCTTTCAAAGTAAACCTCCATACTTGGCTGCCCTTTTATTAGACACCAGTGGGATCACCTGACTATAGCTGGGAAGGGTGGGAGCTACAACATAGAGCTGGTCACTGCTCCTGTATAAACTATAACAAACAAGGGAAAGTTGTGCTCACCACTATTTTTTAAAACCATTAGGCGGGGGTGCAATGAGGCTGTGACCACAAAATACATATAGTCAAATACAAGAGTCCTCTGCACTCAACCCATTATCAATATATTTAAGACAGCGACATTTTGTGCATACTGCTACTAAAAAATGCCTTACCCTTTAAACAAAACAGGGATTGTTTGTCCATATATTGCAATATATTTAAGCTGGCCAACTACGTCAAAGTCATCCCATATCTGGCCAGTCCTATGCTCAATTTTATCTGATTCATTTGTAGCCCTAGCCCAGCAGCAGCCTGATTGATTTGTAGTCAGTTAATCAGGGCTGACTCTGCCCTTTTAAGGCCAACCCTCCTCAAAGGTCCCTGCTCTGGCCTCATTCCTAAACTGCCTTGTCTTGTCTGAAAACTTCCCTGTCTTGTCTTGCCTTGCTCTGAACCTTGTCTTGTTTTCCTTGCCTTGATCTGCATGGCCTTCCTCTCTCAGTTCTGCTCCTGCATTTTACCTTGCCTTAACCATATTCTGCCCTTACCTGACCTTGATCTGACCTTGCCTGTTCCTGCTTCCTGTCTTATTCTGACTTGTACCGTCTTATATCTTCCCTCATCTCGCTCTGCATCTTGCTCTGCCTTTTCCTCCCTCTCCTGCTATCCAGTCCTCTCCTGCGATACAGTCCTCTCCTGCTATCCAGTCCTCTCCTGCTATCCAGTTCTCTCCTACTATCCAGTCCTCTCCTGCTATCCAGTCCTCTCCTGCTATCCAGTCCTCTCCTGCTATCCAGTTCTCTCCTACTATCCAGTCCTCTCCTGCTATCCAGTCCTCTCCTGCTATCCAGTTCTCTCCTGCTATCCAGTCCTCTCCTGCTATCCAGTTCTCTCCTACTATCCAGTCCTCTCCTGCTATCCCGTCCTCTCCTGCTATCCAGTCCTCTCCTGCTATCCAGTTCTCTCCTGCTATCCAGTCCTCTCCTGCTATCCAGTTCTCTCCTACTATCCAGTCTTCTCCTGCGATCCAGTGCTCTCCTGCTATCCAGTTCTCTCCTGCTATCCAGTCCTCTCCTGCTATAGAGTTCTCTCCTGCTATCCAGTCCTCTCCTGCTATCCAGTTCTCTCCTACTATCCAGTCCTCTCCTGCTATCCAGTTCTCTCCTGCTATCCAGTCCTCTCCTGCTATCCAGTTCTCTCCTGCTATCCAGTCCTTTTGCTCCAGTCCTTTTGCTCCAGTCTTTCTGCTCTCCTATCCCTAGTCTAATCCGATTCTACGCCCGCACTGCCCTGTCCCGATCTATGCCCACACCGTCCTGTCTCATCCAGTCTGTTCCTGTTCTACACCTGCTCCATCCCTCTCCTACCCAGTCTGCTCCTGTTCCAACTCGTCGCCCTCTTCATCCTGTCCAGTCCTGATCTTCACCCTCTCCGTCCCGCTCTGCACCTGCTCCAGTCTGACAGACTACACCCTTGTCACCCTTGTCACCCTGCTCCTTTGTGTTCTGTGAGCACAGCCTGCCCCTGCCTCAAGGACTTACCTTCCTCCTTTACTCTCTGTGGGACTATGTATAATGGAATGATTTCAGTTTTGATGGAAATGTTAGCTACTTCAGCTCTAGTCAAGACCAAGTCCTTCAGAGGAATCCCACATAGACATGGCAAATACTGATTTATAAAGTTGTGGTTTCAAAAACCTCTAATACTAATAAAATGAGACTGTTGATATGCCTTAAAGTATCAGGACACACCAATTCTAGGATTTGTATTTGGTCACTTCTCAAGAAAATCCGCACCCTTCGACAATGCTGGACTGGGCAGCAACAAGAGTTTTGATCCTGAAATTCACAATTGAGCCTTTTCAGGCCAAATCTGCTTTCCAATTCCTCAACAGGAAGAGGCATGGATGGTTTTAGGTGTTTCTCTGCCAGCAGGACTATGCTACATTTGACAAGAGTCTTGCATTTATTTTGCTACATTCTGACTAGGCACATTCAGCTGTTTTTTTGGTTTTTTTTGGAAGGATTCAGTGCTTGCTGAATCTTGAGTCTATGTAGCTGTCACACTGTATGTTGCTGGGTTGATATTCCTGAAAGCAATTGCACCAATGTATTTTCTTCACTCATCCTTTTTCTTTCCATCAGTGCTGTGTAGACAGAAATATGTTTGTGACTAATGGATACCCTGACATCTTCTCATTTTCTCCCAGTAACTTCCATAAATCTAAGACACTGTTTATCATGAAATCCCTTAATAGACAGATATTCCCTACATATTTTATTGACCCTTCTGCTGGATCGTATTGTTTTTCGTTAATTAAATTCTGACTAATCATTTTCTGGAGCCAAGGCTTTTCTCTGTATAATTCTTCCGTGTTCCCTCTAATTATTCCCTCTAAGTGTTTGTGTAAGGAAAACATTGGTTTTCCACTTTCTGGAAGTGATGGTAACATACTGAATATAATAAAATTAGACTATATTTACCTTTTTAAGTCCCAGTTACAAAGACTATCAATCTATTTTTGAACACTTAACAGCACTGGAAATGAAGACTCCTTGAGAGCTCAGCTGAGGCATTTGCTGTATACATCAAAGCAGGGGGCTCCAGACAGAGACTTGGGCCTTGTCCGTATTTGCTTCACTGAAAATTTGATTAATATTATAATTCTGTTGCAGGCCCATAAGGCAAGCATCACTAAAGCATGGACCAAAAAATGTGAGGCAATGTGCAAATGATGGCTTGGTCTTTGTATCTAATAAAAGAACCTAAAGGTCCTAAGCCTCATTCTAGGGCAGTGATCCCCAACCAGTAGCTCATGAGTAACATGTTGCTCCTCAACCTTGAATATTGTTCTCAGTGGCCTCAAAGCAGATTGATTTATTTTGAATTCCAGGCTTGGAGGCAAGTTTTGGTTGTCTAAAAACCAGGTATACTGCCAAACAGAGGCTCCTGTAGGCTGCCAGTCCACATAGGAGCTACCACTAGTCTACCACAGTCCTTATTTTACACCACCCAGGAACATTTTTCATGCATGTGTTGCTCCCCAACTCTTTTTACATCTGAATGTTGCTCCTCGCACTCAGGGCCGCCATCAGGGGGGCACAGGGGGTACTCCTGCACGGGGCCGGGCCTGAAGGCGGCACTGCTGCACTTTTCAAATAGCCGTGCACCCCTTGCCGCGCCGAAGCTGCCCCGCCTCTTCTGTCCCGAAAAGCTGAACAGTCGAGATGCTGAAGTCCCGAAAGAGGCAAAAAGACCTGAAGTCCTGAAGCGGCGAAAAGACCCGAAGTCATGAAAACAGCCGAAATTTAAGTCCTGAACCAGCGAAAAGACCCTAAGTCACGAAAGGAGGTGGAGTTGAAGTCCTGAAGCCACGAGTTCAATTCTACTGAACACCACATTTTTTTTTAATCCCCTGGCCACCAAGTATTATATCAATACTCTATAGGCACCTGCCACCAATGTTTTTTTAAAAAAAAATATTCTCTGGGGGCCCGAATTTTTTTAACTTGTACGGGAGCCCTGGCGCCAAATGTTTTTTTAACAATATTCTCTGGGGCACCAATATTTTTTAACTTGTATGAGGGGCCCTGGCGCCAATGTTTGTTTAAAAATATTCTCTGGGGCACCAATTTTTTTTTAACTTGTAAGGGGGGCCAAATGTTTTTTTAAAAAAACTTTTGGGGCCCTAGTCACCAATTATTTGTTTTAACTTGTAGGGGGGCCCTGACCACCAATTTTTTTTTTTTTTTTAAAAAAAAATTTTTATGGGGGCCCTGGTGCCACAGATTTTTTTTAACTTATAAGGGGGCCCTGACCATAAATAGCTTTTTATAACTTGTGTGTGTGTTACCTTTATAATCGCTGATGTCTGTGTGGTGTTTTAACTGTGATGTAGAGTGGGCAGGATCTGGTGTACGGGGCCCCGTGATTTCTAATGGCGGCCCTGCCCGCGCTTACCTTTTCCTATTCGCGCCCACAATCAGTGGGAGTTCGGAGGGGCAGCGCCAATATCGGGACTGGGCTGGTGGGGCCCATCAGGTTTTTTCCCAGTGTCCCGCTGTCCGGGTCCGACCCTGTATGTGATTGTACTCTGGACCTTGTTCTTTCATAAAAGGAGCTGCTCCCGTGGTACTTCTACTTTTGAGTTCCTGTGATTTTCTTGTTCATAACTAGTTAAATGTTTGTCCCTCTGACAATGTTTAAGAATTTTTTTAATTGGCTTAAGGTATGGAGATCCAAATTATGGAAAGATCATTCATCCATAAAACCCCAGGTCCCAAGCATTCTGGATAACAGGTCTTATACTTGTAACGCATTTTTATTACTATAGAGACATTTAGGGATTGGTAAAGGCAGAGATGCTTGAAGCCCTTTTTAATACATGACTGCCTTTTCATTATATAACTTGGCCTTTTCTAAAAGCCTTAAAAGTTATTATAACCTGGAGGTTTCCAAACAAGTGCCTGGGTAAAAAAATAAATCAGGCTTGTTTTAGTAAATAAGTAAACAAGGCAAAGAATTAGCTAAAAAAAAACAGCTGGAATAAACAAAATTCTATATCAATGATGACAACATCTTTATATAAATTGGCTTGAATTAAAGGGAAGCTTACATGTTATCTGCTGGTAAATGTTCAATATACAGGATCCCAGAGCAATGGGTGGCTGGGTGCTCCATGTGTTGAGTCCAAAGGTTTTTGTGCATCTTTAGTTCATGATATACATTATCCAGAGCTTGTAAGTCTAAAACAACTGAGTGGTAGGAGCTTCCCTGGTATAGCTAGACTTTACGTACACGGGAAGCCCCTACAAGGAAAAGAGTTGAAAATGACTAGAAATGCAAAGAATTAATATATCACAAAGGAAAAATGATATAGAAAGATTAAATACAAATCCATGGATGGGAGAAGGCTTCTATTATTAAAAAGCATCATCAATCGTTAATGAACACTCCTCTTTAATGGATGATACAGTTCCCATTTGGCAGCCTAATGTTATACGGGCGCAGCTGCCTCATCTCCATAATGTTATGTCTTCATCTGGCCTCCCGCAGATTTGGCCTCTGTCTCCTCATTACCAGCCGAGTGAGGCAAAACAGCTTAAAGAAATAAAAAGACAATATCATGTATTTACCCTTATTAGGATTTTTATGAGGTGAAACAGGGTGGGTGTGGGAATAAATAAAAAATAATACAGAGATTCAGGCTCACAGATAAAAGGGCTTTTATCTTGTTTAAAGTGCTCTATAGGGATTTCAATGGAAAGCAATCTTGTTAAAAACAGATTAACTACCCACCTAACAAGCAATGGAGAGATGGTCTGACGATTATTCATAGAACCACCAGGCAAAGCATTCATTTACCTTGGACCCTCAGCACTTAATATGGTCTGGTCTGCAGACAGGATCAAATAGACATATATATAGTGAGGGTCAGGTATTCTTCATGGTTTTGCAACAAAATATTTAATCCAGTTCTAATAAATTATTTACTTATTCACTGCCTGGGAGCAGAGGGACAGCGCATATTCTATACATTACCATTACCTGATGAGACTTATGAAACTGCTCTTACTGCTATAAAGAACTTTTTTGTGCCAAGAGTAAATGCGGTTGCTGAAAGAGATAAATTCCGCCAACGTGGACAACGTAATGGCGAATCCACAGAACAATTTGTAGCAGCTTTGAGAGAGTTGGTTGTTACCTGTGACTTTGGGAATCTAACAGATGAAATGTTAAGAGACCAAATAGTGGAAAAAACAAACTCACCTCGCATTAGAGAGAGACTGCTACTAGAGCAAGCCTTGCAAAGGCTATTACAGTTGCTAGCCAAATTGAAACAGCAGTGGCAGAGGCTAAGGGCTAGTCCACACGGGGAGATAGCGACGCGTTTGCGGTCGCGGCGACAAAGCGCCGCGACAGTCGCCGCGACCGGCGCAGGCGACAGTTTTGTATGGGCCCCTATGTAAAAACTCCTGTGCTAACCACACGAGGCGATGCGCTTTTCAACAGTCGCCTGAAAAAGCCTGGCGAGGCATTTTCAGGCGACTGTTGAAAAGCGCATCGCCTCGTGTGGTTAGCACAGGCGTTTTTACATAGGCGCCCATACAAAACTGTCGCCTGCGCCGGTCGCGGCGACTGTCGCGGCACTTTGTCGCCGCGACCGCAAACGCGTCGCTATCTCCCCATGTGGAATAGCCCTAAAACTCTCAGTCAGAGAACTGCTGGGAATATACAGACTGTGAATTCAGCACTGTGGCCTAATAATGCACAGTCACAGGCAAAATACAGTGCTAAGGAAAGGGATTCACCTACACTGCAAAACCATAGAGCAAATACAAATAGAAAATACTGCTTTCGCTGTGGTTCAACAGAACACACTGCAAATCATGTTACATGTCCTGCAAAAGCTAAACGGTGCAACTGCACAAAGGTAGGACATTTTGCTAAAATCTGCCCTAGTTCTGCTAAAGATGTTCATGAAGTCACTACTACAAATGTCACAGTATTAAGTGTGGATAAAGCTGGTACATTTATTCCAGACAAGTTTATATGCAGTGTCAGTACTGCGTCTGCTGACAAGGGACACTCCATTAACCTGATGCTTGATACAGGTTCAGCGGTTTCTATACTACCAAAGGATATTTTCTTGAAATACTTTGCAAAAGATCCGCTTGTTGCACCTGCCCTGAAACTGGTCAGTTACTTAAAGGATCCAATCCCTGTGCTTGGTTGCTTGCCAGTGACTGTACAATTTGAATCAAATATTGCAAAATGTGACTTTTACATTGTGAATAAGGGTACTTCTTTACTTGGAAGGGATCTCTTTGCTGCATTAAAACTACAATTAGTTGATGGTCTCATTACTACAGCACCAGTGCCTGCCACACAGCCAGTGTCTAAAATTTCACCACAAAGCAACACTTCACTGGGCTGTGCAAAGAACTTTGTACACAAAGTTAAGTTGAGACCAGATGTCAAACCAGTACCATTTTCTGATTCAGCATGGGAAAAAATTGCTATTGATATTGTCAGTCCTTTTACAGATGCTCCTATGGATTGTAGATTTGCTATAACCTTGATAGACAGTAAATGGCCTGAAATTGCATTTGTTTCTCATATAACATCAGCTACAGTAATAACATTTCTTTCTACAGTCTTCAGCAGAGAAGGTAATCCAAAGGAGTTAATATCAGACAACGGACCACAGTTTGTCTAATATGAGTTTGAATTTTTTCTGAGAGAGAGGAATATTGTGCATAGGAAATCTTCAGTGTATTACCCACAAGCAAATGGAGAAATCGAGCGATTTAACAGAAGTCTGAAAGAAGCACTACAGACAGAAAATCTTACTGGGAAATCTTGGAAAGTATTTACAACAGAGTTCCTCCATAACTTCTGAGCAACGTGCCATGCAACAACCCAATCATCTCCAGCTGAATTATTACATGGAAGTTTGTCTGAATGCCAAAACGTTAACAGATTAAGTGCAATTCCACCTTAAAAATGAGCTTCAGGGATTCATTTAAAGATGAAGGAAAGCTACGGAGGCAGATTATAGCCAATAGATTAGCCACAATAGTACAAACTATAAGACTATATTTATTCCATAGAATGCTTTACCATACCTTAGTTAACAGCTCTAAATCCTCTCTCTGTTTGTTAAGGATAGCAGCTGCCATATTAGCTTGGAGTGACATCACTTCCTGCTTGAGTCTCTCCTTGCTGTTCATAGCTCTGGGCTCAGATTACAGCAGGGAGGGGAGGGGAAGAGGGAGAGAGGAGCAAACTGAGCATGCTCAAGACCTTTCCATCTCTTTTAAATAGTGCATCAGACTACTGGGGCCTGGAAGAAAGGGTCAGAAATAGTCTGGGGCAGCCTAGGCAGTCAGGCTTGAGTTGCCATTGTCGAGGAAAGTCCTACAAATTGTACATGGCAGAAACATAAGAAAGCAATTTACTCTTAGACACAGATAAGAAATGCCTTGGAATTTAGTGGTTGAAGTGTAATGTGTTGTCTCCACAGAACTCTGCTGGGTGACAATAGTGTTGGAGAGTGACTATTCTCAGACTTACCACAAGTAGAAGTTTCATTTGGTGTGGATTTTTTTTACTTCTGTGGACTCCAAGATGGAAACATGTTCTTGTTGGCTATTTTGGTGGACTTTGTCGACAGTTCAGTGAACATGAGAATATGAGAAAATGAATAGGAGTAAATGGAATAGGAATGCTTTTGTCAGGCTATAGTGATGTGCTACCCTCGTATAGTTTATTAAAGTAGCACAAAAACATTGGCTGATTATACTCCCTCAGCTTTACAAGACCAACAGGCAGCACTTCTGCCAGGCTACTCCTTCCTGCCCCTTTCTGACAGTTTCTAATATTTACATAGCCAAGAGGTAATTTATTAAGTACAGGACAGGGTGCAAAACATTGACACAATCAGCCATTTTTTGCACATTGCACCCTACCCTACACTCCTCTTAATTTCTGCAAGTCCCAGTGCTCCAAACTGGAGTACAGACACCTACACTGCCCCCCTATCTTGTCCTCTAGTGCCAGACCTCAGACACAAGTACTTTCAGAATATCACTAAAGGGTGCTCTTTTTCACTCCTATTGAGTCAATTTCTGGTCTCTTTGGATTCTCACTTATTACTCACATCATATTTAAGTGCAACAAACTAAGTTTGTAAGGAACAGGCCCATGTGTTATTTATTTGGGTTATAGCAGTGATCTGCAGCCTGGGGCTCCCTGGATCTTGCCCAGTTAAACACCCCGACATCCCCAGGCAGCCATTGACTCTAGAACAGACAAACAATAAAGCTAGAAAAGCTTATTTCAAATGGCACATATTCCCAGCATTTCCTGTTTGTATTTAGTATTGCACTATTTTTGTGGAATGATATAAACCAGATGCTTATGCTTATTGCATTTATTTTCATATCTATTCCACAATGTCACATCATTTGTCTAACAACAGAGCAGATAGCACAATCAAGTGAGTTACTGTCCAGTTCTTTTTTCTTTTACTTGTTACATTTCTTTTTGTCATTTGAAGTCAAGCAAAAGAAAGAAAGAAAGAAAGAAAGAAAGAAATAGAAAAAGAAAGAAAGAAAAGGAAAGAAAGAAAGAAAGAAAGAAAGAAAGAAAGAAAGAAAGAAAGAAAGAAAGAAAGAAAGAAAGAAAGAAAGAAAGAAAGAGAAAAAAGAAAGATAATAACAATATAGGGGTCATTTATTGATGGCAGGGCAGAGTGAAAAGTGCAAAAGCCAGGCCCAAGCCGCCATGTTTTTCTTACATTGAAACCCGCTGTTGTCGCCTCTGGCTGAAGGTCCCTGTGCTCAGATGCAATTTTAATCCAGCACAAGGTGCAGAGCCCGATCACTAGTTTTGAATGAGCCCCAAGGAGCAAGATCTTGCAGCAAATGACCCCTTATATCTATGTGAGCCTCCTATCCCTTATGCGGGGGGCTTATGAAGCATGGACTATATGAGGGGGATGAAAGCAAACAACTCTATTCTGAAACATGGGCTCTGAGCATACCATACCATGCAAGTTTCAGAGCAGGCTCAGAGTAACACAGTTGTATTTAGTTGCCAGGTAGCTTTGGTTCTCTTCTAGGAGGATTCAGAAAAAAATTCATGGTTCAATAGTTCTGAGATCAGGTTTGAAAGCCAGCACTTCAGAATTCATGCTAAACTGTTTCAGAATTCATGCTCTGTTTTTGTATTAATTTTACAGCCAGATGGCCTCTGCAGACAAAAGACAGTTGTTCAATGAGCAATAGTGGGAAATTCATTTTTCCTTTCTGTGACATTGACCTTCCAGTACTCTCACATTTCATCCTTGACAAACATGAATAGACAACAGTGATCCCACGTCTGGAGAGTAACTGTCCAGTTTTTGTGTTCTTTATATATGCACTGGCCCCGTTACTATTTCAGTGCTATAGTTTAATACCCAGCTGTCACAGACATAATTGCTCTCTTGGATTTATATGTGGGTATGCCACGACATGGCCATAAAATCTCTAGGTTAAAACAAGATCCTCTTATGTTATATCGCTTGCAGATGTGTGCTAAGCTTCATGATGGAGCTGTACATATTTGTCTCTGTCTTTTATCCCATCTGAGGAAATTGTTTTACTGCTACTCTATCACAAAGTCACTGGGCGTAAACAGAGAAGGCAACCCTACATTCTGTCTCCTATTACTATTCTTAAAAGCACAGGCAACACAGAGGAAAATGGTGGGCTTCTAGGAAAGGACTGTGGCTGTGGGATAGCAGATATAGTAGGGAGAGATGGTGTCTATAGTAAAAGTGGGATAATAGTCTCTGGGAAGGGAGTGTGACTGTGGGATAGCAGGTATAGTAGGGAGAGATGGTGCCTATAGTAACAGTGGATAATAGTCTCTGGGAAGGGAGTGTGACTGTGGGATAGCAGGTATAGTAGGGAGAGATGGTGCCTATAGTAACAGTGGATAATAGTCTCTGGGAAGGGAGTGTGACTGTGGGATAGCAGGTATAGTAGGGAGAGATGGTGCCTATAGTAACAGTGGGGATAATAGTCTCTGGGAAGGGAGTGTGACTGTGGGATAGCAGGTATAGTAGGGAGAGATGGTGCCTATAGTAACAGTGGATAATAGTCTCTGGGAAGGGAGTGTGACTGTGGGATAGCAGGTATAGTAGGGAGAGATGGTGTCTATAGTAACAGTGGGATAATAGTCTCTTGGAATGGACTGTTCTCTGAGCTCCAGATAGAAATTTATGTACCATGTTAGCCAGTTGAAAAAGTTATTCGGTGAAACTTTTTGATACAGTTTTTGATATGAAGCATAACAGTTATTGGCTAACTAAGATGATAATTACAGCAAGTTTTCAGAACATTTTAGTTCCCTTTTCAAAACTGAAGCTGATTACAATGATGTCATGTTGGCTCTGACTCTCTCTCTATATTTATATATTTATATATACACATCATTCTTTGCAAAAACAAACTGTGAGAAGCAAAAGGTAAAAACACATAAGCATAATTTATATTGCAAGTAGAGACAGACATATGGGGAGAGGTCCAGACTAAGCACAAATTAGACCTAAGGTGTGAAATAGACTGTAGATATCTGTTGTAGATTGTTGTCTCTAGTGCTGTTTGTTTTATTTTTGTTTTTTATTTGTACTACAGTTCCTAATGTAGGTAATTAGCCATTACTAAAAATAGGCAGCTTCTATATCCTGCCCAAAATTCACAAAGAAGGCAACCCAGGACACCCTATTGTCTGTGGCATTGGAACACTGACAGAAAACATCAGATTGGGTCGAACAAATTCTGAAACCCCTGGTAAGAAACACTGCAAGCTATTTATAGGACACCACAGAGCTCCTAAACAAACTAGCAGACATAGGATTGTTACCAGAGGGCATCATGGATGTGGAATCCCTGAACATACCCCACAAAGATGAGACAACAGCATACAGGGAATTCCTGGAAAGCTACAACCCACCAGCCGTGGCTGCAAGCCTGATTGAATCCTGACTGAATCCACATTAACTCATAGCTATTTCTCATTTGACCAGTAATTGTACCTGCAGCAGATGGTGACCAGTATGGCTTCCACCCCAGTATGGAACCTTTTAATGGCTAAATTAGAAAAGGATTTCCTCTCTTCCTGTACCACCAACCCCCTAGCTTACCTCCGCTACATTGATGACATTTTTATCATTTGGGCAGAAGCTCATCCAGTTCCATGAACAATTCAATACATTTCACCCCACCATCAACCTTAAATTAGCCTACTCTGCAACCCATATTCATTTTCTGGATGATTTATACCAAAGACAATACTCTTAATACCACTATATATATATAGAAAACCATCCATTAAACATGCCATTATCTATAGCCAGGCCCTACACTACAAATAAATCTACTCTGATACCTCAGAAAGGGATCAGCACCTCAGAACCCTCAGAATAGATTTTATCAGCAGAGGTTACAACCCAAGGCATATAGATCACAACATATATAGGGCCACCAAGGTCACCAGGAACCAACTATACAATACAAACAAAAAAGAGAGAAAAATCAGGTACCACTTGTCTCAACCTACAACCCACAGCTAAAGGTCCTCAGGATAATAGCCAGAGAACTGCAAGGCACACTTCAAAAATAAGAAAGGATAAGTAATATTTCTCCAGATTCACCTTTTCTGGCATTTAGACAACCTCCAAACTTGAGGAGACATTTTAAAAAGTTCCCTTTCAGGACCAAGCAGCAATGGAACCCACCCATGTGGAAGGAAGAGATGCGAGACATGCCCAGACATCCGCTCCTTAGATAAAGTGCTAATTCCTGGCACACTAGAGTTATATAATATCTACATCCACTACACTTGCACATCCACCAATGTGGTTTATGCAGTAAGATGCACAAAGTGTCCAACAGGAGGCACGTACATAACTGAAGAAACTAGAAAAGCCTCAGAAAAAGGACCACTCACCACTGGTTTACCATAAACAATATTAAACTGGACACACCAGTAGGGAAGCATTTTAATAGCCCCTACCACAGCCTAGATGACTTCAAACTCCCTGTTATCAAGGGCAATTTCAAATCAGAAAATGAACAAACAGTGTGGGAATATAAACGTATGCAAACCTTCAGTTGTCTGGAGACAGGACTGAATTTAAAGGGATACTATCATGGAAAAACATTTTTTTCAAAGCGCATCAGTTAATAGTGCTGTTCCAGCAGAATTCTGCACTGAAATCTGTTTCTCGAAAGAGCAAACAGATTTTTTTATATTTCATTTTAAAATCTGACATGGGGCTAGACATATTGTCAGTTTCCCAGCTGCCCCCAGTCATGTGACTTGTGCTCTGATAAACTTCAGTCACCTCTTTACTGCTGTACTGCAAGTTGAAGTGATATCACCCTCTCCCCCCTAGGGATGTAGCGAACGTCGGAAAAAAAGTTCGCGAACATATTCGCGAACTTGCGCAAAAACGCGAGCGGTTCGCGAACGGTTCGCGAACCCCATAGACTTCAATGGGAAGGCGAACTTTAACATCTAGAAAAGACATTTCTGGCCAGAAAAATGATTTTAAAGTTGTTTAAAGGGTGCAACGACCTGGACAGTGGCATGCCAGAGGGGGATCAAGGGCAAAAATGTATCTGAAAAATCTGCCTGTGTGTGCTTGGAAGAGATAGTGTAGGGGGAGAGCTGTTAGTGATTTCAGGGACAGATGATAGTAAGTTTGCTGGCTAGTAATCTGCTTGATACTGCTCTGTATTGGAGGGACAGAAGTCTGCAGGGATTTGAGGGACATTTTAGCTTAGGTAGCTTTGCTGGCTAGTAATCTACTGTTCTCTTTAAACAACTGCCATACGTTGACCTTGTAGGCATTGTTTGCCCAGTTTTTTTGGACGCAGCCACTGAAGCACAGTTGCCAGAAAAAATATGCCATATAAATGCTGAAAATAGTCATTTTTCGCCATACGTTGACCTTGTAGACATTGTTTGCCCAGTTTTTTTGGACGCAGCCACTGAAGCACAGTTGCCAGAAAAATTATGCCATATAAATGCTGAAAATATAAATTTTTTTGGTTGCAGCCACTGAAGCACAGAGGCCAGAAAAATTATGCCATATAAATGCAGAAAATATGCATTTTTTTGGTCGCAGCCACTGAAGCACAGTTGACAGAAAAATTATGCCATATAAATGCTGAAAATATAAACTTTTTTGGTTGCAGCCACTGAAGCACAGAGGCCAGAAAAATTATGCCATATAAATGCAGAAAACATGCATTTTTTTGGTCGCAGCCACTGAAGCACAGTTGACAGAAAAATTATGCCATATAAATGCTGAAAATATAAATTTTTTTGGTTGCAGCCACTGAAGCACAGAGGCCAGAAAAATTATGCCATATAAATGCAGAAAATATGCATTTTTTTGGTCGCAGCCACTGAAGCACAGTTGCCAGAAAAAATATGCCATATAAATGCTGAAAATAGTCATTTTTTGCCATATACGTTGAGTCAACGTATGGCAAAAAATGACTATTTTCAGCATTTATATGGCATATTTTTTCTGGCCTCTGTGCTTCAGTGGCTGCGGCCAAAAAAACTGGGCAAACAATGCCTACAAGGTCAACGTCGTTGACCTTGTAGGCATTGTTTGCCCAGTTTTTTTGGCCGCAGCCACTGAAGCACAGAGGCCAGAAAAAATATGCCATATAAATGCTGAAAATAGTCATTTTTTTGGTCGCAGCCACTGAAGCACAGTTGCCAGAAAAATTATGCCATATAAATGCTGAAAACATAAATTTTTTTGGTTGCAGCCACTGAAGCACAGAGGCCAGAAAAATTATGCCATATAAATGCAGAAAATATGCATTTTTTTGGTTGCAGCCACTGAAGCACAGAGGCCAGAAAAATTATGCCATATAAATGCAGAAAATATGCATTTTTTTGGATGCAGCCACTGAAGCACAGTTGCCAGAAAAAATATGCCATATAAATGCTGAAAATAGTCATTTTTTGCCATACGTTGACCTTGTAGACATTGTTTGCCCAGTTTTTTTGGTTGCAGCCACTGAAGCACAGAGGCCAGAAAAAATTAAACCAGTAGGGTTTGCACCCTAGTTTGTAACGGTGGCGGAGGGAGGAGGAGGACGCTAAAGGACAGCTGTGTGTGGAGTCATGAGGCTTGAAGAGAAGGACAGCTGCATAGAAGTCAGAACAAGTCTTCCGGCGTGCAGTAACCCTCCGAGATCCACCCCTCATTCATTTTAATAAAGGTCAGGTAATCGACACTTTTGTGACCTAGGCGAGTTCTCTTCTCAGTTACAATCCCTCCTGCTGCACTGAAGGTCCTTTCTGAGAGCACACTTGAGGCTGGGCAAGACAAGAGGTTCATGGCAAATTGTGACAGCTCTGGCCACAGATCAAGCCTGCGCACCCAGTAGTCCAGGGGTTCATCGCTCCTCAGAGTGTCGATATCTGCAGTTAATGCCAGGTAGTCCGCTACCTGCCGGTCGAGGCGTTCTTTGAGGGTGGATCCAGAAGGGTTGTGGCGCTGCCTTGGACAGAAAAACATTTGCATGTCTGACGTTACAGACTGGCCAAAGGGCTTTGTCCTTGCAGGTGTGCTCGTGGCAGGATTACTGGCACCTCTGCCCCTGGAATGTTGATGAGTTCCTGAAGTGACATCACCCTTAAAAGCATTGTACAACATGTTTTGCAGGCTGGTTTGTAAATGCCGCATCTTTTCGGACTTGTGGTATGTTGGTAACATTTCTGACACTTTATGCTTGTACCGAGGGTCTAGTAGCGTTGCGACCCAGTACAGGTCCTTCTCCTTAAGCCTCTTGATACGGGGGTCCTTCAACAGGCATGACAGCATGAAAGACCCCATTCTCACAAGGTTGGATGCAGAGCTATCCATCTCCGCTTCCTCATTATCAAGGACTGCATCATCCACGGTCTCCTCCCCCCAGCCACGTACAAGACCAGGGGTCCCCAAAAGGTCACCACTAGCCCCCTGGGAAGCCTGCTCCTGTTGGTCCTCCTCCTCCTCCTCCACAAAGCCACCTTCCTCCTCTGACTCCACTTCTGGCACCTCTCCCTGCGTTGCAGCAGGTGCCTGGGTTCGTTCTGGTGATTCCGACCAGAAATCGTGCGCTTCCAGCTCCTCGTCACGCTGGTCTACAGCCTCATCTGTCACTCGTCGCACGGCACGCTCCAGGAAGAAAGCGAAGGGTATTAGGTCGCTGATGGTGCCTTCGGTGCGACTGACCATATTTGTCACCTCTTCAAAAGGTCGCATGAGCCTGCAGGCATCGCGCATAAGCACCCAGTAACGGGGGAAAAAAATCCCCAGCTGTGCAGATCCAGTCCTACCACCCAGTTCAAAAAGGTACTCGTTGACGGCCCTTTGTTGTTGCAGCAGACGTTCCAACATAAGGAGCGTTGAATTCCAGCGAGTCTGGCTGTCAGAAATCAAACGCCTGACTGGCATGTTGTAGCGCTGCTGAATGTCAGCAAGGCGTGCCATGGCTGTGTAGGAACGTCTGAAATGGGCCGACACCTTTCTGGACTGGGTGAGAACGTCCTGGAATCCTGGGTACTTGGAGACAAAACGTTGGACTATTAAATTTAACACATGTGCCATGCAGGGCACATGTGTTAAATTGCCTAGTCTCAACGCTGCCAACAGATTGCTTCCATTGTCACACACCACTTTTCCGATCTGCAGTTGGTGTGGGGTCAGCCACCGATCGGCCTGTGACTGCAGAGATGACAGGAGTACAGATCCGGTATGGTTTTTGCTTTCCAGGCACTAGAGATGTCGCGAACTGTTCGCCGGCGAACTTGTTCGCGCGAACATCGGGTGTTCGCGCTCGCCGGAAGTTCGCGAACGTCGCGCGACGTTCGCCATTTTGGGTTCGCCATTGTTGGCGCTTTTTTTTGCCCTCTCACCCCAGACCAGCAGGTACATGGCAGCCAATCAGGAAGCTCTCCCCTGGACCACTCCCCTTCCCTATAAAAACCGAAGCCCTGCAGCGTTTTTTCACTCTGCCTGTGTGTGCTGAAGAGATAGTGTAGGGAGAGAGCTGCTGCCTGTTAGTGATTTCAGGGACAGTTGAAAGTTTGCTGGCTAGTAATCGTTTTGATACTGCTCTGTTATTGGAGGGACAGAAGTCTGCAGGGGTTTGAGGGACATTTAAGCTTAGGTAGCTTTGCTGGCTAGTAATCTACCTTCTACTGCAGTGCTCTGTATGTAGCTGCAGTGGGCAGCTGTCCTGCTTCTGATCTCATCTGCTGACTGCTGCAATAACAGTAGTCCTTGTAAGGACTGCTTTTATTTATTTTTTTGTTGTTTTACTACTACTACTACTACTACTACTATAAGAGCCCAGTGCTATTAGTCTAGCAGTGTTGGGGAGTGGGACTGGTGTGCTAATCTGCTGCTCCTAGTAGTTCAGCAGCACCAACTTTAATTTTTTTTTTTAATATTCATTTTTTTTTATTTTACTTTTTTTTATTTTACTACCGCTGTAGTAGTGTATAAGTTGACCTTTTAGGCATTATTTGCCCTGTAGGCATTATTTGCACACTGTTTTCTTCAACCCGCCATCGAGCTGTGTGACCTTGTTCACATTCTGTCTAAATATCCATAATATTACCGTCTCCAGAAAAAACACCGGAGTCACTTTTTTCAAGCAGCCATAATATATTTTACGTAATCCGTATCCACCGCTGTAGTAGTGTATACGTTGGCCTTGTAGGCATTATTTGCACACTGTTTTCTTCAACCCGCCATCGAGCTGTGTGACCTTGTTCACATTCTACAATGTCTACAAGGTCAACGTATGGCGAAAAATGACTATTTTCAGCATTTATATGGCATATTTTTTCTGGCAACTGTGCTTCAGTGGCTGCGTCCAAAAAAACTGGGCAAACAATGTCTACAAGGTCAACGTATGGCGAAAAATGACTATTTCAGCATTTATATGGCATATTTTTTCTGGCAACTGTGCTTCAGTGGCTGCGTCCAAAAAAACTGGGCAAACAATGCCTACAAGGTCAACGTATGGCAGTTGTTTAAAGAGAACAGTAGATTACTAGCCAGCAAAGCTACCTAAGCTAAAATGTCCCTCAAATCCCTGCAGACTTCTGTCCCTCCAATACAGAGCAGTATCAAGCAGATTACTAGCCAGCAAACTTACTATCATCTGTCCTGAAATCACTAACAGCTCTCCCCTACACTATCTCTTCCAAGCACACACAGGCAGATTTTTCAGATACATTTTTGCCCTTGATCCCCCTCTGGCATGCCACTGTCCAGGTCGTTGCACCCTTTAAACAACTTTAAAATCATTTTTCTGGCCAGAAATGTCTTTTCTAGATGTTAAAGTTCGCCTTCCCATTGAAGTCTATGGGGTTCGCGAACCGTTCGCGAACCGCTCGCATTTTTGCGCAAGTTCGCGAATATGTTCGCGAACTTTTTTTCCGACGTTCGCTACATCCCTACCAGGCACGTCATCCCCAAGACAGCGTGACAACGGCGTACCTGGCACGTCGAATAGCCTAGGGGGAGCTGGGGGTGCACAGGTGTGGAGGAGGAGAAGGAGGACCCAGCAGCAGAGTAAGAAGAAGAAGAAGACGAGGTAGAGAGCGATGGAGGAGTAGAGGTGGTGGCAGAACCGCGTGCAATCCGTGGCGGTGACACCAACTCCACTGTTGTTGTTGAGCTACCCATTCCCTGCTTCCCAGCCATTACCAAGTTCACCCAGTGGGCAGTGTAGGTGACATACCTGCCCTGACCATGCTTGGAGGACCATGCGTCAGTAGTCATATGGACCTTTGGCCCAACACTAAGTGACAGAGATGCGGTAACTTGGCTCTGCACATGTTGGTACAGGTGTGGTATTCCCTTTTTAGAAAAAAAATTGCGGCTGGTACCTTCCACTGCGGTGTCCCAATTGCTACAAATTTGCGGAAGGCCTCAGAGTCCACCAGCTGGTATGGTAAAAGCTGGCGGGCTAAGAGTGCAGACAAGCCAGCTGTCAGACGCCGGGCAAGGGGGTGACAGTCAGACATTGGCTTCTTACGCTCAAACATGGCCTTCACAGAAACTTGGCTGGTGGCAGATGACTGGGAATGGGAACAGGTGGTCAAGGTGGAAGGCGGAGTGGAGGGTGGTTCAGACGGGTCAAGGAGAGCAGAGGTAGAGCAGTAAGATGCTGGACCAGAAGGAGTGTGGCTTTTAGTTTGCCTGTTGCCTTTGAGGTGTTGCTCCCAAAGTGCTTTGTGCTTGCCGCTCATGTGCCTTCGCATAGAAGTTGTACCTATGTGGCTGTTGGGCTTACCAAGGCTCAGTTTCTGACTGCACTCATTGCAAATTACAATGCTTTTGTCAGAGGCACACACATTAAAAAAATCCCACACTGCTGACTTTTTGGAAGTGTGCGATCTGGCGGTAACAGTAGAAGTTGGCGGAGTTGGCGGTATTGGCGGCAATGGCGGGTGCGTTGGCCGGCTGAACACAGGTGCCGATACATGTTGTTGCCCTGCTGATCCCTGCGGGCTGTCCTCCCTGCTTCTTCTAAGTCTTATTCTCCTACTGCCTCTCTGACTCTCCGTCTCTCCATCTGAACTACCCTCCTCTTGCTCTCTTCTACTAGGCACCCACAAAACATCAATCTCCTCATCATCATTCTCCTCAGATGCATCAATTTCTTCTGACACATCACAGAAGGAAGCAGCAGCGGGGACCTCCTCCTCATCACTCATTATGTCCATCTCTATCGTGTTCTCTGCCAGAATTAAATCTGGTGTAAGGTCCTCATCTCCTTCATCTTCTTCTGGCAATAATGGTTGCGCATTACTCAGTTCAAGAAACTCATTGGAAATAAACTCCTCTGACCCCAGTGAAGAAGGGGCACCGGTGGTGGAGGAAGTGTTACGTGGGTGGCCATAGCAGTGGAGGATGAGGAGGATGTTGTGGTAAAGTTAGAAACGGTAGAGGATGGGGTGTGCTGTGTAAGCCAGTCAACTACCTCTTCAGCATTTTGGGAGTTCAGGGTCATTGGCTTTTTTAAAACTGGGCAATTTGCTAGGGCCACAGGATTGCATAGCAGCACGGCCCCTAGCACGGCCTCTGCGTGGCGGCCTGCCTTTGCCTGGCATTATTTTTAAAAAAACAACAACAACAACAAAAACTCAGTTGGTTTTTCTGGAAACGATAATACACACAGCTAGATGGCGGGTTGAAGAAAACACTGTGCAAATAATGCCTACAAAGTCAACGTATACACTACTACAGCGGTGGATACGGATTACGTAAAATATATGAATGCTGCTTGAAAAAAAGTAACTCAAGTGGTTTTTCTAGAGACGATAATATTATCAATATTTAGACAAAATGTGAACAAGCTCACACAGCTCGATGGCGGGTTGAAGAAAACAGTGTGCAAATAATGCCTACAAGGTCAACGTATACACTACTACAGCGGTGGATACGGATTACGTAAAATATCTGAATGCTGCTTGAAAAAAAGTAACTCAAGTGGTTTTTCTAGAGACGATAATATTATCAATATTTAGACAAAATGTGAACAAGCTCACACAGCTCGATGGCGGGTTGAAGAAAACAGTGTGCAAATAATGCCTACAAGGTCAACGTATACACTACTACAGCGGTGGATACGGATTACGTAAAATATATGAATGCTGCTTGAAAAAAGTGACTCCGGTGTTTTTTCTGGAGACGGTAATATTATGGATATTTAGACAGAATGGGAACAAGGTCACACAGCTCGATGGCGGGTTGAAGAAAACAGTGTGCAAATAATGCCTACAAGGTCAACGTATACACTACTACAGCGGTGGATACGGATTACGTAAAATATATGAATGCTGCTTGAAAAAAAGTAACTCAAGTGGTTTTTCTAGAGACGATAATATTATCAATATTTAGACAAAATGTGAACAAGCTCACACAGCTCGATGGCGGGTTGAAGAAAACAGTGTGCAAATAATGCCTACAAGGCCAACGTATACACTACTAACAGCGGTGGATACGGATTACGTAAAATATATGAATGCTGCTTGAAAAAAGTGACTCCGGTGTTTTTTCTGGAGACGGTAATATTATGGATATTTAGACAGAATGGGAACAAGGTCACACAGCTCGATGGCGGGTTGAAAAAACAGTGTGCAAATAATGCCTACAAGGCCAACGTATACACTACTACAGCGGTGGATACGGATTACGTAAAATATATGAATGCTGCTTGAAAAAAGTGACTCCGGTGTTTTTTCTGGAGACGGTAATATTATGGATATTTAGACAGAATGGGAACAAGGTCACACAGCTCGATGGCGGGTTGAAGAAAACAGTGTGCAAATAATGCCTACAAGGTCAACGTATACACTACTACAGCGGTGGATACGGATTACGTAAAATATATGAATGCTGCTTGAAAAAAAGTAACTCAAGTGGTTTTTCTAGAGACGATAATATTATCAATATTTAGACAAAATGTGAACAAGCTCACACAGCTCGATGGCGGGTTGAAGAAAACAGTGTGCAAATAATGCCTACAAGGCCAACGTATACACTACTACAGCGGTGGATACGGATTACGTAAAATATATGAATGCTGCTTGAAAAAAGTGACTCCGGTGTTTTTTTCTGGAGACGGTAATATTATGGATATTTAGACAGAATGGGAACAAGGTCACACAGCTCGATGGCGGGTTGAAGAAAAACAGTGTGCAAATAATGCCTACAAGGCCAACGTATACACTACTACAGCGGTGGATACGGATTACGTAAAATATATGAATGCTGCTTGAAAAAAGTGACTCCGGTGTTTTTTCTGGAGACGGTAATATTATGGATATTTAGACAGAATGGGAACAAGGTCACACAGCTCGATGGCGGGTTGAAGAAAACAGTGTGCAAATAATGCCTACAAGGCCAACGTATACACTACTACAGCGGTGGATACGGATTACGTAAAATATATTATGGCTGCTTGAAAAAAGTGACTCCGGTGTTTTTTCTGGAGACGGTAATATTATGGATATTTAGACAGAATGGGAACAAGGTCACACAGCTCGATGGCGGGTTGAAGAAAACAGTGTGCAAATAATGCCTACAAGGTCAACGTATACACTACTACAGCGGTGGATACGGATTACGTAAAATATATGAATGCTGCTTGAAAAAAGTGACTCCGGTGTTTTTTCTGGAGACGGTAATATTATGGATATTTAGACAGAATGGGAACAAGGTCACACAGCTCGATGGCGGGTTGAAGAAAACAGTGTGCAAATAATGCCTACAAGGTCAACGTATACACTACTACAGCGGTGGATACGGATTACGTAAAATATATGAATGCTGCTTGAAAAAAGTAACTCAAGTGGTTTTTCTAGAGACGATAATATTATCAATATTTAGACAAAATGTGAACAAGCTCACACAGCTCGATGGCGGGTTGAAGAAAACAGTGTGCAAATAATGCCTACAAGGCCAACGTATACACTACTACAGCGGTGGATACGGATTACGTAAAATATATGAATGCTGCTTGAAAAAAGTGACTCCGGTGTTTTTTCTGGAGACGGTAATATTATGGATATTTAGACAGAATGGGAACAAGGTCACACAGCTCGATGGCGGGTTGAAGAAAACAGTGTGCAAATAATGCCTACAAGGCCAACGTATACACTACTACAGCGGTGGATACGGATTACGTAAAATATATTATGGCTGCTTGAAAAAAGTGACTCCGGTGTTTTTTCTGGAGACGGTAATATTATGGATATTTAGACAGAATGGGAACAAGGTCACACAGCTCGATGGCGGGTTGAAGAAAACAGTGTGCAAATAATGCCTACAGGGCAAATAATGCCTAAAAGGTCAACTTATACACTACTACAGCGGTAGTAAAATAAAAAAAAGTAAAATAAAAAAAAAATGAATATTAAAAAAAAAAAATTAAAGTTGGTGCTGCTGAACTACTAGGAGCAGCAGATTAGCACACCAGTCCCACTCCCCAACACTGCTAGACTAATAGCACTGGGCTCTTATAGTAGTAGTAGTAGTAGTAGTAGTAAAACAACAAAAAAATAAATAAAAGCAGTCCTTACAAGGACTACTGTTATTGCAGCAGTCAGCAGATGAGATCAGAAGCAGGACAGCTGCCCACTGCAGCTACATACAGAGCACTGCAGTAGAAGGTAGATTACTAGCCAGCAAAGCTACCTAAGCTTAAATGTCCCTCAAACCCCTGCAGACTTCTGTCCCTCCAATAACAGAGCAGTATCAAAACGATTACTAGCCAGCAAACTTTCAACTGTCCCTGAAATCACTAACAGGCAGCAGCTCTCTCCCTACACTATCTCTTCAGCACACACAGGCAGAGTGAAAAAACGCTGCAGGGCTTCGGTTTTTATAGGGAAGGGGAGTGGTCCAGGGGAGAGCTTCCTGATTGGCTGCCATGTACCTGCTGGTCTGGGGTGAGAGGGCAAAAAAAAGCGCCAACAATGGCGAACCCAAAATGGCGAACGTCGCGCGACGTTCGCGAACTTCCGGCGAGCGCGAACACCCGATGTTCGCGCGAACAAGTTCGCCGGCGAACAGTTCGCGACATCTCTACTCCCCCCCCCCAACAGAACAATGGGAAGGTAACCAGATAGCAGCTCCCTAACACAAGATAACAGCTGCCTGGTAGATGTAAGAACAGCACTCAATAGTAAAATCCAGGTCCCATTGCAACAACAGCCTGCCAGAAAGCAGTTCCATCCTAAAGTGCTGGCTCTTTCTGAAAGCACATGACCAGGCAAAATGACCTGAGATGCACCTACACACCAATATTACAACTAAAAAAATACATTTGCTGGTTCACAAATTAAATTTTATATTGTAGAGTGAATTATTCGCAGTGTAAACAGTGTAATTTAGAAATAAAAACTACACCATAAAATCATAAAATAACCCCTTTAAGCCATGTCTTTATGGTTAATTACTTACATTAGGAACTGTAGTAAAATATTAAAAAAAATCTGTGGAGACAACAATCTACTACAGTAATCTAGAATCTATTTCACACCTTAGGTCTAATTTGTGCCTAGTCTGGACCCCTCTGCATAACCCCACCTCCACATTTGCTCTCTGCTTGCAAACCAAATTATGTTTATGTGTTTTTAACTTTTTCTTCTCACAATTAAAAATACAAAGAGGTCCTCTGCACTCACCCATTATCAATATATTAAGGACATTGAGACATTTTTTAGCAGCTTAAAGGAGAACTAAACCCACTACCCTGCAAAGACCCCCCTCCCTCCTCCCCTCAGTGTTACCCCGGGCAAATGCCCCTAACGTTTTACTTACCCCTTGGTGCAGATTCAGGCATCAGAGTTCACAGGCGCCATCTTCTTCTCTTCGCAAAGGAAGGGGGGTCTATGTAGGGTAGGGGGGGTAGGGTTTTTTTAATTTTTGTGTTGAATTCTCCTTTAAGGCACAAACTGTCTCAATGTCCTTACTATATTAATAATGGGTTGAGTGCAGAGGACCTCTTGTATTTGTCTACAGTATATGCATTTTCTGGTCACAACCTCATTGCACCCACGCTTAATGGTTTAGAAATTAGTGGTGAGCACAACTGTCCCAGAACGATCGTACGAATTGACCATCAACTAAAAAGACCAATTTGCCAGGAAAACAAAGGGGAGCTGCCTGCTTGGCCCTGCAAACATAGATAGATTGCACTGGGACCGACAAAGATTTTTTGACCTCCCCGATCAATTTCCTGACAGATGTCGGCCGAAAAATCGTAAGATGTACGATCGTTCGAATCCCACTAACCGCACGATAATTTTGAAGGATTGGTCGGATGTCCCTAAAATCAGTCGTTCGGCAAGAAGAATCGTCGCGTCTATGGGGAGCTTAACAAATGGTCCAATTTCTGGGGTCCATCTATGAATTCTCTCATATAGCTGGTTTCTATGGAGCTGAACGTCTCAGCTTCTCATTTTGATCCTCCCTGGTACCTTTCTGTAAATCTCTGCGCATATCTCTTTATACCAAAATCCACTGTAAATCTCACTTGCAATATGTTTAATATTAGGCCCAAAGCCTCATTTTTTTTTTTTTACACAGGAACTTCTTATAAATCGTCTTGTAGCGTTCATGAAGAACCAGACTAGAAGCACATTTAGGCAAATGCATTTAGCATGAAATCATTCACATACCTAAGCAATGAAGGAGAACTTAGTAATAAATCCATCGGTCACATGTTTGCGCCTTGTGTGGCATATTAGAAAGTCGCACCACATATTGATGCTCCTAATAGCAACCATTTGTCTAGTACTTGTTGATAAAGATTCACTATTTAGTTCCCAGGGAGAAGAGTAAGGAACACTCTTTTATCATTACAGAGAAAAAGGAAATCATTTTTACAAATTTTAATTATTTGGATAAAATGGAGTCTATGTGAAATAAACTTTGAACTTTCTGGATAATGATTTTCCGGATAACAAATAGCTTCATAAAGCCTTCTTCTACCTTACATAGCCCACCTAATGTTTTAGAATCTCCTTTCGTGCACCAATGGGGACTTGGCTTTAGGTCACTTTGGGTGTGGCAAGTTGAACAAAACCTAAAATAGAACATTCTATAGGAAAAAAAACGGTGGGCCCCCGGCTCTTGTGGGCCCCACCGGCCCAGATCCGCACCCACATTCGCGGTATGAAGGCTTCTTTGCATTTGCATTCGCACATCGATCAAATGCAGAGTGCTGGCTCATGCGCACAGCAGGGGGGCGGAGGGGGGCCCTGGGGCAATAGCCCCGAGCCCCCCAGTTCGACCCCGAGCAAATGTGTTACATTTTCTTATAGTCTGTACAGCTAGACATGATTGCATGATGTCAGCTTGGGTATTCCCCACATAGTGTTCTTTTGGAACCCTACAGTCTTAAGTCCTACACAGAGATCTAACTCACAAGTAAATTCTGTTTGTCAATCTTTTGTCTCAATGTTCATACTTTGGGTAACCATTTGAATCTTTAATTGTCAAACATGACACCTTCCAAAAAATCCCTTATTTTCCCTGCTCTAAAACCACCCCTGGCCCTACCTATCGACAGAAGAACCACCCAGTGGTTAGATTGTTGGTCCCTAGAAGGTTTGAGCTTGATCTGTGCCAAGTGCAAGGAACTTGTGACCCTGGAAAAGTTACACAAGATCGGATTAAAGAATTCAGAGAAAATGTATTCCTCGCACATTTATTATTTCTTGGGTCCATGTCCATTCTCCCTAGGTCGCCATTATGATGCAAATTTTGAACTGGTGTCCTCAAGATTGGATAATGCCAAGTTATTATTTCTTGGGCCCATGTCTTTAGGCACAAAGACACCTGGATCATAGATATAGAAGGTTCCCATAGGTTTTTCCTTAAATGTTTTAAATTTGAAAATTTTCAGGGAAAGGTGGCCATATATGGGCAGATAAAAGCTGCAAACCTGGCCCCTCCATAACTAGTCTATGGGTCCTTCTCAACAGCCTTCTCTAGACACAAATTGGGCAGGTTAGAAAATGTGTTGATATGGTCAACCATTATGATGCAAATTTTGAACTTGTGTCCTCAAGATTGGATCATGCCAATTAGGTATACCATGTAGGAAGTCAAATTAGATAAAGATCAACTCTTTGAAGATCCACTTGGTGACCTTGCTTAAAAAAAGTGATCTTAGCATGCATGCCCACTGGGGCTTTTCATATACGAATGAGCTGATGTATTGACTGAATACAATGGTTTTTGATGCCTTGGAGCTCCTGAGATGGGTTGGTGAGAAAATCACAGACAAATTTCAATCTACAGGAAAGCTAAGAGATGTCTTGGCCTTTAATAAATCTTCCCCTTAATATTTCTGCACCTTTCATCCCAAAGCTTAAATTATAGAGTCTGCAGGCAGGTGTGAACAATTTTTACACGACCGACTAGAAATCCTAACCTTATATAAAGCATAAGGCAAGGAGAACATTTGCTGGGGTGAAACAAGCTTAACTTCTCACCTTAATTATTAAAGCATACTCATTTGTATCCAAAGTGCCTGCCACAGTGTGTGTTCAACTTGTGACATCACATACCCAACGGGCGCTATTTCCAGCCTGTGAAGTCATGTGGCTTAGGAAAATACTCACTGTGATAATGATGACAGAAAATAGATGTTCCCAGAGCTTCCCACACAAAGTGACAAAAAACAACTTTCACAGCTCAAGACAAGATATTTTTAGAGGATGTGTTTTTTTGTTTTCTTGCCTCTAGAAATATTTCAATGAATGTAATTTGGCTCCACAAAATTTGATTTTCGTCTTAGAACTGGCACTCATATCCATTTCTTTTGTAGGGTGCAACAGAAAAGACACAGTTATAGAAACTGAAGGCATTCATCTGTTGCGTTCCAATTGCTCCAAGCATTCATGGTTGGCAGTGCACATGTTTTTCCTCCAGTGGTTAAATGACATGAAATGGAGAGGGATGCCATCCTTTTTCTTTCTCTGTTAGGCCTCATTTCATCTTGCAGGGTGGGGTTGATGTACTTTTCCATCCTGGAGCTTTTTGTTTGATTTATTCATGGACTTATATGTGCATGTGGGGAAAGGGGTGGATAGGGTTTGTACAGGAAAACGGAAAAGTAAAAACCAAGGGACAGAGGGTAAATTCTTGGGATAAGCTATGGGACTTGGGAATACTTCACGTGGGAATAAGGGCTAATTCATGAAAATGAGACCCACACCTGTGGGTTGCTGGATTTTAATTCTTTGGGACCAAGAAAAATAGCTGCGACACAGCTAGAGAAAAGTATAGAGGTATAACAATGGGGGGTAAATTAAACTGAGCTGAAAATAAGCTATGGGGTTCAATACATAGGCTACCACATCCAGGCTAAGATCTGTGGGCAGGTCACAAAGACCTGAACCTATGGTGGCAGATTTTTGGGGCAGCATTCCATCTGGACCACAGTCAAAAATTGCAATCCAGAAGTGCCCCACCAGCACACTCCTTGCCCACAAACCCCCAACTGTCATTGCGCTGGTGTTGCTACTCCAGGCTGTCACATGTTTACTTCACCCCTCTGCAGGTCTGTCCGTCCAATCTGAACTGAACCGAAACCCTAGTTTCTGCCTGCCGCAATGGGGACTCAGCAGGAGATTCGAACTGGTAGCCATCTGGTGGCCTACGGGTATGCTGAACAGAAGGAAGGCTGTTTCATGTATTCTTCAATCTCTCTGCTTCCATTCAGTTTCCTCTCTCCAAGTCATGGTGTTGATATATTTGGCTGTTTCTTTTAAGCCACCCATCTCAATTCTTTCCTCTAATCTTCCTTCCCTGATATCCTTTAATATTTTAATAATGGATACAATGTTGTTGTATTTAGGTCTACTGAGACAAGTCATAAACTGGGAACGGGTCTCATAACATTAACAGGATCAATATGGCTGCCAATAAACCAGACTTATAAACATAACAAGCAGATTAGTAACTACTGTTCATATTAACAGACTCTGTTGGGCAAATGCACTAAAGGGCGAATTTTCGCCAGCGACAGATTCGCCACACTCCGAGTCACTTCACCAGGCACAAAATCACTATGCTAATAAAGTTGCGTCTCAACAGCCAAACTGTAACTGTTGGCACCCTAAATCTAGAACCGATGCCAAGCACCCTGGTCTCGGCTTACGCTTCTGCCTGTAGCACCGCTACAAGTCAGGATTGTCAAATAGCCAGGCAGGGTCACAACATGGATTCAAAAACGGATCAGGAAACAGGAATCAAAAAAATAGCACAAGGCTCAGGAGCACCAGGAAACAAGATCCTATCACAGCAAAGAAGACCAGGCCCTTTAAATACCCATAAGGCTTTGCGCCATTGCGCAATGATGTCACACGCCAGCGCACCTCCTGCGCCTATAAAAATAGCATGCCCTTAGTTAACCGGTGCATCAGGAAGAGAAGACTGGCGTGCGTCCCCGCCGGCCCGCAAACACTGGCGAATTTTTGCTAGCACTACTTCGGCTGTGCGAGCATTTCACAGCAAATTTTCGCTAGCGTTCATCTCTGCCCAGTGAAACTTCGCTAGCACTCTTGCGCTTAGGTTAATTTTAATAGGGCGGGTACATAAAAGTCATATGGGCATCTTTATTAGTAATGTTGGTGCAAATGCTTGAAGTGGACACTTTTTAAAACATATGTCGAATAAGCCATAATAAAGACAGAGGAGATCATCTAATGCCCTAGACATGAGCCCACCCTTAAACAAATGTGGCGTGCCCCTCAAATTCGTTTTAAAAAATTAAAATTGATCACGTAAATCTTTAATAGTTCGGACTTTTGAAGGATATCCCGCTTTAAAAAAATAAAAGTCACCAGCATTTTTTTTATAACTTTAATGCATTTCCGCAATCAGGATATGATGTCACTGACATAAGATAGAGGAGGATGTAGCTTCGTTTTATCAGTTCAGCGAGTCTGAGCTGGCGAAGCAAACTGTGGCGAAAGAGGTAACGTTTAGTAAAATTCGCATCTTAGTCAATTTGTGGAGTAACAACTGTTCGCCAGAGCGAAAAGTCGCCTGGCAATAAGGTGAGAATGAATAGTAGCGACAGTCTCGTTCGCTAGCGAATTGCCCTCTACGCCTGTTAGTGACGTTAGTGATGTCCCTGTGGATGGGATTTCTGGCGAATTTTCTTTAGTGAATCTGCCCCAGTGACTGCAGGGTGACAAGGAGGACTGGGAGGCCCAGTAAAGGGATCCACATCCCCAGCAATCTTCACAGGTGCAGAGTAAAAAGGGGTTGTGATAACGTGTGGAGAGGGTCCCAAAAATGTTTTTGCATAGGGGGCCTGGGAACGTTAACGTACACTACTGATCTCAAGAACTTTAAGATACAAGAGAAGATACAAGAATATTTGTTAAAAAAATTCTAAAACATCCTCTGCACATGGCCCCTGATTTTTGTTTTTTGAGATGTTCCTATCCGGAAATAAGCTTTTTTTCTAGACTAAAACTCCAGATCTCATCATTTTTCAGATGCTTCACTTAAGACCTCGAACAATGTTTCAGGGAGACACATCTTGACAACATCATTTTTCTTCTCAATTTATATTTTAGTCTTCCGATTCAGCAGCTTATTTGACTAAAAATGCAATTTCTCATCATATTTTCTGTTTGCTCCCTTGGTTACCAGGCTGCCATAGTCTGCCAGGAGCCTGGAATGAAAGGCAAAGGACATGCAAATGATTATAGCACACATGGATTACAGATCCCAAATTTTATCCTTTTGCGACGTGTGTCTGCAGATGTTTTTGAATGGATACATCAAATATTGAACTGGACTGTGAGTCACAGGGTGGGGCCATTCACTGCATCCCCGAAGCCAGAAAGGGGTTTCAGTTTGAAAACATTGTTTAATTCATAAGAACGTGCCTTTGGTTTGCACTTTTTGTGCAGCGTCGTGGGTGGGTCAGACACAATAATGGATAATGTGTGCGTGCAAAATATTCTCTGTGCTTATAGGAGGAGACCTAAAGGGGTGGTTCACCTTTAAGGAAACTTTTAGTATGTTTTAGAATGGCCAATTCTAATACATTTTTCAATTGGTTCTCATTATTTATTTTTTATAGTTTTAGAGGCCCATTTACTTAGCTCGAATGAAGGAATAGAGGAAAAATAGTTCGAATTTCGAATGTTTTTTTGGCTACTTCGACTACGACCTTCGAATCGAACGTTTCGAACTAAAAATCGTTCGACTATTCGATAGTCGAAGTACTGTCTCTTTAAAAAATTCTTCGAACCCCTAGTTCGCCACCTAAAACCTACCGAGGCCAATGTTAGCCAATGGGGAAGGTCCTCATAGGCTTCCTAACAATTTTTCTGATCGAAGGCATAGCCTTCGATCGATGGATTAAAATCCTTCGAATCGTTCAATTCGAAGGATTTAATCGTTCGATCGAACGATTATTCCTTCGATTGTTCGATCGTAGGAATAGCGGTAAATCCTTAGAATTCGATATTCGAAGTATTTTACTTCGACGGTCGAATATCGAGGGTTAATTAACCCTCAATATTCGACCCTAGGTAAATGTGCCCCTTAGTTATTTGCCTTTTTCTTCTGACACTTTGCTGCTTTCTAAAAAGCAAATACTCTGTAAAGCTACAAATGTATTGTTATTGCTACTTTTTATTACTCATCTTTCTACTCAGGCCCCCTTCTATTCAAGTTCCAGTCTCTTATTCAAAACAATGCATGGTTGCTAGGGTAATTTGGATGCTAGCAACCAGATGGCTGAAATTGCAAACTGGAGAGCTGCTGAATAAAAAGCTAAATAACTCAAAAACCACACCAATAATAAAAAATGACAACCAATTGCAAATTGTCTCAGAATATCACTCTCTACATCATACTAAAAGTTATCTCAAAGGTGAACAACCCCTTTAACAAGGTTTAGGGAGGATGTGCCTTCCCCCAACATAGAAAACCTGCCATATATAAGGATAGAGCTGTACATTCTTCAAAGGAAATTATACAATTTTAAACTCTTCCATGGAAATCGATCTTCCATCCATGGGTGCACCCCACAGTTTCTTGTATGCAGAAGGTATGGAGATCCAAATTACAGAAAGAACCCTTATCCGGAAAAACTCAGGCCCTGAGCATTCTGGATAACAGGTCCCATGCCTGGATATGGAGCACACCACCTACCATGGTAAAAATCAGAGACTGGATGGATTAAGAGAAGCTTGACTGGTAGAACTTTTGGTGGATCTGGCAGGGGAACGCTGAACAAGTCATCAATGTCCCAGGGCACTAATTTCACATACTTTTAGTTACTCCATTGACAAGCGCAGTGGAGACTGTTTGCCAGACACCAAAATATGGTGGGTTTTTGCACCCGCTACTTAGTCCGAGAGGTCCACATGCTCAGCATTTATGATGTGATTAAAAGAAGGAAATAATGGCCAACAATTCAGCTCAGAAAGGGAAACAATACATCACGGTGGCTTTATACATGCTATAAGGTCCCAGTGGTAGATTGGATTCTATTCATTAAATTCTTCTGGTTGAAAAGACAAAATGTGTAGCATGAGACAAAGTTTAGATTGCGTCTGCAGTAAGAAACTTCCTTTGGTTTGAAGTGAGAACATTGGGTAATTTGTGGTCGCCCATTAAAGAGCAGCGGAGCGAGCAGTTCTACAGAATGATGGGGTTTTTATGTTCCTATCCATATCTCATAAATTCCTTCTGATGGGAAGGCTGGGATGTTAATGAAGGAGACTCTTATTATCCAGTGACAGAGAGTTGATAATTAATGGGACGTGGTCGGATGCACACAATAGATACGCTAAATCAGGGCTGTCCCAGGGGAGGCAGTATATTGTCCCAACTGGCCGGCTGCACGGATAAAGTTGGACAATAAATGCCCTGTGTAATGTACTGTACACAACACTGTCACCATCTCTGCTGAAAGGAATATGAATAATATGATGGGAAATGTGGGTATAACTAACAACAGAAAAAGGGGCAGAATTGGCAAATTGTGAACCTTATAATAAACAATTTTGTAATAATATTACTACTTGCTAAAAGCAGCGGAAATAGCCGCCCACGGGTCTAGGTGGGCCCCCCATGGATCTTCTTGCTACCCCCCTAGTGACTTCAGCCAATGGGCCCCCTTGGGGGTACAGTCATACCTGTGTCACCCCAATATTTATGCCACTATTAAGGCAGTCTCTTCAAGTGCCCTATAGGACACTTAGCTGTGGGCTAACGGAGGGCTGTGGGAAACAATACCGTTTTTTTCTTTTAATTCTGGTAGTGAGTGCTATGCTACCCACACTAGTACAGACGGCCATTAGCTGGCACCTCTGGTGGGGATAAAAGTTTCCCCTCGATACGTGCCCTTTAAAGGGTACATTTACCAGCTCAAACTATTTTAAATAAGTAGCTAGAAAAGCTGTACATTATGTTTTGGGCTTCTGTAACCAGCCCAAGGCAACCACTGCCCTTTAGCAGTAAAGATTTGTGTCTCCAAAGATGCCCCAGTAGCTCCCCATCTTCTTTTCTGCTGATTCACTGCACATGCTCTGTGCTGCTGTCACTTACTGAGCTTAGGGACCCACTCACAATATACAGTACACATAGAATAGAAATGTCACAATATAAGGCTGATTAGTAATTAATACAGATAATTACTACATGGCAGCACAGAAACCAGTGCAATTAGCATCAGAATTTAATAATCAGCCCTGTAGCATCAGCTTATATTACAGACCAACCTCATTTTCTGCTGGATAATTAGTGACGACCCCTAAGCTTAGCTTCTCAACAGCTGCTCAGAGCCCACTGAGCATGTGAGTGTCACAGACACTTTCCAAGATGGTGACCCCATGTGACAAGTTTGAAGTCCTGGATCATTGCTGCTATTGACAAGCTGACAAACTATAGGCTGGTGCAATAAGTTCATTATATAAAATATGGCATTTTTAGCCATATTTATTTTAGAGTTTAGTTCTCCTTTAAGCAAAATTCACAGATTTTTTCTCTTTTCATTTTCATCATTTTTTTTTTGGCTTAGTTCAATGTGGCAGGATCAGTAGCACTAAGCATCGAAGCATCAGAAGATGCCTACCAAATCAGTAACCAATAAGAAACTACCATAAAATCTACCTGGCCAGACAGAACAGTGGGGGGGGCTCTAACAAATGCATCATGTAAAACTGAAAACTAGAAGAAAAAAAATCAAATGAATCTAGACTGAATATAGATTGCAACATGTACAAATAGTAGCAGAGCATTAAATGTTTTATTAAAGGTATATATATATATATATATATATATATATATATATATCAGTTACATTATAGATGCAAATACATTTTACTCAGGTAATGGTTACAAAAAAAATAATAATAAACAAATCAAAAAGCTGTTGGCCCAGGCAGAGGTCCCGCGTGCCAGAATCCAGTGGCTTCAGTATGTGGCTACACCTTATATTTATTCTTGCCTTTTTCATTGATGATACATATATGCTGAAAACAAATGACAAGGCATTTAGGTGACACATTTATATACATTGTGTTTTACAATCGTAGTGTGAGAAACAGATGACTTATTCAAAACCTGTAAAGCAGTATGAAATGTGTGCCACCGAATGTTATAAAACAGTGCCCTCTAGTGGCTCACGGTAGAAGACGGCGGAATACTTGCTTGACTTTACTGAGCAATGACTTTGATCTAGGAACAAACATGGGCGCACCCTTGTTCTACCCAGAAAATATAGTCCTATAAAACATTTACTGACTTATAAATGCATTAATGTGCTGTATAAGGTTCCTTTATGAACCATAAAAAGGCTACAGTCATTGATAATATTTTCTGTGTAAACAATACAGATTCCACCCCCACTAGCCACCTTACAGGATCAGAAGCAGCATTCATATTCTGATGCGGTGGTGTGCATGTTCCTTAACAATATAATCATTACATTTTAACTCCATTATGTCTCTTTCTGCAGAAAAGGATGAGTCGAGTAATCTACGGAGTAGAATGATATTGGGCCAAACTTTACATTATATCCTTATAATACACAAAAGCCATGAATATCTTGTAAATTATATCCTTATAAACGGTGAGTAGTGATGTCATCAGTTATAAACGGTGAGTTCTGATGTCATTTCTGTCACATGACTCACTAAAATTTGTGTATTATAATTAATAAAGTACCCCCAGTTGTAAAATATGAGGATATTATAAGTTACCTCGGAGTTCCATGACCTGTATAAAAACACTCGGCATTCGGCCTCGTGTTTTTATATGGTCATGAAACTCCTCGGTAACTTATAATATCCTTATATTTTACAAGAGGGGGTACTTTATTCACTATATAATACACAAAAGCCATGAATATCTTGTAAATTATATCCTTATAAACGGTGAGTTCTGATGTCATCAGTTATAAACGGTGAGTTCTGATGTCATTTCAGTCACATGACTCACTGAAGCTTGTGTATTATAATAAATAAAGTACCCCTTGTTGGAAAATATGAGGATATTAGAAGTTACGTGTATAAAAACACTCAACCTTCGGCCTCGTGTTTTTATATGGTCATGAAACTCCCCGGTAACTTATAATATCCTTATATTTTACAAGAGGGGGTACTTTATTCAATATATGAAGGTTTTAAATGGAGCATTCCTATGTCAGAATGTGCCATGTATAATATAAAGAGACACACACATTCTAATCTACAATGCATAACCCCACACCTCTTTTTTGATGTCTGCTGGCACATTCAATATCACCCAGCCGCCACCACCCCTGTTTCCTAGAACCCCCTCTTTCTCCCTGCCACCCCTCCCCTAACAACCCACAAAACAGCACCCACTCAGTTACACAGGCCTTTACACCACTGGGCAAGGGAATAAAAGGAAAAGTGAAGGAGAGGAAAATAGAGACACAGGAGTACAGAGTAACAGCCAGCAAAGAAATGGAGACAATGGATGGGAACAAAGGTCGGCATAAATATAAAAATTAGGCCCCCAACCAAACTCATAAGGCCACCACAGTCCTCACCAGTAGGGCCCATGTCTAAGGGAAGAACTACACGATGGCTTTTACCCGCGATAGCATTCGTTCCGACATGCTGAGATGAATTGCAGGCGTCACGCCGGATGCGCCGAATCTAAGGTAATAGGAATGTTGTCGCTGTCGGAAGAAGGGGGGGTCACATGGGACATAACTGTTCAGTGAGTTTGCAAGTGATCCTCAGCATTCAGCTCAGATTCAAAAGCAACAGTTATGACCCATGTGGCCTCCCCTTAACTCACTGATTGGTTACTGCCTGGTAACCAATCAGTGGAAACTGAAAAAGCAGGAAGTAGTGTTCTGGCTATTATGTTAGACATCCAGTCACTCCAGCCTTTATACATTACATTTTTGGCTAAAAATGTTTTTTTGCACAGTCTATTTATCCTGTTTTTGTTTTTATACCAAACAATTCCTTTAAGGCACCTAAAGCCCAAACACCACTAATTGTGTCCCCCACCCCCATTGTTGGCACAAAAAAAACATGCACTTTAGTGAGTTTCATGTGATTGACACATCACAATTCCCAATGCTAACAGTGGGGAGACTTTGGGAACTATACAAATGGCCGTGTGCTCTAGGCCTAAGGGTCAGCGGATATTTTGCCCTTCCAGGAACCTGCTACTCTGACAAAATGCCTATATTTATTCTTAATCTCTAATGTGATTAACTAGTGGTTGCTGTGAAATTCTGGGCGACAGTGTTTCCATTGTGTGGGCGATGCTATCGCTGGAGTTAATCACTGAGGGACCCGGCACAGTACAGAAAGTTCAATGTGTCCATGTCTGAGTCTCGTGAATAAGGGTTCAGTGCACACAAACAATTAACAGACTTACATGAAGGTCTCGAAAATACTCATTGTAATCCAAGGCATAGCCAACCACAAACTTGTTGGGAATTTCAAATCCAGTGTCTATAAATAAACAACACACAAAGCCACAAAGGTTAAATAAAACATATTTTTATCACAACTAAAGTGGCAGACTATGTTGGCATGGTGTGATGAAATTGGGACCTGTGGTTTTTTTTCCGGATAAGAGGTATGGGTTCTGTTATATGGAAACCTGCTATCCAGAAAAAAACGAAATACGGGAAGGCCATCTCCCATAGACTCCTTTTTAATCAAATAATTCACATTTTTTATATTATTGTTTTTTCTCTGTAATAATAAAACGGAAAGATCCGTTATCTGGAAAACCCCAGGTCCTGAGCATTCTGGATAACAGAATGTAAATCTGCGAATCTGGGAATAGTGGGGGGTTGTCACTTGTATCTCTGCCAGGAATTTATTGGCATGAGGCAGTATCTTCCCTACAATAGCGGCATGTATGAAAAATAAAATACTTACAGTCAGGTCTGTATTGATTGCTGGAAGCGGATCTTTTTACCAGCAAGCTAAATAAAAACAAGCACAATAAAAAGTTATTTTATCTTTAGCTGCACTTATATATGAGATGTATCAAAGCAACAAGACTCAGAGGGCTGACTTCCAGGTTAACTTCTACACATGAACCAAATCCACTGTTTGGGATTCGGGCGAATCCTTCATGAAAGATTCGGCCGAATACCAATCAGAATCCTAATTTGCATATGCAAATTAGGGACAGGAAGGGAAAAGTGTAAAAAACATTTTTTTTCTTCCTTGTTTTGTGACAATAAGTTACATGATTTCCATTCCCGCCCCTAATTTGCATATGCAAATTAGGATTCGGTTCGGCCAGGCACAAGGATTCGTCTGCATCCGAATCCTGCTGAAAAAGGCCGAATCCCAAACTGAATCCTGGATTCGGTGCATTCCTACTAACTTCTAATCACCCCTTCATCCCTCATAACGTCCCTACATGGGTTATATTTTTCTTTCAATGATTTTTATTTGCTTTTTTTTTGGTGTATATAGAAGAAACAACAAGTTATAAATATATTTGTAACCATACACACAGCTGCCTGCCTCATGGAAAGACTATCCCAATCTTGCCTGTTGCCCCTGCAGGTAAGTGCTGAGTTCAAGAGATGTAAATTGCAAAAGTGCATAGAAGAATATTTGGAGAAACTTATATATTCTGTAACTGTAAGGATTCAACGGGTGGTTCCTTTTTTAGTAAACTTTTAGTATGTTAAATAATGAAGACCAATGTGTAGAAAATAAAAAGTAAAAACCAGTTGCAAATTGTCTCAGACTATCACTCTCTACATCAAACTAAAAGTTAACTCAAAGATGGAGAGTGGAGAGACATGTCCTACGCCACAGTCTATGGTATCTACCAACCTTGCAACTTTCACCATCTTTGGCTTGTATTTTTCTAGCTGATTAAGAAGTGCAGTCATTGTCCTTCCAGTGTTAATAATGTCCTGGAAAAGATACAGAAAACATTTAGGCTAAGGGCACACGCTAAGATTCGGGGAGATTTAGTCGATTGAGGCGACAAATTTACTCTTCTTCGGGCGACTAATCTCCCTGAAAAGCCTTCCCGCTGGCTAGAATCTAAATCGGGATGGCACTCGGATTGTTTCGTTTTCCCGAAGTCACCCGAGGTTGCCTCACAAGGAAACTTCGGAAAACGAAGCGCTCTGAGTGCCATCCCATGGGCGATTTAGATTCTAGCCGGCGGGAAGGCTTTCACTAAAAGTGAAAGTAATACAAATATAATGCAGTGTTGCCCTGCACTGGTAAAACTGGTGTGTTTGCTTCAGAAACACTACTATTGTTTATATAAATGAGCTGCTGTGTAGCAATAGGGGCAGCCATTCAAAGGAGAAAAGGCTCAGGTTACACAGCAGATAAACTCTGTAGAACATAATGGTGTTATCTGTTATCTACTATTTAACCTGTGCCATATAGCTTTTTTTCAATTTCCACCATTGCTACACAGCAGCTTTTTTATGTGAACTATAGTAGTGTTTCTGAAGCAAACAGATCAGTTTTACCAGTGCAGGGCAACACTACGTGATATTTTCATTACTTTAAACCGCTTTGATTTTTAGGTGTTACTGTTCCTTTAAGTAGATTTGTTTTTAAACTACAACTTCCTGCACCTTCAGCAGCACTTTGATGTGGGTGTTGAAGTTCATACCTCCCAACTGTCCCGTTTTTAGAGAGACAGTCCCTCTTTTGACAGCTCAACCCGCAGTCCCTCATTGGAAAGTCCAGTTTTTCTCTGCACTGAACAGCCAGAAAAAGAAACAAAGTTTCTAACTTAATTGGCTTTTGGCAGAGATCCCAGAACAGCCACAACAGAAGATAAGATACATTCGTAATAATTCAAATGTATCTAGATAAGCAAATAAGTAATTATAAGATAAGAATATAAGATAACAGGTCCCTTGGGAAAAGTTAGACTCACAGCTTAAAGGGCAATTCACCTTCATTAGCAAAACTGTAATAACTAAAAAAACAACATTAATATGTACAAACTTTTATAACCTGTGAAATTTTGTAAAATGAACATGGTAATTAAGAGGTGTGGCCGCAAAAATTGGTGTGGTCAAAAAATCTCGCCACGCTACACACGGCAACTTTTTTGTCCCTCTTTTTATTTCCAAAATGTTGGGAGGTATGGTAGTTGCACCACATTTAGAGCATACCTTCCAACATTCTTAGAAAATCCCAAGTTACTATTCCATGCTCCATCCAGATCTACCTCACACACAAATCTCATTATCTTAAATATTTCAATAGGTCCCCAATCAAGTCTACTCTGCATCAACTGGCACAGTCTAGAGATATACTGGCAGAACTGCTTTAGCAAAAAAATAATGAACTTAGTTTTATTTAAGATAATTAACCCAAAAATCTTATAAAACAACCCTTGCACAAACGCAACAAATGAACAGGAAAGGTTGCTTACCTCCACAATCAGAACATTCTAAAATAAAAATGTAGAAACAATTAATATTTAATTGAAAAGTTTTATAAATACATTGACAAGTTTTAATATGTTGTTTGTAATTACATTTTCTATGTTATATACCCCATGAGTGTGTTATATAATATCACTATATTGGGAGGCACATTTATCAAGGGTCGAATTTTAAACGAATTTTTTAAACTCCCTTAAATTTGAATATACTCTAAATTCGACTGGGGGTTATTGAAGAAAAAAAATCCAATATCTAAAACTCTGAAAAATTTTACCGACGCGAAAACTCGAATCAAATTCGTTTTCTCTGAAAAATTCGAATGTCAGGAAGGCTACAAACAACTTCAAATTGGTCACTGCACCTCTCATATTGACTACTACGTAAATATGGTGAATAGTCAAATTCAAATTCTTAAAGGGCCAGAGTATGTTAAATCTCGAAAATCGAATCAGAATTTTTTCAAAAACTCGAATTGAGTCTGGATAATTCCCTAGTCGAATTTGACCCTTAATAAATCTGCCCCTCAGTGGGTGGAAGTGAGCCAAGTGTGAGACGGATGTGTCACTTAGGCCCCTGTTTATGTGTGTAAGTGATATATGTTAAAAATATAACGTTAATGGAACATATTTAGTAAAATTCCACTGCATTTAAGCAATTTATCATGCTGCTGGGGGCATTACTGAGAAAACCAGGTGTACTGCTAAACAGAGCCTCCACTCCAGTTTAACATTCCCTTCCTCATTTCATTTACTTTCAGGGTTTCCGAGAGCTGCTATTTTTCTCTTCTTTTGATCTTTCCCCCTGAACTCCACTTATACCTGGGGATCCCTTATCCTAATCTAGGAAGACACTTTGCCCCTCGTTTAAAACCTCCAACTTTCCCTGCCTTTTCTTCCCAGAATCCTCTTCCAGCCCCCTGAGACCTGTTGTTTCACAGGAGAGTCTAGAGCAGTGATCCCCAACCAGTAGCTCGCGAGCAACATGTTGCTCCCCAACGCCTTGGATGTTGCTCCAAGTAGCCCCGAAGCAGGTGCCTAGTTTGGAATTTCAGGCTTGGAGACAAGTTTTGGTTGTATAAAAAACGGGTGTACTGCCAAACAGAGTCTCCTGTAGTCTGCCTGTCCACATAGGGGCCACAATATAGCCAATCACAGCCCTTATTTGGCACCCCAGAAACGTTTTGCATGCCTGTGTTGCTCCCCAACTCTTTATTTCTGAATGTGGCTCACGGGTAAAAAAGGTTGGTGACCCCTGGTCTAGAGCACCCCCCAACAGTCCATTTTTTTTCTCCTCCAGTCCACAGAGACTACCATATAGCAAATCACAGCCAGGCCCGGACTGGCAATCTGTGGGTTCTGGCAAATGCCAGAGGGGCTGCTATAAGGTGCCATAGAAAATCAGTATTTAGTGGGCTGGTAGGGGCTGTTTGGACTTCTGTGTGGGCTGATTGGGCCTCTGTGTACCTCAAATGCCAGGGCCTATTTTAATTCTCAGTCCGGACCTGATCACAGCCCTTATTTTGCACCATCCTGGAACATGTTTCCTACTTGTGTTGCTCCCCAACTCTTTTTACATCTGAATGTGGCTCACGGGTAAAAAAAGATTGGGGACCCCCGCAATAGACACACAGTTCTTAAGCCCCCGACACTCGCTGCTCTTGGAAGTTCTACTATATGAAGGTCATATATGAAAATGCTCTAAAACCCTATTCTATTGACACCCTTTGATAGCAAGGCTACTGCAGTTTATCTAAAGGGCACCATATCTCAGGAAGAGCACAATAAACCCTCAGAATAACAGTTAGAAGTGTGTATATGTTACTGTGTGTCTGTGTGCAGTTCATAGCTGTCTCTATTTGGCCTGTGTCTTTATTCACTAATCTAATTTATACAGGAATCTTCAGCCATGAGGTCATTAATGGGCATATTTGTCAGCACATCACATGCAAGAGATGCATTCCCACACTGGGGTCAACTCCACTCATAATGGATTATTGAAATTACATCTCAATGAAAGCGTCATTTTAGTAAAGTATGGAAGGATGAGCCCCAACTTGTTTTCCGCTGCTAAATTATATGCTTTTAGCGTTAGATCCTCATTGGATGTTCAGTGCAAGCTGCGGTTACTTATATACTGTATACATATTCAGTAAAACTTATATTAACTGGCACAGTGAACAGATTCAACATAAATCACTGAGTTGCACACTATAACAAAGCCTTTGTTGGCATTGCGTAATAGTTTGTATTCTGATGTTGCTTCCAGAAACAGTTTGGAACTCAGCATTTCATTTTAAACCCGGATACATTTGGCTACAAATGTGTCTGAATACTTTTTGCCTATACAATGTAAATATAAACAAAATGCCACAATACAGTTCAACCCGGTGTCTATGCAAAAACCCTTGTCCTCAGACTATACAATTTAATTTATGGTTTACTGAGATGCTATAAACATACATGGAACAGGGAAAACAAACAAGCTTGTGAATATTTACCCTTTGCTGAGCGAAAATTATCCCAGTCCCACGAGGTGTTTGCTATCCTTTTGTAACTGCAGCAGGCAGCTAAGCAGTGGGGTAACCAGACTTTACTGGGACCCACAGCAAATTACATTTTGGGGCCCAAAAAATTGGTGAGTTGGCTATTCTACCAAGATATATTACAATTGCTTATTAATAGGGGTGTTACTGGGCCCTCTATACCTGCAGTGTCTGCTCCCTCTATAGTTACACCCCCTGCAGGTAAGGGTGATCTGCTGGTGATCTGGGCTACTGGATTAGAACTTTGTTTATACATGAACCAATAATTACATAGTGCTCTGGAGGGTATTTTAGGAACAAGAAGGCTACATAATAGCAAATACAATTAAAATTGAATAGCAAATAAGTGATTGTCAGCACTCTCCGTTGATTTGAAAGGGGAAATCAAAAGAGTAGTGAGCATTATTGTAAATGTGGCCATTAAACTATACCTTCCCATTAGTAAGAAAGTAGTGAGAACCCTCCTTTTTAAAATGGATGTATATTTAGCTTAAATGTATATATAGATTTCAACAAAATGTATTTTTTATAGGAAGAAAGTCCCCATTAAACACCCAACCCATTCTACTAATATTGTGATTATTGGGCTTTTCAGTATATTTCGGTTAAAATACCAACATTGTCTTGGGAAAATTTAGGATTCCAACTGAAATGTTGTGATTGCATATATTTTACCCTTCTTTCTCTCGGCTAGAACTGGAAATGCCGGCACAGCACGTATACTGGTATAAGGTGCCTTGGTGCAGAGCTATGTATTAGTATTTATGTGTATGTATTAGTATCACACACAGGACTTATGGAGAAAGAAAGGTTTTTATTTTAACAGAAAAAAACTTTTTTTTCTGTTAAAATAAAAACTTTTTTCTCTTTTGAGCATATATATATATATATATATATATATATATATAGATATAGATATATATATATATATAGATATAGATATAGATATATAGATATATAGATATATAGATATATATAGTGAATACACTATCCCCTATTATAAAATATAAGGATATTACATTATATCGAGGAGTTCCATGACCATATAAAAGTATGAGGCCGAAGGTCACCTGCTTTTATACAGGTCATGGAACTCCGATGTGACTTCTAATACCCTCATATTTTGCAACAGGGGGTACTTAATTTATTATAATACACAAGTTTCAGAGAGTCATGTGACAGATATGACATCACTAACACCAAGTATAACTGATGACATCACTAAGCACCGTTCATAAGGATATAATTTACAGGATATTCATGGTTCTTGTGTATTATATCTATGTATCTAGCTATCTATTTATATAAACACATCTAATAATTATAGTACAGAGACTGACAATGTTGAATAAGCAGAGACTGTGAAGAGAGACCTAGCCAAGCTTATTTATTAATGATGCCAGTAGACTGTGCATTAGAATACCTTTCCACTCAGCTTTGCCAGGTCCTCCCCTCCAATTATTTGCATCTCGTCCATGCACTGGTCATTCTGAAAAAAATGAAATAGAAAGGAGCCTACATTAGATTCCATTACACTAATGCACAAGTATAAGACAAGTACTGCACTGTACTGTAAGTTGATAGTCGATAGTAGAGGAACTTAATAGAAATATAAACATTCTGTTGGTTCAGAAGTGATATTATAGTGTATATAAAGCCCACTTGTCTGAGCATACTTTATGTTAATAGAAAGGAAATGAGTAGTGATAATGCAGGCTTACTGAGACCAAAATAAAAGCATACTTCCAGACTGTCAGGTGATGAAGATGAATGGCTAAAAAGCTGGGAACAGTCTACTACGGTGCTCAATAATATTAATAGGCATTGTCATGAAATTGGGCCCAGGGATGACACTTTAATAAGGTGTCAGTATCTCTTTAAAGAGATACCAACACCTTATTAAAAGTTTATTAATAAGCAACAACATCCACCTGCTCTAACAGCCTCCATGTAAACAGAGTGTTGCCTAGTAAATGATGATGCACAACAGAATAACAAAGAAACTGTAGAATCTGTGGCACTGGGCTGTCAGTTACTTGACTACAATCACCTTCAATTTTACTATCTGTGGCAGGCAAGTGGTTAAACAAACCTGTTTTCAGAAATACAAGTGCCCATGTTATACTCAAAAGGAAAAGCAATTCAACTCTTATATTGGATTTCTGTATTGATATACGACAATATTATGAAGCGAGGGTATTGACAGACGCTCAGAGTGGTTGCTGTTAATTTACATGAAGGAAGCGCGTGAGTAACAGCTCGTGTTTAATTAACAGCCACTGCCTGGCGGCTGTCAATACCTTCTCTTGACATACAGTGTTCATTTAGAACGACATTAAATATACATTCAAATGTGTTCTTTCCGCACTTTAAAAATGATTCCCTATAGAAGAGATCTTCAACGTGTTACTGATGTCAGGGCCTGTGCCTATAGCAACAGCTTTAGGGAGTGCGGCCCTCGGGCGTCTGTATGGTTAATAGTAATACGCAAGGTAACAAATAATCTCCCCAACCCAGCATTGCGTACTTGCAGCTAAATCCAGTGGCAGAGGTGAGGGGAGAAGGGAGTACCTAGCTGTTTTTTGTGATTGGCACATATGGAGTACAGAAGGACCATCTGAACATGCACCAATCACTAAGGGTAGGGTGCAGGATAAGGTCCTAGAGCAGCACCAGATCTAAACACAGCTATGACTTAAGTAGAGTTCCCAACATTCATTTTCTGCCCTGGTGAGTTGTACTTCCACATGGGGCTCCTTATGCCTACTATGTATTACAAGCTTTCAGCAACAAGCCTAGAAATGGTCTGGATTTGCTGAAGGCTGGTTTGTAGTGGTGTGCAGGTCGAGAAATTCTCGACCCGTACACGACCCTAACCTGCCCCCCCACCAGCCCATACCCAGCCCAGACCTCTGTTTCCCTACTATTTATAGACCCGCGACCTATAAATTTAGACACCGGAAACTGGCAGTGCTGGGCCGTGGGGAGAGCAAGAGAAGAGCTCAACCCGGACCTGCCCGCGACCCAAAGATTTTGTGCAGGAGCCGCACATCACTACTGGTTTGTGAATATGTGCGGCACAGCCAATGCTTTGGAATGCGTGGTGGTTCATAAAAATGACATTTTCAGTAATGTCCTTTCAGTGTGTATATCTTAAAGGTGACTATATATCGGCAGATAAAATCTACTGACTTTTCTCCTCCAGACAAGTAATTGGCCAATGTATAGGGCCCTCCTAACAGCCTGGCCAACCAATATTGGGCAGATTAGAGAATTCCATCGAGCAAGGACCTCTCTGGTGAGTTGATGCGGTCCTTTTCCATCAAGTCTTCCTAGGGGTGGCCAGATCAGGTAAATATCTGCTCTACTGGCAAACTCATCAAATGAGTAGCAATGTATGCTGAGTTTTAGGCTGGGCACAAACACCAGTTTTTGCTGCTCTGAGCTCCTGCATTAATGTGTCCAGAAACAAGAGTAAACTCACGTTAACTCGACTCCAGACCCCACAGAACCCCTTTACAGAGAGAGTGTTGCCCAGATACATTGGGGGATCGACTGTCCAACAGCAAGGAAAAGCAAGTCTACCGCAGCCCCCACTGAAACTGTCTTAAAGGGAGGACAAACTTACACGGTAGCATTTCAACCTGATGAAGTCCACTCTCATGGAAATAAATCTTTCTGAGTTGCGACTCAGGTTCTTAATGTGCTCCACAAGGTCCGTACAGAACCGGTATCCCCCCTTGAGCACACACAACACTGTAATGTGGTTATCACCGATGTCTCTCATGATGTCATGAGCGATACGCTCCGTCCTGCAAAACAGACAACATTATTCATAAGACTCCAATCCAGATGGGAACTCAAGAGGGGATGCAATCGTTATCAGATGCTACATTAAGATAATATTACTGGAAACAGTACGTGGCGTACTGGAAGTACAGATAATGGCCTATTAAAAGTAGAAGATAAAAGCACACATTCTACTTAAGAGTAAATGCAGCACTACTTAAAGAGCCATTTTTACTTCAACTTGACTCCTTGCCTGAAAGGCTCTGTAGCATTGAAAGAAAGGAGTCTCCACTCCACTTATATATTTATTCACCCAACAAGGCAGAAAAAAATGAATTGGGCGGTCAGGATGCCTCGTGGATCTCTTTTTATTGGCAGAAAACATAGAAATGATTAACTATTAAACTTTTAGGAAAGTCAACTTAAAAATCCAAGGAAACTATATGCTCTACTATAAATTTATACCTGGAGAGTGGGAAAAAATGATGCACTAAACTATGCAATTGGCCTTTTATTTGAATTACTCTCCCTTCCATTGTGTCTCTTCCCCGCGACCCTAGCAACTAGAAACGACAGTATTTTGCCAATATAGTTTGTTACCAGGGTCAGTGACCCTATCAATCAGAGCGTAATTTAAACTGCATTGCACAAAAGTTAGCATTGCTACTTTGCAGAGCTGGGGGTTTAGGTTCACTCTTCTCAGGGCTCTAACTGCAAAATAATTTGTAAGGTTTCCCTGTGTCTGCCTTGGTTTTTATCTGGTACCCCACATGGGTTCTTAAACTGTAAGCACTACTGGGGCAAGGACAGATGTGACTGATGTATAATGTAAATGTGTAGGCACTATATAAAAGATAATAATAAGCTTTAAAGTGGTTCGAGTTAACTCTTTTTATTATTTGTGGTTTTTGAGTTATTACGCTTTTTCCGGTTTGCAATTTCAGCAATCTGGTTGCTAGGGTCCAAAATACCCTAGTAACCATGCATTGATTTGAATAAGAGACTGGAATATGAATAGGAGAGGGTCTGAATAGAAAGACGAGTAATCAACAGTAGTAATAATAATAAATCAGTAGCTTTAGAGAGCATTTGTTTTTTAGATGGGGTCAGTGAACCCCCATTGGAAAACTGGAAAGCGTTAGAAGTCAAATAATGAACAAACAATAAAAAAAAATTAATAATGAACACCGATTAAAAAGTTGCTTCACATTCTATAACAAAAAGTTAATCTAAGTGGCCATAAACTCTTATCACCCAAATGTCAAGTTACATTTAAAAAATACAATGTAGATTAAAGAGCATAGTTAGATAGCAGAAGAGGCTAAAAAAGTTATTTGTGAAGAGTTTTTCTGCAGATTTGCATTCATACATATTTGTATGAAATGCCCAATTGTGTTGCCTTCAGTAAAGTCATAACAGATTGTAACAAAATCACTTAGATGTTGCCTGTACCTTTATATTCCAGAAACTATGACTGACCGGCTGATACACCGATTGCCCAGTAATCTGGTTAGGCACTACGGTTGGCCCTGTACAAAGTTAGTTTTGAACCAGACAATCACTGGTTGCATATAGTTAAGAATACATGAATAAATACTTTATGGAAAGTAATGTATATCTAAGGAGACTTATTAGGTAACCTCTTACACATCTAAAGGATGAAGCCATATATAACACAGACATGCCATATTTAGCAAGGAGCAAATACCTGTCTACTATTACTCCGTGAGGTATGAATACACATTCTAGATCTTCACAATAATGATTGGGCAGCGAGAATACATCCAATTCATATCCAGTCCAGTTATCTGGAACCTACAAAAAAATGCAATAACATGACTTTTATGAAGCAATAATATTGAAAGTGTGCTTGTCACAGTAAAATAGAGTAGTACATGTATGGGACCTGTTATCCAGAATGCTTGGGACCTGGGGTTTTCCAGAATTTTTTTCTATAATTTCAAACACTAGACCTTAAGTCTAAAAATTATTTAAAGGTTAATTAAACTCAATATTTTTTGGATTAATTATATATTAGTTGGGATCAAGGTACTGTTTTATTGTTACAGAGAAAAAGCAAATACTTTTTTTCAAAATGTGAATTATTCAAAATGGAGTCTATGGGAGATGGCCTTTCTATAATTCAGAGCTTTCTGGATAAAAGATCCCATACTTGTATTGCATAAATGTGTCCGACTTTAATTTGGGCCTGGGTATATGGCCACAGTGGATGTCTGGAGTTATCAATAAGTAATGAGTCAAATGGAAAGTACAGCTTATTGTGCCCAATTAGGATGGCTCAATAGAAAGTACTTCTCATTTAATCTTCACTTCTGACATTGTGAACTGCAAGCTCCCTGAATGGTATATGGATATCGCCCAAAATCACAGGCAGCATAGGTGGTTGGCTGCCTAGGGAGGTACGGATTGGGGGGGGGGGCACAAGCTGGAACGGAAGCAATGAGCTAAAGGGACCGTTGGGAAAGGAGGTATGTGATGGTGCAGGCAATTGGCTGCGGCAGTTGTGTGGGTTTGAAAGCTATCAGTGGCAGGGGAACTGCAATTATTGGGCATGGGGGTTTTCAAAAGACCATCAGAAGAAGGAAGGCTGTGTGCTGGGGCGCAAACATAACTTAGCCCAGAACTGTTTGCAGGCCCTTGAATTCTCACATGAAAATCCTGCTCTTCGAAGGCAACAAACTTGAAAATAAGTATAAAGCACACGTCACTTTTGTTATACTCAGGTTATATAGAGTATATACAGTGAAACCTCGATTTTAAGTACCCTGAATTTAAGTTTTCCTGCATTTTACATTTTTTATTTGTGGTCCTGCCAATTTATGGTGCATTTCCCTGATTTTAAGTAATGTTTTCCCAGATTTTACATCAAAATTTTCTCCTGATGTTCCCAAAAACTGCTTTTTTTCCCACAATGAATGTTATTATTTGTGAAGTAAAGAAAATACTAACCATATGTATATTTTTCCATGGTTCTGCCTGTAAATGGTCAATTCCAATCTGCCCCTTTCTTTTATTCCTTTATTTCTTTTACTTGTCTATTTATTTATGTTGTTTTAAATATAAATATACATTGTTTTATGCCGGCACCATGTAGGGGGGCCTGGGTGAAAAGGAAATTTCAATATGCTGACTATAAAGATTTTTGTTTTGATTTGATAATATTGACAAAAACAGCATTTCCCATATGTAAAATATTTGAATCTCATATACCAAGTACTACTGCCTATAATAGTCCTCAATTGTTTGTATATGTAAATGTACAGGCAGCAGCAAACCCATAAATTTAATATTTCTTTTCTATGAATTATCCTTGTTTCATGTAAAACTACACCCCCTCCTTAAGAGAACATTTGCTTTGGCCTGAAAGCAACACAAAGCCTGTGTTCTGATCTCTGTATGTTCTTGGCTAAGGATCTGGTTGACTAAAGGGAAGGGCTCTCATCAAAGAAACAACTTAAAGTGAAATGGCAAATAACTTTATTGCCAGTTTATAATTGGTCAGATAGCACACAAGAACAGTTTGCATAATTAGAGAAAGCCATTCTGATCAAATTTCCAATACACATTACAGTAACAACAAATGATTTTAAAAAATAATTAAAATACAATGCACAGTTGCCCTGCCCTGGTATAAGTTGTTTGTTTGCTTCAGAAACACTACGATAGTTTATATAAACAAGCTGCTGTGTTACCATGGGAGCAGCTATTCAATGCACAGGTTTACATAACAGAACTTTTTTTGTTGCTACTGTTCCATTAATAAAAGGTATAGGGCTAGAGGAATGTTTGACAACAATCCCTCATAAAACTGCCAATAATTCCTTTGTATTTCCAGTGAAATATTGTGTAATCGAGCACACTTCCTACTGAACAATGGAGGTTGTTTGCAGTTTTAGACTAATAATAAATCCAGGAAGTTTTTGGCCTTTAAAGAGAACTGAAGCCTGCCTCCCTGCCTAGTCTAAATTTGCCAATAACCACAAAAAATAGAAAAATTAAATGATTCATTTTTTTGAGTTTAAGAGAATAAAGGCAAAACACAGTGTTGTGTATTAGGCATATTGTTCACATTTTGCTGATTTTTGCAGCTGGTATAACAATTCACTTGCCAGAATATGGCACCAGGGCGAACAAAATAATGTATATAAGCTCCACAATTTTGGGAATCAATGTGAAAGTCTATGACTGGTAACTTGCCAAAACTATTTAAATAAATGGTAATGATTTTCAGAAATTAATAAATTGTTATATTTTTAGGTGACTAGAAATCCCTACAGAAAAAGCCCCTCCTCACAAGTGTACTTGTGTTAAAATCCTTCAGGGAAGAATCAGATGTCAGGCAGGATCCTCTGGGGAGCAAAATTAAGATAGCTGCACCAAGTTCCAGTAAGTACTAGCAAGTGACCCCTAGTAGAATAAATGGCCTAGGAGTGTAAGCTATATAACCATGTAGTTGGCTGCAGTACAAGTTACAAAGGCTTCCATGGAATAAAAGGGATGGGACTGCGGCTGTAGTGGACAGCAGGTACAGTAGAGAGAGCTAGTGCCTATAGTAGCAGTGGGGATAATAGTCGTTGGGAAGGGAGTGTGACTGTGGGATAGCAGGTATAGTAGGGAGAGATGGTGTCTATATAGTAACAGTGGGATAATAGTCTCTGGGAAGGGAGTGTGACTGTAGGACATCAGGTATAGTAGGGAGAGATGGTGCCTATAGTAACAGTGGGGATAATAGTCGTTGGGAAGGGAGTGTGACTGTGGGATAGCAGGTATAGTAGGGAGAGATGGTGTCTATAGTAACAGTGGGATAATAGTCTCTGGGAAGGGAGTGTGACTCTGGGATAGCAGGTATAGTAGGGAGAGATGGTGCCTAAAGTAACAGTGGGATAATAGTCTCTGGGAAGGGAGTGTGACTGTAGGACATCAGGTATAGTAGGGAGAGATGGTGCCTATAGTAACAGTGGGATAATAGTCTCTGGGAAGGGAGTGTGACTATGGGATAGCAGGTATAGTAGGGAGAGATGGTGTCTATAGTAACAGTGGATAATAGTCTCTGGGAAGGGAGTGTGACTGTGGGATAGCAGGTATAGTAGGGAGAGATGGTGTCTATAGTAACAGTGGATAATAGTCTCTGGGAAGGGAGTGTGACTGTGGGATAGCAGGTATAGTAGGGAGCGATGGTGCCTATAGTAACAGTGGATAATAGTCTCTGGGAAGGGAGTGTGACTGTGGAATAGCAGGTATAGTAGGGAGAGATGGTGCCTATAGTAACAGTGGGATAATAGTCTCTGAGAAAGGACTGTGGTATAGCACGTATAATAGCGTGGGGTGGCAACTAGTAGTGAATTTATAAAACAGTGAAATGGAAAATGGAAATAAGTAGTTACCACAACACCAATATCTCTAGACGGGGATATACTCTTCTCAGTCATACTTTCTCAGGGCAAAATAGATATCTGTGGAGACAGAGAGAACAGCCATGAGATCTTATTCTTCGGTCAATCACAAGCATAACAGGTCTATCAGATTGTGAGAGCCAGGGCCGCCATTAGAAATCACGGGGCCCCGTACAACAAAATTTTTGGGGCCCCCTGGGCCCCGCCCACACTGACGACCAAGCTCCGCCCCATATCCCGCCCACATCGCAGTTAAAAGACCACACAGACATCAGCGCTAAAAAAGTAACCCCCCCCCACACAAGTTGTAAAAAGCTATTGATGGTCAGGGCCCCCTTATAAAAAAAATTGGGGCCCCAAAAAAAAAATTTAAAATTTTTTTTTTAAAAAACATTGGTGGCAGGGGCCCCCTGTTAAAAAAAACTTGGGGCCCCAACAAAAAAAATGTAAAAAAAACTAAAAAATAAACAAACATTGGTGGCAGGGGCCCCCTTCTAAGTTAAAAACAAATTGGGGCCCCAAAAAAAAATTTGCAAAAAAATTAATTTTTTTTTGAAAAAAAAAAAAACATTGGCGGCAGGGGCCCCCTTATATGTTAAAAACAAATTGGGGCCCCAAAAAAAAAATTTGGAGAAAAAAAAATTTTTTTGAAAAAAAAAAAAATGGTGGCAGGGGCCCCCTTACAAGTTAAAAACAAATTGGGGCCCCAAAAAAAATTTAAAAAAAAAATAATTTTTTTTTGAAAAAAAAAAAAACTGGTGGCAGGGGCCCCCTTACAAGTTAAAAAAATTTGGGGCCACGAAAAAGAAAATTAATTTTTTTTTTTAAAAAAAAAACCCCAAAAAAAAACAATGGTGGCAAGGGGCCCCTTACGAGTTAAAAAAAAATTGGGGCCCCAAAAACAAAAGTTTTAAAAAAAAGATTGGTGGCAGGGGCCTATAGAATATTAAAATAATACATTGGTGGCCAGGGGATTAAAAAAAAAAAACACAAACTGGTGTTCAGTAGAATTGAACTCATGGCTTCAGTACTTCAACTTCGCCTCCTTTCGTGACTTCGGGTCTTTTCACCGCTTCAGGACTTCGGCTTCGGCTGTTTTCGTGACTTCGGGTCTTTGCGCTGCTTCAGGACTTCGGCTGTTTTCGTGACTTCGGGTCTTTTCGGCGCTTCGTGACTTCGGGACTTCGGCTTTTTCCGTGACTTCGGGTCTTTTCGTCGCATCGGCTTCGGCTTTTCGGCACTTCCGCATTCGGCACTGAAGAGGCAAGACGTACGGCTCGGGCGCTCGTAAGGGGGGCCCGGATCTTCAAAAAAATGCAGCGCTGCCGGGCCCCCCTTCATGCCCGGGCCCGGTACGCTTGTCCCCCCTGTCCCCCCCTGATGGCGGCCCTGGTGAGAGCTGAATTGATATACTGAGGCAAACTAAAATGGAGCATTCAAATGATCTCATGATCACATCTGCCATCCCAGGACAAATAAGTATCACATGACTGTGTTTGCTATGCATATAAAAGAGTCCTGCGCGGGTCCATTTTTTGGAACCCGTACCCGCAACCCGGACCCGCATTCTTACCCGATCCGCAAGTACCTTATCCACAACCCGGACCCGTTGACCATCAAGAATCAGGAAGTACGGTCATTGTAAACCAGAAGTGATATCATCAGAAGTAGGCGTGATCAGAAAAAAAAAAGGAGTAAAACAGGAAGTGCTGTCATTGTAAACTGGAAGTGCCATCATCGGAAGTTTACATGATCAGGAAAAAAAAAAAAAAAAAAGAGTAAAAGTCTCTATTGAGAAGACCCGCGGCCCGACCATCAAACCCGCCGAGCCACGTCTATACCCGCAACCGGAACTTGTACGCACAACCCACAGGGTACCGCAGGTTTTTGCGAGTAACCCGCAGGTACCCGACCCCCTGCAGGACTCTAACATATAACCTAAACTAAAATTCATAATGTGACTGGGCAACAAGAGCATAGCTCCAGTCATTTAAAAACAGTTTCTCCCCCTCCCCTCCTGCTCTCCCTTCTTGTGATGTCATCACTTTGGGACAGGAGTTGTAGCTGGATGCAGACAGTAGATTCAAGGGAGCAGGAATGTGGGTTAGTTCACACAAGGAGATTCGGTGAGATTTTTTCGTCCGGCGACTAATTGCCTCGTCTTCTAGGCGACAATCTCCCCTAGAAGACGAGGCGATTAGTCGCCAGGCGACAAAATCTCCCCGAATCTCCTCGTGTGAACTAACCCTTACAAATCCAAGACCAGCAAGTGCCAAAATTGGCTGAACCACCTCAATGCCGAATCAATGGTGGCCGCAAGCCTACAGTGTTCATGCCGTATAAATAATGGCCCTTCTAAGAGGCAATGGCAGCTTAGGGATGAGTGTCTGTGACTATCACAGGGAAACTGTTAGTTTCTAATCATTTCCGTGAAGCATGTTTTGGAGAAATCTGAAGCTTTGCCCTTAAAGGAACAGAAACACCAAAAACTCAAAGTGTTTTGAAGTAATGAAAATCTCACATAGTGTGACCCCTGCACTGGTATAACTGGTGTGTTTTCTTCAGAAACACTACTATATAAACAAGCTGCTGTGTAGCCATGGTGGAAATTGAAAAAAGGCTATATGGCACAGGTTAAATAGAGGATAACAGATAACACCATTATCTGACGTCTTCTGTGTAACCTGAGCCTTTTCTCATTTGAATGGCTGCCCCCATTGCTACACAGCAGCTTATTTATATAAACAATAGTAGTGTTTCTGAAGCAAACACACCAGTTTTACCAGTGCAGGGCAACACTGCATTATATTTGTATTACTTTAAATCACCTTCACTTTTTATTTGATATTAGAACATGTGCAAATGTATTTTTGGGGTTTTTCTTACTAACTCACTAACTCACAAAATTCCCTTTAAAAGGCACCTGTTGTGTAAATATGTTATCCCTGAACAAAGGTGCTGGCTAATAGAGACCGCATTCCGGTTGGGGATAACAGTAATTTTTTTTTTTTTTTTTTAAAAAAAAAAAAAAGTCCCCTGCCAGAAAGCTCCCAGTGCGAGTAGCCATGTCCGGTCACTAGCAATCCTATAATGAAAAGCTGTCCCGAATTGCTCATTATGCACATGCGCGTTACATGAGCGTTATATGCATACAAGTGACCGGACATGGGTAGTGTAGCGCTGGCAGGGGCATTTTTTTTTTTAAAAAAAAAATCACTGTTATCCCCAACCCAGAATGCGGGCTCTATTACCCCGCACCTTTGGTTGGGGATAACATTTTACCCAAAAGGTGCCCTTTAAGATTCAAGTCATATGTCATTTCCCCAGGCCTCAGCCCCCACCAATAAGCTGCCTGTGAAACCCCCTCCTTCCCCAGTCGGTCAATGTATATGCTCCTCCTGAGCTCTGACAATCATCACTGACCTCCGTCACACTCTAGGGGTCACTTACTATTAGAAAGGCAGTGTGTAAAGTGCAAAAAGACAACAAGTCCAATGTGCCCTCTCTCTTGCACTTTGCACCCTGCCTCTGTTATGTAGAGAACCGTCACAGGTCTCTGCACTTAGGGTTAGTGCCTTTACTGGAAAAAATACTTTATTTTTTATATTTCTTCCATCATATCGTCTGTCATTCAGATGCACAAGTTAGGGGAGTGTAGAAAATGCAGACTGCAAGGGAACCATAGTGCAGGCAGTAAGGACAAGGCAGGCTTGCACCCCCGGGCACTGTGGTCTGTCCCTATTCATTTATGTGTTGTGATGTGCAGAGAGCAGCCAGACAAGGGAAGAGGCTATCTGAGAGCGGACAAGGGGGTGCACTTTTGTACTTCTTCCCACTGTCTGTATATTTACACCCCTATTCATTCATAACCACCATATTCTCCTGAATTCTTTGGGAAACGGCAATAGGGGTATTTTAATTTGTCGTAAAAACTTGCCACAGTATCTTCGTGATAGTATTCAGCTTATTACAGGAGAAATTATTCCAATAAAACACCCACATTTTTTTTTAAGTGATATTAATTTTTTAAGTGATATTGCATCCACCCCCTACTTACAGGGGGTCCTGTGGGCTCCCAAAATAATTTATTAGGCCGATTTAACAGTCAGAATCAGTCCAAACAGAGATCAGACACAGATCAATGAACCTGGAGCATCTTTCAATTTGGGCCAGTGAGCTGCCACATTATTGAAGGTCACCAAAGAAGTAGCAGGATGTCATACTCCTGAATAGTCAAGCCCATGATCCGCCCACTTTTCCAATCAAACCCTGCCCCTTTCAGGTCAGTCTCCGCCCCCTTACATGATTCCAGTCTTTACTTCCCCAATACTATTAGTTGTATGTAGACCAAATTCATCATGCACAGAAGTCTATGAGCCCAGAGGCACCAACATGTATCTAGGGATTGATTACATTTAAATTAACATTTATTATAATGTTTTTGCAATTGGCTTTCATCTGTGTGTTTGGCCAGGCAAAAGCCTTGAACAGGTTAGTAATGAAAACTATATCAGAACATAACGTCTGCACTATCCCATTCCCAACAGTGCTACCCCAAGAAACACGTGCATGCACAGACTCAAGCTTGTGACAACTCCTGGCGGCAGGCCGGCAGGGGGTTGTGGGAATTGTAGTTGAACAGATCGCACAAACTTTTCAGTGATGGAACAAGTACGCACGTGGTTCCGCTACGCATCAAAGTTGAAAGCAGAAAGACTACAATCCCCAGCATTCCCTAGATAGGCCCAGTGACGTGCGCATGCTGGAACATGTAGTTCTACAATCGCCTGAAAGTTTTTCTAGACCGTATGGAAACCCTGAGGCATTTGTTTAAGCGATGCCCCAGGCAGCAACATTAATGTGCGTTCTGTGCGGTTATCTGTAACGGGAATGGCTGGTAGCTACGAGTCGGCCTTCTTTCGGGGCTGAATCCCGCTACTTTGTCTCTCTCTCACCTCAAATTCCTGTGCAGCCGCCACAACAGCAGAAGGGGGAGGGGCGGAAGGCAGATCTGGGGCAGGGGTAGGAGGACTCGCTTCTGAGCGCAATTTGGCTTGTGGCTCTGACACTGTCTCCTAATAACCAGAGGCACATTGTGACTCTCAGCAGCTACCACGTGCTCTATCACCATCTGTTCTGAATAATGAATTGATTCTCATTGTAGCAAAGCACTTCTGGCATCATGTGACCTGGCTGTGTATTGCTGCAGATCTGTATATTCAAACGGTCTAGTTTTCAAAACCAGCGACAAAACCAGCCCAAAACTAGCTAATAGGCACTTCAAAAATGAAAAATATGTCAAAAAAAAAAAATATATGTGAAAATACGCCTTTTTCAAATTTTCACTGATTTGCAAGTTTTTCCATGAAGTAAAATGGGAGAGATTCGTCTGTCACTAGGGGCGTAACTACTAGGGATGCACCGAATCTACTATTTTGGATTCGGCCGAACCCCCGAATCCTTGAAAAAAGATTCGGCCGAATACCGAACCGAATCCCAATTTGCATATGCAAATAAGGGGTGGGAAGGAGGAAAACATATTACTTACTTGTTTTGTGACAAAAAGTCTTACATTTTCCCTCCCCGCCCCTAATTTGCATACGCAAATTCGGTTCGGCTGGGCAGAAGGATTCGGCCGAATCCTGTTGAAAAAGGCTGAATCCTGGATTCGGTGCATCCCTAGTAACTGCAGAGGGGGGTCCAGGAGGTATAGAGACCCCATAAGGCCCTAATACATATACAATTTCAATAAATATTGATAAAACAGGTCAAACTAGACATTTTAGTGGCCAGCAGATTTTTGACACACAATTGTCTGAAATTGAGAAAAGTCACCAGAAAGCGTGAGAATGCTTACGGCAGACTGGTGTACAGAGCCCAAAATCTGGTAACTTCTGATTTCTACACAAGTCAGTCCCATTGCATGCTGGGTAATGTAGTCTTACATTAAACTTACATTAAACTTGGCAGTCGGCAAATTGTTAAACTACATTACCCAACAGGCATTGGGAGATACAGGGTTGGCACATTAGGGCAACAAAAACTTTGTCTGGTTTCCAAAGTACAAACCAGCCAAAGGCCCAAAAAGTAGCTCAAATCCGTTCCTTGGCTAGTTTGTACTTTCAAAACCCGTCTGGCAACCCTGATATTCATGTACGTAACACGCATGTGGCCCTGCAGACTCTTCTAATGCTTCCCATACTGTAGGGGTTGGAGTCATGGGCATTTTTAAGATGGGGGGTGTGAGAGCCTTTTAAGAGGGAAAAAAAAGTTTGGCAAAAATCTTTTGGCCAAGCCCATATTATAGCCACACATTCTAATTACCATGTCAATTTGGCAGTTTATCAATGTTTGAACACATTTCTGGGAATTTTAGTGCAATGATTTATGTGTTATAAACAGTTTTGCTAATGAAAGTGAATGTCCCTTTAAAAGGGTACAAGGGCCAATTCTACTTTTTTTTTTTTTTTTTAAACTTGTTTTTATTAAAGATCAGCACATAGTAGTTACAAAGTCATAACCGAGAAAGAAAATGCCCAGAATATTTTTGTAACAATATGTGAATGCAGTGAGCACAAATTATCAAGAACAGTAATCATAAAATAAAATAAACAAATAGCTCAAACTAAGGATTGAAAAGGCAAAAAGAGAAAGGTCGAGAGAAAAGAAGGAAAGGAAAATTCCCTATATAGGGTTCGATAAGAACGTAATAACCTGTTGGTGAGATGGATCCCGGGGGACGTCGGACTCAAACGTGGTTGGTTTAGACGTTGGTCTCTGAGATACTGGGACGACTCCATAACCAGCGGATGTTCCGTAAGTATCGCTGTATCATACCAAGTCGTATAGCGGAACGTATGTATCGTAAGGTGTCTAAGCAATATCGGTAAAGATTCTATGTACGTTGACCGAGTCACAAAAAATTTATCAGTGTTTTGTTCTTTTTTTATTGATGTTTCCAACCAGTCCATGTGAAAGATAAAATGTAATTTTTGTTTGACTACTGCTAAGGCGGGTGAATCAGTATTGAGCCATTGTTGTAGAATTGTTTTACGGGCCGCAGCAGCTAGTTTTCCCATAAAATTCTTATCAGATTTCGAGAGACGTGTCAAAGTAGTAACATCACTAAACAATGCCCATTCCAAATGTGCTAGAATGGGTTTACCAGTCAACTGAGCACCATAGCTAGCAACCTCCGTCCAAAAGGTTTGGAGAGAGGGGCAAAACCACAGACAATGTAAAAGATCTGCTTCGGGGGAGTGGCATCTAAGGCAGTTAGCAGAGGGCAGAAAACCCATTTTACGTCTTCTGATTGGGGTCAGGTAAGCGTTATGCAATATTTGTAGAGACATTTCCTGGTACCTACTGACTGGAAGTAGCTTCATTATTTTCGTATGGTGTTGAAAGATAGCAGAGGGTGTAGAATTCGGAATTCCTAAGGTCCAAGCAAAGCCCGGCCTTTGAGTGTCATCTAAATCTATCAGCGTTCTAATCATTTGATATAGTTGCGATGTAGTATGTCTCACTCGTCTGTTTTGCCAGAGTAGATTGAACGGGTTTGTTTTGTCAACGTCCGACATACGTTTGAGCACAGTCGACGCAAAATGGAGAAGTTGTAAGGTCAGGAAGACATGGCCCGCCGTGAATGGGAATTTGTCCAGTAGGTTAGCGGGGGAGAAAACAGTGTTGTCTGCATTTAGTACATCATGTAAGTTTCGGAGCCCCTGATCTCTCCATTGTGACAAAATAGGATTACGGACACCGACAGGGAAATTTTCATTGTCCAGCCACGACAAGTAGGGAGAAACAAACGGGGATAGCTTTTGTTTTTTCCTAACCGCATGCCAAGCTTTATAGGTGTCTATGAATAAAGGATTGTCGCGTAAGGAAGACGGGATGCTGTGAAGTGGCGAATGAAGAGCGTAACTAAGGGAGTGGTTATGTGCTGTGTAGGAGTCAAGTGTTGTTGTCGTATATAGATCCCTGTGTAAAACCCAGTCTCCAGCATAACGAAGAAGCGCTGCTTCATTATACTCCCTGACGTTCGGGAACTTAGTCCCACCTAAATGTTTGGGTTGTTGTGGTTTGAAGAGGTTAATCCTCGAGCGTTTCTTGTTCCAGATGAACAGACGGAAAGCTTGATTTAATTTCTTATAATCGGATATCTTTATATAATAAGGTAACATCTGCAATGGATACAACATTTTGGGAAAAAGAAACATTTTGATAAAGTGTATCCTGCCTAAGAAAGATAGGTTAGTGTGCCTCCATTGATGTATTTCACGTAAAATAGTGTCTATGGTCTTCCGTATGTTTAGGGAATAGGTGTCTTTATGGTGAGATGGCAAACTAATACCTAAGTACTTAATGCTTTGCGTGGTTTTTTTAAAGGGGAAGTGAGGAAGCCAATCCGCCGGATCGGAATGATGTAATTGCAACGTTTCGGTTTTGTCTAGATTAACCCGAAATCCCGCAATATTACCAAAACGTTTGATTAGTTGTAGAATGATAGGGATATCCGTCTTAGGTCGCCCCAGAAACATTAAAATGTCGTCGGCAAACGCCGTGACCTTCAGTTTAGATTGGCCAATTTGGATACCATGCAAGTCTTGATGCTGTATTAAGTGTTTTAACAATGGATCAAGCGCTATATTAAAAAGGAGGGGCGAAAGTGGGCAGCCCTGACGGGTACCCCTATGAATTAGGAATCTATCCGAGTTGGTGTTGTTTACAGTCAAAAACGTAGCAGGTGCCAGATACAAATTTTTGAAAAGGTTGAGCATATGTATGCCAAAATGTTGGAACTTAAGTAACCGATGTAAGTGCATGTGTGTTATTCTATCGAAAGCTTTGTCTGCATCCAAATTAACTAACATGCCATGTTTCCTTTTTTCTAGGTTACTAATATAGATTGCCGTTAAAACTTGTCGTAAGGCACGGACCGGATACCTACGTTTAAGAAAGCCTACCTGGTTTTCGGTGAGTATGGAGGGCAATATTCGTTGTAATCGATCAGCCATGATTTTGTTTAGGATTTTTAAGTCTTGATTCAATAGCGAGATCGGACGATATGAAGTGGGATCTGTGGGGTCTCTGCCTTCCTTGGGGATTAATATAATTCTAGCAACATTAGCCTCGTGCCATAATGGATTACCCTGTAGTGTATCTGAATACAAGGGCCAATTCTAAGCAACTTTTCAATTGGTCTTCATTATTTATTTATTATAGTTTCTTAATTATTTGCCTTCTGATTCTTTCCAGCTTACAAAAGAGGGTTACTGACCCCATCTAAAACAAATTATTTGTAAGGCTACAAATGTATTGTTACTTTTTATTACTCATCTTTCTATTCAGGTCTCTCCTATTCATATTCCAGTCTCTTATTCAAATCAGTGCATGGTTGCTAGGGTAATTTGGATCCTAGCAACCAGATGACAAATTGCAAACTGGGGGGCGTCTGAATAAAAAGCTAAATCACTCAAAAACCACAAATAATAAAAAATGAAAACTAATTGGTATTTGTCTCAGAATATCCCTCTCTGCATCATATACAACCCCTTTAAGCTGCGAGTCTCAGTTCTCCCAAGAGACCTGCTTCTCTTAAATAGTTACAATTATATCTTTGCTTATATTAAATTATTACAAACGTATCCAAGTGCAGTTACTGAGTGTTCTGGCCTCAAAATGCCTGTTATTTTAATTAAGTTTCAAAAACTTTGTATCTTTTTCTGCAAGAGATCAAAAAAAAAGTCAGGACATTTCAGTAAGAAACCCGGACCTGCGGGATGACAAAATCGGGACTGTCCTGCAGAAATTGGGGGAAGTTGGGAGGTATGTTCTGGGGGCAGCATGCTGCGTGCTGGCCACAGGTAAAATGGGGGAAGTGTCGGCAATCAGGGGAGCAGCGGAGAGTAGGAGGGGGTGGGGCGATAGGGTGCGAGGGACTTAGGGTGCACTAGCATTATATTTGGCTCTGTGCACTTTAATGAAAAAGGTGCTTCTGCTTAGGTAGATCAAATATGGCATTTCCCCATTGTTACAATTTCATTTTTATTTAAGTGGAACTATATTCAGTAATATACATGTAATGCCGTTCTATAAAACTTGTCACACCGTATAGAGCAAGCGTGGGAAAAACCAACCTTGTTTTGATTGGACTTGATAACACATATTTGACATACCCATCATTCTTGAGGCCGCGCATTTATGAAATGCTTTTTGTAATAAGGAAAACACTGGATTCATAAGGGCTATATGAATAAAAGGTAATAAAATTAGAAGAATCCTAGTGCCTGGCTGAACCTAATCCACACACCCTAAATATCTCATAACTGTTGACCACTGAGAAACACAAGGTGACAATCTTTTTTTTTTTTGGTGGGGCTTTGCTTGTTTGCATATTTAAATTAGTGTTTTGATTCAGTTCAGCAGTAGGCAGTTTTTTTTGCGGTAAATTTGGTATTCGGCTGAAACCTAAAATTCGGTTGTAATAAATCTGTGAAATCCATGTGGCAGCTGATGATAGATTTTGAACACCCTGGGGGGGGGGGGGGTTTGCCTTGTTTGGTAGAATTTCAGCCATTGAACTGTAAAATTTCAAAATACATGTATAACTTTACATCACATAAATGTTTATTACTTTTATTCAAAACAATCTAGATCTAATTAGAATTTATCTAATTTTATTTTAAAAAAATACAACCAACCTCCCATGCTCGATTTGATCTTATTTATTAAAAAAATAACCCCGTATTAATCAGATTGCGGGAAAAAAGCAAAAACCCAAAATTGCTCACATTTTTCTGGCTTTTTTCCCAAATCGCTTTTTTTGTATTTTTCCCCAAAACCCTCGCAAAAAGTTGGTTTTTCGGGCTAAAGCCAGTGCAGACCACGAAAAACTTCAAATTGAGATAGGTTCCTCTTGCATTGACTTATATAGGACCTTGACAGAACTGAGATGGTGGATTTTCAGATCTGGGCTTTTTGCATCATCGGGGTATAATAAATCTAAAAACATTCAAGGTTTTTTTTTTCACAAACAATTCGACTTCTTGCCCCAAAAAGCTTGATCAGAAAAACTTGAGGTTTAGTAAATAACCCCCTTCATGTATTGTACGAGGCTCTCAAGTGTAGCAACAATTATGAAGCTAGGCATTCAAAAACATTTGACTGCCGCTGTATTCAGTGTAAAACAATTCCAAAAAAGAAAACAGGTTTGTTCCTGTTTTTAGTTGAAGAAAAAAGGAAGCGTAAAAATAGGGCAGGGAAGCAGGATTGCAGTGCAGTAACAGAACAACAGGAAAAGATAATGAACTAGTCACAATATTGCTATATGTATAGCTGCCAAAATATGTTCATTTCCACTGCTAGGCTTTTCCTTCACATAAGACTTTCCCTAAAAAAAGTCTAAGGCCATAGTTATCAAAATTCAAACATATTCTTCTACATTCTTTTTAAAATCATTACTAGCCTTTTATTCTATTCTTGGGTATTGATCATTTTGAGCGAACCTGGGTAACTTAGAACATGAACTGAATAAATTGAAAAGTATCTCAAAATTGCACTCAATGTATTGAATCTTGTTTCATGAAATATCCTTAATAATTATGAGCTTCCAAATTAATTCAGCCAAAATTATATAGTCCAACTTAAAAAACGTAAATTTATATAACACATTAAATAATTCATTAAGTCGACACAGATCAACCATTCAATCAATAGCCATTTCATGTGAGAACTTATGTTGCTTTTTAGAAAATAGATTGATAAAGTCTTAGGGTAGGTCTACATGGGCGCGTTCCGCCGCGATGCGACAAATAGCATGCAACGGAAATAAGGTAAGAGATCCGACGCAACACGACTGTTGGAAACAGACGCCGCACGCTGCGTCTGCATCCGACAGTCGTGTCGCCTCGGATCAACGTTGCAACTTCATCCGACATTTCTATCTCTTACCTTATTTCCGTCACATGCGTTTTGTTGTAGCGCGTCGGATTGCACCGAAAACGTCCGGGTAGTCCTACCCTAAAGTGTCCAAGTGCTTTTAAAAATTTATGAGCAAAGGAGCAAGAGAGTGCGCCTCTTATCTGCTTATTAGTTCATCAATTTCCAATTCCCATGTGCGGAATTTTAAGTTTTAGCCGTTTCTAGAAGTAAGTGCATGCAGATTATGCGCATTCAAATGAATGAACCAAAAGACAATTAGCCGAGAAGCTCTGTGGCGTGTCTGTTTAAAAACGTCTGACAGGCACAGTCTTGGCATAGCGTTAATTGTGGTCACACGGACTTAGTCCACCATACTGATGTACCGAACCATGCCGCAAGCCAAAGTCTTTATGTGATCAGTCAATGGAGAAGTCTAGATAAGTCTAGATATATTTCATCAAATGCAATCATGTAGCTTAGAACATGTCCAGCCTCATGTAAGATTTCAAAAATAAATATAAAATAATCTTTTTGCTCTTTTAAAAATGGATTTAGTGCAGGATTCAGTGCTGGAAGAGCGCTGATGTGTTTTGAAAAAAAAAAATCATGTTTTCACGATGACATAATCCCTTTTAAAATTGTACACCACAATAACAGAGGTATCACATCAGGAGTATCAGCTCCAACCTCTAGGAGGTGTACGGACTTCTTGGTTGACACCAACAACCAGAATTTTATCCCTGAATTATCGCCGGAATTTTTTAGTTATCAATCAAATAAAAAACTGAAGCTGAAAGCTGGCGAGCTTGAAGTCTATATGAGGGGGCTGATTTATCAACATTCAAATTGGACTTTCTGCTGCTATTCAGCTCGAAAACTTGATTTTAAAAAATTCTGCATCTAAAGCTGAGTCAATGGGAGTAGTAATTCCAAAATTCAAGCTTTTTTTTTTTTAAGCTATTTATAATATAATAATATATGTTTTAAAATGTTACATTTGTAATAATAATAGGAATAGTGCCGCCTCCTTCTGAAGTCCCAAACAGCTGAAATGCAGAAGTGCCGAAAAAGCCAAACAGCCAAAGTCCCGAAGCGGAGAAAAGACCCGAAGCCACGAAAATAGCCGAAGCAGTGAAAAGACCAGGAGTCTGATGACAGCCGAAATTGAAATCCTGAAGCGCCAAAAAGACCCGAAGTCACAGAAACAGCGACATTGAAGTCCTGCAGCGCTGAAAAGACCCGAAGTCGTGAAAAATCAGAAATTGAAGTCCTGAAGCCACAAGTTCAATTTCTCTGAACACCAATGTGTGTTTTTTTTTAATTTTTTTAATCCCCTGGCGCCAATGTTTTTTTTAAAAAAAATATTCTTTGGGGCCCCAACTTTTTTTTAACTTGTAAGGGGGGTCCTGGCACCAACGCTTTTTAAATACATTTTTTTAGGGGGCCCTGGCGCCAATTTTTTTAACTTATAGGGGGGCCCTGGTCCTCAATAGCTTTTTATAACTTGTGTGTGTGGGGGGGTTACCTTTTTTAGCGCTGATGTCTGTGTGGTCTTTTAACTGTGATGTGGAGTGGGCTGGATCTGGGGCGGGGCTTGGGGGGAGCCCAGGGGGCCCCAAAATTTTTGTTGTATGGGGCCCCATGATTTCTAACGGCGGCCCTGGCCGTCCTACGCACTCAAGCTACTTAATTTTTAAATGATTCAATAAATAGTATTTTATACATAGCCCTGCATGATTTTGGACACACGTAGAACTTGCTAGTCCCTTCAGAGCACTTTGGGAGGGGAATGTGGGTGAGTCTGTGCCCTGCTACTTTAAACACATTTTAACAATTTTTTGTTAAAAGGTTTGAAGGTCACTTTGAAGTGGATAGAACTTTTTTTTAATCCAAAAAAAAGACAAACAATAACAAGAATTCCTCAAAGTAAGACTGAGATGTACAATCCCTTGCAGACAGATATTCACCAGCACCCTATGGAGACAATATTTCCTTTTATGGAATATCTTTACTGGTTTTATACTTTCAATCCCTCAAGGGGCTTTCTCTGTTGCAGCTGATAAAATCAAATAACAAATATCATCAAATCAAATCCAAATAAGATCATTCCACTGGTATATATCTGACAATTTATACTGTGCAGTCTTGATATCCCAGAAACATACTGGCTGACAAGGTAGAACCAATTGTGTTTTGACCCAACGTATGTCTGAGAGAGATATTCTTATCTGCGCACTGCTCCTTGCCTTCCCAAAATTAGAAACTATCTTATCTACGATTAGCAGCTGTAACATGCAAAGTCACTATGGTCATTTCAAATCTCGCCATGTTTTCCTTCAAAATGACTTTCATGACTGTTATAGAACGGTTAATTCTAAGCAACTTTTCAATTGACCTTTTTTTATTTTGTCATTATTTGCCTTCTTCTTCTGACTCTTTCCAGCTTTCAAATGGGGGTCGCTGTCCCCATCTAAAAACAAATGCTCTGTAAGACTTCAAATTTAATGTTATTGCTACTTTTTATTATTTCTCTTTCTATTCAAGCCTCTCCTATTCATATTGGAGTCTCTTATTCAAATCAATGCATGGTTGCTGGGGTGATTTAGACCCTAGCAACCAGACTGCTGAAATTGCAAACTGGAGAGCTGTTGAATAAAAAGCTAAATAACTCAAAAAAAAGCTAAATATCCCACAAATAATAGATAATTAAAACCAAATTGCAAATTGTCTCAGAATATTACTCTCTACATCAGGGATCTGCAACCTTTAGAACCCGTGGGCAACATTCAGAAGTAAAGTTCCTGGGGTGCCAAATAAGTGCTGTGATTGGCCATTTTGCCTCCAAGCCAGAAATTGAAAAATAAGCACCTGCTGGAGGACAGTGAGAGCAACTTCCAAGGGGCTGGAGAGCAACATGTTGCTTGTGAGCTACTGGTTAGGGATCACTGCTCTACATCATACTAAAAGTTAATTTCAAGTTTTTCAACCCAATTTAACTATGTAACCACTTTTAGGGGCAGATTTATCAAGGGTCGAAGTGAATTAGAGGGAATATTCGAAGCAAAAAAATTCGAAGTAATTTTTTGGATACTTTGACCATCGAATAGGATACTACGACTTCGAATTTACTTTGACTCGAAGTAAAAATCGTTCGATTATTCGACCATTCGATAATCGCAGTACTGTCTCTTTAAAAAAAACTTCGACTTCAATACTTCGCCAAATTAAATCTGCTGAAGTGCTATGTTAGCCTATGGGAACCTTCTACAACCATTTTCTAAGTCTTTACACATTGAAGTAAAATCGTTCGATCGAACGATTTGAACGATTTAATCGTTTGATCAAATGATTTTACTTTTATCGTACTATGGCTAAATTAGTTGAAAAATACTTCGACTTCGATATATTTCAATTCGATGGTCGAATTTCAAAGTAATTTACACTTCGAAATTCGACCCTTGATAAGTCCTGAAGGTTCTCCTAAGTTTTGGGCTCACTGGCAGATTTCTTTGGAGAGTCTAAAATTCTTGGCAGTCTTTACCTCTTGAGTTAATTTCATTAGGTTTTGGATTTGGCTAAATAAAGGACCGTACACTGAAATATATAAAAAGAAGTCTCAAGACTGACCAGGTAAAAGAAAGGCTACTGGCACACAAACACATTCCAAATGGGAACTAGCTCCTAACGTTTTATTATGACAATTCACATAATGTTGGGGGGGGGGCTCACCACTTCATCTGGTGCTACAAGGGCAAGTGACAAAAAGTCAAACCCCCGAAACGTTGTGTGAATTGTCATAATTAAAAGTTAGGAGCTAGTCCCCATTTGGAATGGCTCTGTGTGCCAGTAGCCTTTTACTTGATACTTTGGAGCAAGTGCCGTCTCCTAGAATACAAAGCATACACCATGGTGGCCTGGGTGTACATGTGGGAAACTTATTTACTCAAAAATGACCAACTAATATTGCACCACCCCATTCCAACAGTATGTGGAACAGGATCTATGCTCCTATCTGTAACATGATGTTTATTGCATTAAAGGAAAACTATACCCCCAAAATGAACACAAGATTTGTATCATATTAAGTGGCATATGAAAGAATCTTACCAAACTGGAATATATATTTAAGTAAATATTGCCCTTTTACATCTCTTCTTTTGAACCACCATTTTGTGATGGTTTGTGTGCTGCCTCAGAGATCACCTGACCAGAAATACTACAACTGTAACAGGAAGAAGTATTGAAGCAAAACACAGAACTCTGTCTGTTAATTGGCTCATGTGACCTAACATGTATGGTTTGTTTGTGTGAATCATAGGATCCCATACCTCTAAACATTATGGAAATAAAAAGTTGCGGTGTGTAGCATGGCAAAAATGTTTTGACCACGTCCATTTTGTGGCCACACCCTTTAATTACCGTGTTCATTTTACAATATTTGGCAGGTTATGAAGGTGTAAACTTATTTCTGTTTTTTCCCCAGTTATTAGTTTTGCTAATAAAGGTGAATTCCCCTTTAAGTTGTGAGTCTAACTCTTCCCAAGGGACCTGTTATCTTATATTGTTACAATTACTTATTTGCTTATCTCAAAATTGTTGCAAAAGTATCTTATCTGCAGCTGGTGCTATTCGGGGCTCTTTGCCAAAAGCCAATGAAGTTAGAAACTTTGTTTCTTTTTCTGGCTGTTCAATGCAGAGAAAAACGGGACTTTCCAGTACAAACAAGGGACTGCAGTTTGAGCTGTCAAAAAAGGGACTGTCCCTCTAAAAATGGGACAGTTGGGAGGTATGGGATCTCAGTGGGCCGGCCCTTATTTTAAAATGGCAATTTTCTATTTAAGATTACCCAAATGGCACTTACTGCTAAAAGAGTATATTATTATGAAAACAGTTTATTTACATGAAGCGCAGGGTTTTACATATGAGTTGTTTTACACAATATCTTTTTATAGTTACCTACATTGTTCGGGGGTATAGTTTTAAGTTGCCACCGTCTGTCCCATGAAACTCCTGACAGGGGGCGGAGCTGCGATATAATGGGTCATGAAATTAGGGGGCGGAGCTATGACGTGGAATCATAGGAAATACTTGACCCAGACAGCCCTTCAAAAAACCGGTGGCAACACGAGCATTAAGTTAAAAAAAAAAGCAAAATAAATTAAAAAAAACAAAAACATATGTGCATTTGTTAAGAAAAGAAAGTAAAGGCAGGGGTCACCATCAATTGTTGTAATCTGCTTTAGCAGAAAGTAGTGGTGGAATATAAGCAGCCATTGATAAATTAAAATAAAAATAAAGCCTGCCCCCATTATGGCTGTGGAACATTGGTACTGAAAATGGCCTTTTAGCATTGATGCTAATGTTATATTAGATGTTATATGAGAATTAAACCTAAATATATAATATACCCTGTACTGTAAAATATGAGGATATTATAAGTCACGTAATGGAACTCTGAGGTGACTTCTGGTCATATTTTAGTAATTAGTAATTACATCACTAAACACTGATTATAACTGATGCCATCACTTAAAGGAGAACTAAAGCTCAAAGAACAAGGAAAGGCTAGTTAAAGTCTTCTTTTGTAAGGCTTACATCTATTGCTGACATTGGTGCTATTCAATCTCCTCCGTTTTAACTAGGGATGCAGCGAATCCCGGATTCGGTTTGGGATTCAGCCTTTTTCAGTAGGATTCGGATTCGACTGAATAATAATTTGTATATGTAAATTAGGAGCAGGTAGGGAAATCATGTAATTTTTCGTCACAAAAGAAGAATTTTTTCCACTTTTTCCTTTCCTGACCCTAATGTGCATATGCAAATTAGGATTTGGTTCAGTATTCAGACAAATCTTTCACCAAGGATTCAGCCGAATCCCAAATAGTAGATTCGGGGCATCCCTAGTTTTAAAGGAGAACTAAAGCTTAACTAATGAAGTAGCTAGAAATGTTGAACATTATGTTTTGGTCTTATGCACCAGCCCAAGACAACCACAGCCCTTTAGCAGTAAAGATCTGTGTCTCCAAAGATGACCCAGTAGCTCCCCATCTTCTTTTCTGCTGATCACTGTACATGCTCTGTGCTGCTGTCACTTACTAAGCTTAGGGACCCACTCACAATATACAGTACACAAAGAATAGATAAAGGGTATTAAACCCGAAACATGTGTTTACCACTGCCTGGAATAAAAAGTTGTTTGCAGTAATACTGCTGGAGTTCCTCTTCCTTCTCCTATACTTGGATCTTTTGCAGCAGTTGCAGCACAGAGCAACTATTAAGGAATTGGTCGCATATCGTTTGGAAGAGCTGTGCTGACCACCATTCCCCTCTTCTATTTAGAATAGAAATGTCACAATATAAGGCTGATTAGTAATTAATACAGATAATTACTACATGGCAGCACAGAAACCAGTGCAATTAGCATCAGAATTTAATAATCAGCCCTGTAGCATCAGCTTATATTACAGACCAACCTCATTTTCTGCTGGATAATTAGTGACGACCCCTAAGCTTAGCTTCTCAACAGCTGCTCAGAGCCCACTGAGCATGTGAGTGTCACAGACACTTTCCAAGATGGTGACCCCCTGGGACAAGTTTGAAGTCCTGGATCATTGCTGCTATTGAGATGTTGAACTTTTAAGCTGGTTTAAAAAGTTCAGTATATAAAATGTGGCATTTCTAGCCATAATCATTTTTAGGGCTTAGTTCTCCTTTAAGTACCATTTGTGGTGATATAATTTACAGGATCTTCATGGCGCTTGTGTATTATATAAATATAAATGTTAGAAAGCCTACATCTAGGAGGCAGTAAAGAACAATGCACTATTCAATTCCCAAAAGTATTCTTTATTCGGTTGGTTCCAGAGTGATGCTCTGCATAGTAAGGCGGGTTCATTTTAAACTGCATTTAATTATTTGCAATGTAGATAATCTTGTGCCTTTCAAGTCGATCAATGTCTTTCTCTAACTGTTTCATTTCAGCTTCAAGTCTTTCTTTGTGTGCCTTCTTTGGTGGCGTATCAATCACAACCGACAGTGCTTGATAATCGTGGTGCAGTTTGTCCCAGTTTTTCTTCAGTCCCTAAAATAAAATAAACATCATAAAAACTTTAAATACACATTGGATGAGTATGGAAACCACTGTAGAAGAATGTGACTGATCATGGGTTGATTTAAACTGCTGATGTTGCCACTTCAGACCTAGTTAATCTGCCCAGCAACAGACCTGCAGACTGATATATTTGCCAACAAATTTCCAGATATCAGAGGCCCAGCATGTGGGTGGCCACCTGGGGAGGCCCATGTACTAAAGACGGAATTTTAGTGGTATTAGAGCTCTTTAAAACCTCGATTAAACTCTATTTCTCTAAAATGCCATGAAAGTTATTAAAAGATCCAAATAAAAAAACCTACAAATGAAAATAGCTGTCGAAAAAAAATCATAAACCCCAAATTTTTTGTGAACGAATGAAAAATTCATACGACAATGAAAGTTTTGATCTCTGAAAACCTATAAAACCACGAAGGAAAAGCTGATCTTTGCAAGAAAGGAAAGGGAACTTCTTTTGACTTCTACATGACCTCGACAACCTTTACTTGCATTATTTATGTTTTCGATTTTATGGTTTTTACACTTTTATGAAAAACATTTATGAAAAAATAATGGGTTAAGTAACTATATGAAAAATGTGTTCATTTGTGCTAAAAAGTAAGATCCAGAGAAATTAACATTCGGCGAACTTTCATAAATAGGTCCCTTAGTGTCAAAAATTACACAATTTCTATTATACAAAATCTTTAATCGAATGCTCCTAATGAGCGCTATACTTCCCATGATGCTTAGTGTCCTACACATATAAGAATAATGAGCAAGCTGTGAGGCCCTCTCCTTAAGTGATTGTGTGTGACTTAACATGGCCACCTGAACCAGGAGCTCTTTCTTGGTGTGGGCACATAGTACTCATTACAGGAATTAAGTATAAAAAAAAACTGTATAAATAGACAGGCTGTGCAAAATCAAAAATGTTTCTAATATAGTTAGTTAGGCAAAAATGTAATGTATAAAGACTGGAGTGACTGGATGTGTAACATAATAGCCAGAACACTACTTCCTGCTTTTCAGCTCTCTTGGTTTCCACTGACTGGTTACCAGGCAATGCCAATCAGTGACTTAACGGGATGCCACATGGGTCATAACTGTTGCTTTTGAATCTGAGCTGAATGCTGAGGATCAATTACAAACTCACTGAACAGTTATGTCCCATGTGGCCCCCCTTCAGTCGCTGACTAACTCAGAGTTAGAGAGCTGAAAAGCAGGAAGTAGTGTTCTGGCTATTATGTTTGACATTCAGTCACTCCAGCCTTTATACATTACATTTATGGCTAACTAACTATATAAGAAACATTGTTTATTTTGCATAGCCTATTTATTTACCCAATTTTAATTTTCAGACTGAACTGTTCCTTTAAGAGCACTCCAGTGAGGGAAACAATTTTCCTTTCCACCAATAGGTGCCCTTTAAATGATTGGTCAGGACCTGTCCATGTTTTTAAGGGCAGGTCCCCATGATCCCTTTAATTATATCACAATGAAAGAAAAATCGTACTGAGAGTGGGCCCCTAAGGTTTGTTGGTGGGCCCCTGGTGTCCCAGTCCCACACTGCCTGCCAGCCCAGTCCAACCCTGTTCATATTTAGGGTTTGTGTTACATTTTATGTATAATATTATAATGTCTGAAGTATGGTTTTGTATGCTAACTGTGAATTAATCCTGTTTTTCTTTTTATTTTGTATTACAAGCAACCTGTATAAATTGACTTGGCCTTTACTCTTGTATTTTTTTTTTTTTACCAAAGCTCCTCTGAGACTTCTAATACCCTTATAAATTACATCAGGGGGTACATCATTGACTATATAATGCTATTTCACAGAGGAATAAATGTGCTCCCTTTCATTTGCCTGGAGATGTGTGTTCTGCAGAAGACAGCTTTAAATAGGTTAATAAATAAATAAAACATTTTACTGCCGCAATTACAGCAGTTACTGCTCCTCTGGATTCTGAGATCTGTTTTTGAATTTGCAATTAATGAGAATATATGAACAGAAGCAGGGCTGGGTGAACTACATAGCTTGCTGTTAATTAGGACCCCTATATGTAGGGTTGCCACCTTTTCTGTAAAAAATACCGGCCTTCCTATAGTCTTGCCGTTTTTCCTATTAATAACATTGCCATCCAGCATCATTTTAACCGGCCAGGCCTGTAAAATACCGGCCAAGTGGCAACCCTACCTGTATGTTAGTGATGTGAGGGCCGGCCTGATACCTGCTGGTTTACTGGCGGGTCAGTTGGGTTCGGGCCGACCTTTGCAGGATTGCAGACGGGTTTGGGTCGAGCGATTCCTCCTGCTCTCCCCGCTGCCACCTTCAACTGCCAGCTTCCGACTTATAGTGCAGGGCCACTCCTGCCATGAGGCAAGGTGAGAACCTTGCCTCAGGCGGCAGGGAGCGGCCAATTGCAAGGGGCAAAAAGCCGCCTCTTGTAACTTTAAGAGCCAAATTTCTATATTTTTAACCCGGAATTGCGCTCAATGCACTAGCGATGTGTGGCCCCCTTTTGACCCGCTCCAACGCTGATTTTTAAGCGTGGAGCGGGAGGGCAGCAGCCCCAGGATCAGCGCTGGGCGCGCGCCTGTTTGCCCCGTTTTGTGACGCCATCAGTGGGGCGGGTCTATAAAGGGAACCCAGAAATTAGGCTCGGGCAGGTGGAAAACCTGACCCGCGCATCACTACTGTATGTATATTGTGACTGCTCATGCTGGTTTCTGTTTCTCAAATTTCTTTCACACATTAAAATAGATATTAATATTATTATATTTATTCTTCTATTATTTTCTCATTTTACATTTAAAAATCCACTTGAACAATCAGATCATTTTGTTGGCAAAAATATTTTCAAGCCTGACTGATTAATATCTGGCCAATTTTTGGATTTTTGTTGGGCAAGTATTGAGTGGACCATACACAGGCCGATTAGTTACCTACTCCCTACTCTAGGGCCGGTACCTTTTATGAACCCATGTATGGCCAGCTTTATTTTCTATGGTCTGCCAATGATAGAACATGCATGGCATTGTGGGAAATGGAGGACTAGTGATACAAGAATCCAATGGTGAAAGTAGTCATTGCAAGCTGTGGAGAGAATAATAAGGGTAGATACAAACAGTTAGGGGGTTATTTATTAAAGGTTGAGTTTGTGAGGATTTTTCTACCTCGAATAAACTCACAATGCTTCATGAGGCAACTTTGGAAATGAAGTGTTCCCAGTGCCATCCCACCGCCGATTTACATTCTAGCCGGCGGGAGGCAGTTCAGGGAGATTAGTCGCCCCGAAGAAGAGGATATTTGTCGCCGGGTGACTAATCTCCCCAAATCTGACCGTGTGTCTCTGCCCTAGTTAACTCAAAGGTGAACAACCCCTTTAAAGTAATACAGCCCTTGGATCCAGTTTAAACCAGCACTAACCCCCCCCCCCCCCTGTTGCTTCTAGAAAAATCTCTGTGTTCTGTATTTACATTTCCCTGCAATTTACAGTCTTTGTTTGCCGCCCCACAATCTCTAATTTAACTTGATTTTCTTGATTTCCATGTTCCCACAGTTTACATGACATTTTCCCCGCTCCCCTGATAAACACTAGTTAGAGGTTTAACTGTATTCAGTATGATTTTCCCTTCTAGTGGTACAGAACATATCTGAAATAGTTTGGTGTAAATGTAAGCATTCATTACCTCAACTTTAATGTACATCGTTTTATGAGGGTTTTGTTCTTTTAATGTGGGAAACCAAATTTCAGCTGCTGTCACATATTTGTTGCATTCTCAAACTATCGTCTGGAGAACAAACTAATGTTATAAAATGATTGGTGATTTATCCACGAGAATATTTTCACTGTTTCATTCTGTCACTATAAAAATAATTACAAAACTACCATTAGTTTAGTATTCACTATGCTCATTCTGGGGCTGTAAACTAAAAAATTAAAAATTTGCCTTATATTTAAAACTTGTCACTACTGAATAATTGAACATTTTCGTTGAATATTTGTAACTGTAAGTGTGATTGGAAGCAGCATTTCTGTCCCTTGTCATTCTCTGTACTGCTGCTTCTCGCTATTGACACAATGAAGCAGAAGCCATCTGTTTAACAGACCTATGAAGAATTGTATAAGGCATTTTGTGGACTAAAGTCCTTGGGGTATTTTTATTGAGGAGTGAAACTACAGTTCAGCACATTTCACCAGAAGGGGAATTTCACCACTCTTTATACAGACAGGCAAAGATGTTGAACCAATGTGGAGATCCTTGAGTAAAATCACTATTCTCCCTATGTCTTTTAACATGCTTCACTTCTCTCTCTTTTATTTCTTTGCTCTTCTCTCCATAATTTTTCTGTAAGCCTCACCTTAGCCTTGCTTCAACTTCCCCATCACTGCCTAAAAAGCCCCCTTTGAAAAAAGATAAATTGTTTGGGGTGGGCTACTGTACCAGATTCATTGGTCCTGATGCTTTAAAGGACAACTAAACCCTAAAAGTGAATGTTACTGGGGCATCTTTGAAGACGCAGATCTTCCCTGCCAAATGGCTGTGGTTGCCTTGGGCTGGTACAGAAGCCCAAAGCTTAATGTATAACATTTCTACATACTTATTTAATTAGGCTTTAGTTCTCCTTTAAAAACTTTTAGCACTGCTCAGTAAGTCATGGAGGGCCAGATGTATCACTTGTTCAGAGCCTAAAGGTGACCATACACAATAAAATCTGCTCGTTTGCAAGTAGGCGATATTGCGTTTGGCAGAGCTATATAGGGTTAATCTGATAGTTCGGCCCTAGGGCCAAACGTTCAGATTATAATGTAGAAAATGGGCGCCGACAGGTTTTAGGACCGCAACAAATAGCCAATGCAGGCCTGATATTGATCGGAGAGACCCGTTGAAAGCCCCACACATGGCAGATAAGCTTCTGAATCGGTCTAAAAGACCTTTATCTGCCCATGTATGGCCACCTTTAGACAATGAATTGGGTTTCTGATGGTAGTCATTATTATAGTGAATGGACAAAATGTCAAGCTGAGAATCCTCTAAGTGGTCTAAAATAAGAGAGGAAAGATAAGGTGCTGGAAGGGAACTTAGGCCAACTGGCTGGGTAGACTATAGGACTGGGTAGACTAGAGGACCCAGTCTCATTGAGAATCAGTATGTCCCTGAAAAAAGATTACACATAATGCTATAATCATTCTGTTTAAGCCCAAGGAAGACATGCAGAATGTACCTCTAAGACGCTTTGCCTTTCTTCATCAGACAGCTGCTTCATGGCTCCCATTCTTAGTCTCTCTTTTACATAAGCATCATACTCTTCCTGGGCTCTTTTTACTTCTTCATTTCGCTTTACTATGTATTCAGGAGTTTCACCATAATCCTAAAATATAAAAAAAACACATTTATGAAATATCCTTAAGGACTCCTTTACACTAAGCAGTTGGGTGGGACAACTATTTGAAAGGGTCGGTAGCCTGGGAAAACCTCCCTTTATCCTTAAAGGAGAAATCAACCTGTGGGAAAAATCCCGTACCCCCACCCCATGTAGCCCTCCCTCCCTCTTCTTCCAGCAAAGTTCCACACATCCATCTTTCGGCTCCTCTGTAAGCTGACTGAGAGATCGGCAATTTCCGCGTAACTCTGCACATGCACAGTTGTCACAAACCGGCAAACTGCTCCAACTGCGCATTCACAGAAATACAGATCTCTCATTCAGCTTAGAGAGGAGCCGGAAGATGGACGTGTGGAACTTCGCTGGAAGAATCTGCGCCGAGGGTTAAGTATGGAGTATGGGGCATCTTTCCGGGGGGGGGGGTAGTTAGCCTGGAGGGAGGAGGGAGGGCTACCTGGGGTGGGGGGTAGGGGTTTTTCCCCCCCACAGGTTGATTTCTCCTTTAAAGGAGAAGGAAAGGTTAAAACTAAGTAAGCCTTATCAGAAAGGTCCATCTAAATATACCAGTAAACCCCCAAAGTAATGTTGCTCTGAGTCCCCTGTCAAAAGAAACACAGCATTTCTTTCCTTCTATTGTGTACTCATGGGCTTCTGTATCAGACTTCCTGTTTTCAGCTTAAACCTCATTGCCCTGGGCAAGAGCATGCTCAGTTTGCTCTCTCCCCCCACCCCTCCCTTCTCTACTGTAATCTGAGCCCAGAGCAGGGAGAGACTCATGCAGGAAGTGATGTCACACCACATTAATACTGCAGCTCCTATCCTAAACAAACAGAGAGCTTCTAGAGCTTTTTACTCAGGTATGGTAAAACATTCTACAGAATAAATTTAGCATTCTAGCTTGTACTATTGCAGCTAATCTATTGGCAATAAAATGCCTCCGTAGCTTTCCTTCTCCTTTAAAGGAGATGGAAAGGCTAAAACTAAGTAAGCTTTTTAGAAAGGTCAATATAAATACACCAGTGACTCCCTCAAAGTAATGCTGCTCTGAGTCCTCTGTCAAAAGAAACACAGGATTTCTTTCCTTCTATTGTGTACACATGGGCTTCTGTATCAGACTTCCTGTTTTCAGCTTAAACCTCCAGGGCTAGGGCTTGAGCATGCTCAGTTTTCTCCTCTCCCCCTTCCTGCTGTAATCTGAGCCCAGAGCTATGAGCGAGCAGGGAGAGACTCAGGCAGGAAGTGATGTCACACCAAGCTAATATGGCAGCTGCTACCCTAAACAAACAGAGACCGTGTCTAGAGCTGTATAAATGTATGCCTATATCTTGCAAGGTTCTTTGCAGTCCTAATAAGACATTTGAGACATCCACCCCTTTACTGGTGACAGAGTCAAAGATAAATGAGGTGCAACAACACACAAGTAGGGCAAGATAACTAGTGTGGGGCCACCATATCGAAGAAGCCCAGCGCTTCCAAACTATTGACAACAATCAGAAGGTGATTTAGGACATGATGATATGGAAGCAAGCAGGGTTATACTTATTGATGGAGCAGGTACTAGGTTCATTTGCACATACAAAACCTGTTGCTATCAGTACAGGGCCCCCTCTTTATTTCTTGAGTGGAAGGACAAAGGCATCTGATCCTAACCTAAGAAAGGTTCTTCAGTCCTTTTTCAAGTGAGAATCCTGCTTATATACACAGGCAAGGTGGTAGCTTCCCTTTAGCGGTCTCTTAGGGAAAAGTTGAGTGATAGACTTAGCTTTTTACTATTATAGTTTTTTTAGTACCACATTTGTATTTGAGCTGTAAAAGAGGACTGAGGAGGTTGAATTCCCCATTTTGGGATACACCTTCACTCATTGGGCAGGTGACGCCTACCCCTGCGCCAAGAGCTGGGCAGAAAAGAGGTGAATGTTGAATTCCATTGTTGATTTAATATATTGTAAAATCCATTCTGTTTAAGGGGTGGTTCACCTTTAAGTTAACTTTTAATATGTTATACAATGGCCAATTCTAAGCAATGTTTCGATTGGTCTTCATTAATTATTTCTTTATAGTTTTTGAATTCTTCTTCTGACTCTTTCCAGCTTTCAAATGGGGGGTCACTGACCCCATCTAAAAAAACAAATGCTCTGCAAGGCTACACATTTATAGTTATTGCTACTTTTTATTACTCATCTTTGTATTCAAGCCCTCTCCTATTCATAGTCTCTTATTCAAATCAATACATGGTTGCTGGGGTAATTTGGACCCTAGCAACCAGATTGCTGAAACTGCAAACTGGGGAGCTGCTGAATAAAAAGTAAAATAACGAGAAAACCACAAATAATAAAAAATTAAAACCAATTACATATTGTCTCAGAATATCACTCTCTACATCATACTAAACATTAATGTAAAGGTAAACAACCCCTTTAAATAAAAATCATGCTTTACAGCAGTGGAACCAGCAGTCATATAAAGGGCTAAACTTTATAGAAATATGTTATATATATTTGAATGATTTATTACCTTTTTTTTCAAGTATTTAGGAACAAGCCCAGAACTTTCAAGCACATGCTTATCTCCTTTCTTAGTATCAACAGATATTGGTTGTGGCTTCTTGGGAACAGCCATGACTGCTTCTGCTACATTGGTCTTGATGAAGTTCTTGTTTGAATGCACTCCCATGACTGGATGGTCTGTGTGGTGGGGAACTGGGGGGCGCCTTTTCTCTTCATCCAGACACCTTGGGATTTTCTCTGAGGGATCCATGGAAGCACTTTCTTGTTTTTCACATGAAAGAAAAATGTATAGTTAGTACTCGGTTACAATCATCTTTAAAACTTTCGTGTTCCTTTTATTCCATTTAGGTTTAGTGCTTGCTCACTGGTTTTGTACCCAAATTGGAATGCTAAAGGCTGTTTGAACCCCGCTAATTCAACCCATTAAATATCTTAAGGTGAATTTGCAAGTTTGGCACATAAGTTGTTTTGAGTAAGTGTTGGTCACTGTACACCCCCTGTGCCAGAAAAATGCTTTTCAATTGCTTGAATGGGAAATGTTCATGTTAGTGGGGCATAACTAGGATAGAACACGGAAGTCAGTATTCCTGAGCCATACCTGTATACAGCTTGCAGTTTCAATAATCTGGTTGCTAGGGTCCAAATTACCCTATCAACCACGCATTGATTTAAATAAGAAACTGCTATATGAAAAGGAGAGGGTCTGAATAGAAAGATGTGTAGCCTTACAGAGCATTTGTTATTAAGATGGGGTTAGTGACCCTCCATTTGAAAGCTGGAAAGAGTCAGAAGAAGAAGGTAAATATTTAAAAAAAACTCTAAAAAAATAAATAAATAACGAAGGCCAATTGAAAAGTTGCTTAGAATTATTATAGATGTATACAGTAGATACAGAAGGACTAAATCATAGTGATAAACACAGGGGTCTTGTTGAGTTCTTATAATGACTATCCACTTACTTTCAGCCAACATGAACTCTTTTGTATGTTTATGCAGGAAATCCCCAGGGATCGGTGGCTCTACCTTTGCTGGTCCCATGGTTTTGTGGGCAGCTTTGACTTTTTTATTTTCAACTTTGACGGATTCCCGGAATGTTGATACATATCTGTAACAAATATAGTAATTTCCAATTACAATACAATAAACAGTGCATATTTTTTAAACAATATAATTCTTCAATGATTCTTTTGTTCAGCACATTGCTGTTTAACAGAGCTGTCTTTAGAGGCACAAGCAGGGGTGAAATCTCAAGGTCCCTATCATTATGGCCCTGTACAGAACAGCTGTTTCATGCAAAAATGATCACAAAATGGTTAACATGTTTTTGCTCTTGGTCATTTTTTAACAGGGACAAGTATTTAAAGGGACATAGGGCTGATTTAAAGAGACATAGGGCTGATTTGCAAACATAGATGATAAACTGGACAAGTGCAGTTGTCAATAGCAGCTAATCAGCAAACTGTTTTGAACAATCTACTAATAGCTAAAAAATTAAAGGGGTGGTTCACCTTAAAGTTAACTTTTAGGATGTTATAGAATGGCCAATTCTAACCAACTTCTCAACTGGTCTTCATTATTTATTTTTTATAGTTTTTTAATTATTTGCCTTAATCTCCTGACTCTTTCCAGCTTTCAAATGGGGGTCACTGACCCCATCTAAAAAATAAATGCTCTATAAGGTTTGTTATTGCTACTTTTTATTACTCATCTTTCTATTCACGCCCTCTCCTATTCATATTCTGGTCTCTTATTCAAATCAATTCATGTTATTTCGATTTTTATTCAGCAGCTCTCCAGTTTGCAGTGCGGTGCATGGTTGCTAGGGTGATTTGGACCGTAGCAACCAGAATGTTGAAATTGCATACTGCAGAGCTGCTCTATAAAAAGCTCAATAACTCAAAAAACACAAATAATAAAAAATGAAAACCAATTGCTAACCAATCACTCTCTACATCATACTAAAAGTTAATTTAAAGGTGAACAACCCCTCTGCCTCTGACTGCTTCCTGAATCAGTGCTCCTTAAAGGGGTTGTTAACTTTTAGTATGATTGTAGAGAGTGATATGTTGAGACAATTTGCCATAGGTTGCTAGGGTTCAAACTACCCCAACAACCATGCACTGATTTGAATAAGAGACTGTAATATGATTAGAAGAGGACCTGAATAGAAAGATGAGAATAAAATGTAGCAATAATAATGCATTTGTAGCCTTAGACAGCTTTTTTTTTAGATGGGGGTCAGTGACCCCCATTTAAAAGCTGGAAAAAGTCAGAAGAAAATGGCAAATAATTCAAAAACGATAAAAAATAAATAATGAAGACCAATTGAAAAGTTGCTTCGAATTGGCCATTCTATGAATATACTATGACTATAACTTAAGGTGAACCACCCTTTAAGCCTGTGGTGTACTGGGTGTTACTTAACGACAACAGCCAGATTTCATCAGGAGTCACGGTTTAGAGATCGGCGAATTAATCTTTGAAGATGAATATGACAAATGAGAGTGGATTTGCACACAGAATAACAGGAGTGCATAGTCACAATGAAGGGCGATGGAGGGAGAGCACGCCGAGGTGACATCTTAGAAACAGATATAACCACAGTGCTGATGGAATGGCACAGACAAAAATCACAAATTCAGTTAAAGAGGTAGTACACAATTAAGTTAACTTTTTAGTATGTTATAGAATGGTTAATTCTAAGTAAAATAGCCTTCATTTTTTTTTATACTTTTCTGACTCGTTCCAACTTTCACTGACCCCATCTAAAAAACAAATGCTCTGTAAGGCTACATTTACTGTTATTGTATTACTCCTCTTTCTATTCAGGGCCTCTCCTATTCATATTCCAGTCTCTTTTTCAAATCAGTCCATAGTCGCTAGGGTAATTTGGACCCTAGCAATCAGGTTGCTGAAAATCGCTAACTGGAGAGCTGTTGAATAAAAGGCTAAATCAATAAAAAAAAACACAAATAATAAAAAATGAAAACCAATTGCAAATTGTCTCTGGATATCACTCTCTACATCAGTGATCCCCAACCAGTAGCTTGTGAGCAACATGTTGCTCTCCGACCCCTTGGATGTTGCTCCCAGTGTCCTCAAAGTAGGCGATTATTTTTATATTCCAGGCTTGGAAGTAAGTTTTAATTGCATAAAAACGAAGTGCCAAGTAGAGCCTCCTGTAGGCTGCCAGTCCATATAGGTGCTACTAATAGCCAATCACAGCCCTTATTTGGCACCCAAGGGACTTTTTTATGCTTGTGTTGCTCCCCATCTCTCTTTACATTTGAATGTGGCTCGTGGGTAAAAAAAGTTGGGGATCCCGGCTGTACATCATACTAAGGGTCAGGGCTCACAGGCAGATTCAGGGACATTAGTCGCCGGGTGACAAATCTCCTCTTCTTTGGGCCACTAATCTCCACGAACTTCCTCCCCGTCGGCTAAAATGTAAATCACCAGCGGGATGGCACTGGGAGCGATTCGCATTCCGAAGTTGCCCAAAGTTTCCTCGTCAACTTCGGAAAACGAATCACTCCGATTTAAATTTTAGCCGGCAGGAAGGCAGTTTGGGGAGATTAGTCGCCTTGAAGAAGAGAAGATTTGTTGGTGGCCGTCTAATCTCCCTGAATCTGCCTGTGTGCCCTGACTCTAAATGTTCATTTAACCGCTTTTTAAAAAAATCCATTCATTGAGTTGAATTCATTGTGACCCATAAAGGTGACCATAGACGCAAAGATCTGCTCGTTTGGCGACATCACCAAACGAGCGGATCTTTCCCCGATATGCCATTAACGAGCATGGCTATATCGGGGGTAATCTGATTGTTCGGACGTACGGCCGTACGATCCAATTACGATGTGCAATGGGCTTCCGGCGGAATCGGTCGGGTCAAAATCAAACGACCGATCTCCGCCGGACGAAGCTGTCGGCACTCTCCACGCACGATCCGAAAATCGCACGAAACCCTCGATTCGTACGATAGGATCTGTGCGTCTATGGCCAGCTTTAGTGTCTGAATATACCTGACGGCTTTAACCTGTCCCAAATCCCAACTATTCGCATAAAACTCATATAGATCTCAGTATGTGGCCACTTCCTACCTGGGCGGCTTGGAAACCTTCACCTCTTCCTGGGGGATAAGGTTATAAATACTCTCACTGGGATACATCTCCTTCATTGTATCAGTTTAGCCTCCTCTCAGACTTCTCACTGCTCAGCCTGGCTCCTTCTTTATGTTGTAGCCTGTAACGTTACCATGGAGACGGTTACTGCACAACCCTCTGTTTACATTCTGCCGAGGTCTCTGTGTATGTCAACAAACTTTATTTAAACAGAACACTGAGCATACGTCACTCGTACAAAGTGGTTTAGGCGGCTTCTACTAGCAGCAGGTTCAACTTGGTGAAGGATTCTGGGAGTTTTAGTTCTAGCAGACAACGCAAAGCAACGACTGGAAAAAAGAATGCCATGACGTTGTAATGTATTATAGTTCCTAGGCATAAACTGTGTAGGATACGAACTGATGGGTTTTGAAGCCCAGGTTTTTTTTTAACATCTATATTCTCGTTTTACAACACAAAGCAGTCGCTTTCCCTTTAAAGGCTTGCCGGCTCCGTGCAGTGCATGCTGGGAGCGGAGGGGGCGTGTGCTGATGGTGACACAGTGAATGCAGGTATGTGAGGAGAAGCGTTGTAGCAGCTGTACTTGAAGTAGTGACGTTGTCAGGCTGTGGGGCCCAGTCAGGGACGTGGTATATTAAATGCACATCAGAGCACCAGCAGCAGCAAATAAAACGGATTAATTGAATCCCTACATCCCTTCTTCTTATGTGGCCGGCTGGTTCCTGTATGAGACCCTGCCTTGTGTCTGGGTACTGTGTGTTACTTATGAGGTGAAAATGCCAGAACTCACACATTTATACTTATTATCACTATTTACTCACAGTTATACTATTCTGCCTTCAGCCGCTCTAAATATACTATTAGCTGTGGGCAGCAGCATCTTATTGATTGTTTAGGGTAAGGTCACAGCAGGAGATTCAGTCGCACGGCGACTAATCGACTCTCCTTTGGGGCGACTAATCTCCCTGAACTGCTTCCCCGGGTCTTTCACCTGCATCAATGAAAAAACGCCTACGCCAATGCACTCCCATCGCTTCGATTTCCGAAGCCGGCCGAAGTTTACCCTGGAGGAACATCAAAGCGCTGCGAGTGCATTGGCGCAGGCGTTTTTTCATTGAAGCAAGCGGAAGATACGGAGAGCAGTTCAGGGAGATTCGTCGCCCCAAAGAAGAGGCGATTAGTCACCGGGCGGCTTATTCTCCCCTGATCTCCAGGTGTGACCTTACCCTTAAGAACCAGCTGAAAGGCTTATCAATGGGGGGTAGAATTTTTCAGCCCTCTCCCACACTAACACCCCCGAGTGATAATCATTAACTTGAAACCTAGGGGCGCCTTTTCTTACTTGGAAAATATACCCGCTGTGTTACTATTCTACTGAACGGCCAAATTAATTTGCTGTCACTAGGGTTGCCACCATTTCTGGAAAAAAAAATGTGTCAGTATCAAGTAAATGCTGCACCTATGGTTGCCACCTTTTTTTTAAAAAAAAATTTTAATGCATTTTTGATGCAAAAATGGGCGGGCCACAGGGGGGGGGTCGTGCCGCAAAAGTGGTGGGGGCCACATCGCGTGAGGTCAAGAGGAAGAAGAAAAGGTAAGTTTCCACTGAGGGCAATGGCTTTTGTTAAGGGTATTACAAAATTACAGTTAATGTTTGCTGTAATCATAGAACCTCGAGGCCTAACCCCACCCATTGTCGACATGACTCGACCTACTAGGCTACCCCCCAATCACGACTCGATGAACTTGAAATGCCAGGCCAGACCTGTATTTATCAATATAATACTTGTGAAGTTTTTGGTATATTTATTATAACATCTTTTCTTTCTTTTTCAGGTGTAGTTTGGTAATTTGAGAGAAGCTGCGGAATATCTACTTTTAACAACTAAATCGAACTACAATCATGCCTGTATTAAGTGCCCGTTTCACAGGAATCATGCTTAACCAACTACTTTCAAAGTCCTCTGCACTCCGAAAACTGCCAAAATTATGGATGTCAACTCACACGTCTCTTGCTGGAGACAAAAACCTTGTTCTGATGGGACCACCAGGTTCTGGGAAAACATCAGTAGGCAGAATAATTGGGCAGAAACTGGGCTGTCCTGTTGTAGATGTCGACGATGATGTCCTTGAAAAAGACTGGAATATGAGCGTTTCAAAAAAACTGCAGGATGTGGGCGATGAACAATTTTTAGAAGAGGAAGGAAAAGCCCTTTTAAAGTTTTCAACGTCTGGAAGTGTTATTTCCCTTACTGGATCCAACCCTCTACATTGTAGAAGTATGGAACACATAAAGCAAAACGGGATAGTTGTTTATCTTGATGTTGACACTAAAGATATCATGGAGAGACTGGAAAGAATGAAAGTCGATCGCATTGTTGGCCAAAGGTCTGGAGCGTCAATTGGCGATATACTTCAGAAAAGGAAATGGTTTTATAAAAAATGGCACGATGTACGTGTACTTTGTCAGAATGGAGATAGTATAGAAAATATAGCTGACAAAGTTGTTCATGCAATAATGAGATACCAAAATGCTGAATCTGAGGCCTTTATTTCCACCAGAAACACAAGTCATCAGTTCGATGCCAGAAAAGGCCAAGCAAAATATTTCAGTGACGCAGTTATTGAGGGGTTAGCTCCAGATGGTGGACTCTATGTTCCTGAAAAGGGTCTGCCAAAACTCACAAGTGCAGAATGGAAAACATTAGTTGGATCCTCGTATGCTGAGAGAGCTCAGATAATATTGGAAAGATGCATTCATCCTGTTGATGTCCCTGCTTTCACACTGGGAGAGATTGTTGAAAAAGCTTACGGAGAAAATTTTGCATGTAATAAAATAGCTCCAGTAAGACATTTAGTCGGAAATCAGTTCATTCTTGAGCTCTTTCATGGTCCTACTGCATCATTTAAGGATTTGGCTTTGCAATTCATGCCTCACTTGTTTGCCTATTGTATTCCGAAAACATGTAACTATCTGGTGATGGTTGCCACCTCAGGAGACACCGGAAGTGCTGTCATGGAAGGTTTTGGGCGGCTTAGTGATATAGACAAGAAAAGGATCGGGGTATTTTGCTTGTATCCTGAAAACGGTATAAGCCAAGCTCAAAAACTGCAAATCATCTCCTGTCAAGGAGAAAATAGTTTGGGATTAGCAGTTGGATCTGATTTCGATTTCTGTCAAAATACAATTAAGCAGATATTTAGCAATCCCGATTATACCGGATTTCTCACTGCTGAATACGGAACCGTTCTAAGCACCGCTAATTCCATAAACTGGGCACGGCTTCTCCCTCAGGTTGTTTATCATGCCTCTGCCTATCTCGATCTGGTTAGCCAAGGAATCATATCTTTCGGAAGTCAAGTTGATGTGTGCATTCCAACTGGAAACTTTGGCAATATCCTATCTGCGCTTTATGCCAAACAAATGGGCGTTCCCATCAGAAAATTAATTTGTGCATCTAACCAAAATCATGTTTTGAGCGATTTTCTAAAAACAGGCCACTATGATCTCAGGGGGAAAAAACTTCTGCAGTCCTATTCTCCGGCCATTGACATTCTGAAATCTTCTAATGTCGAACGGTATTTGCACCTGCTAACAAACAATGATGGTGAGTTTGTGAAGCAGCTATTTGCCCAGTTGCAGAATGAAGGCCACTATCAGCTGCCGAATAATTTAGTTCGCCGCATCCAGGAGGATATTATCAGTGGCTGGTGTTCTGAGAAAGACTGCCTGGAAATGATCCGCTCAGTGTATGAAGCTACGGGATATATTCTGGACACACATACTGCGGTTGCAAAAGTAGTTGCAGACAGAGTGCAGGATAGAACATGCCCGGTCATTATATCGAGTACAGCTCATTATTCCAAGTTTGCACCTGCCATTTTACAGGCTTTAAGAATTGATTCAATTAAGCAGAGCCCTTTAAGCCAGCTTCACCTGTTAAATTCCTTCCACCCATTGCCTCCCTCGCACAAGGCACTCCTAGAAATGCTTAACAAAGCAGAGAGCAAAAAGACCCACATTTGCGCGCCCGATCCAAACATTGTAATGGAAAATGTGGAAAATTTTATTCAGGATTTATATTTAAAAATACATTAATGGTCAAAGATTTTTTATTTTTTTTTGTCAACTAATATAGAATGTCTTCCTGGAATCCAGAGAGTTATTAAAGGTTCGGTAAAACAATCGAGCAAAAACATAACATGGAAAGAATTCAGGAAAGCTATTATAACGCTTAATTGAATAAGGAAAAGGCCTCATCTTAAACAAGCTAAAAATAGTCTTACGTGTTAATGTGTTTTCCCCAAAGTGCATTGTTACATTAAGGAAAAAAATGTCACTTCGTACTTCATTAGTGCCTGAGAAATCCCACTGAACTGATGGAATTTCCTATAACTGCACGTTTCACAGACCGCTACAGTAATACATTACTGAAATACACACTTATCATTACGATAATCACTTTTTAAGTGGACTGGAAATAGAAGAAATGCATACCACTTGTATGAGATTTTGTCATTTTTCTGTTTATAGAGATATTGGCCTCTAATTATAGAGCAGTTGTCATCTGTTGCAGAAAATCTTTAATGTTATGTTTCCACTTGTTCTACTTATACTCCCTGCTGGTTAGCATAACGTTTGAGAAATTGATAAGATTCCTGTATGTCAGATATTAATTAGGGCCATATTTATGAACGTGTACAAATAGTACAGAAATACTTTTCTTTGCACCATGATCACCATATTCACTGAATCGATGCCAGCACAAAACTCCCCCGCTGTTATGGTGCACGTTCTGTAGTGGCCACCAATCAATGTAGAATATCCAACGAAGTGAAGAACAGCACCTTTTATAGTGAATTTAAAAGGCCTTTATTCAAATATGTCTCAGACCAGACACAGCAACTTTTCAAGCCGTTCCCCGGCTTTTTTTCAAACACACCTGGTCACTTAGAGTTCCTTTTAAACATATTAAAACAGCTCCATCTATTGAACATATAGCAACAAAGTAGCAATATTCAACAACATGTGAAACAAAACTTGATCCATTTGTATAGTGAATGTAGGTATAGTGTATAGGTAACAATTACCTGTAAAAACACAATAATAACAATAAATATAAAATCCAATTCAGTTTAAAAAATAGTATGTAAATATACTCTCTATTCAGGCCATTAGGGGCTAGAGTTTCCAGGCGGCGGATCCAAAAGGCTTCCTTTTTGAGGAGCCTCTTCACTCGTCACCTCGCCGTCATAACGGGGGGACATGGCCCACCACCTGGTATTTAAGTTGTTGCACCCCATGTCCTGTCTGTACAAAATCGCCCGCAACTGCCTGATAAGCCTTTTTAGTTTTTATTTAGTTTTCATCCGATAGTCGTATAAATGTAGTTCTTACCTGCGATTTCTCCTTCACTTCCTGTTTTTTCAGAACATCCGAAACGTTGCATGCGTTTCGTCGCATGGCGAGGTGTCGGCACCAGCCGCATTGTGGAGTTCCTCCCTATGGGGCAAATTCACTAACCTGCGGAGTTGCGCTAGCGCAGGTTTCTCCAGCGAAGTTTCGCCAGGGCGCCACTAATTCACTAAAATGCGAAGTTGCGCTCAGGGAGGCGAACGGTAGCAAAGTTGCGCTAGCGTTAATTCGTCAAGGAAAGCGAAGTTACACTAGCGATGCCTAATTTGCATACGGCGCCAAATTAAAGTACAATGCACATATATGTAGCAGCAAATACATTACACTACACAAGCCTGGGAAAGCTTCATAAAATAAAATTAGAGGTGTTATATTGCCCTACACATGTGCCCACTGTATAGTTTAGGTGCCATATGTTAGGAAACGTAGGGGGGAAGGAGGGTACCCCCAAAAAAATTTACGATCTTTTTCAGCCTATCACCCAGTAAAAAGGAAAAGACGCCAGCATTTTTTGGGACTTAGAAAAAATTTCAACTTTTTTTGAAGCAAGCCCTATCTACTCTATTGCACTTCGCCTGGTCTGAGGTGGCGAAGGCAAGTCTGGCGCAAGAGGTAACGTTCAGTAAAATGCGCAAGTTAGTGAATTAGCGTAGTTACGTCCCCTCATCATAGCGCAATTTCGCCCGGAGCAATGGTGCGAAGTAGCGCTAGAGTAGGTCTACTTCGCTAGCGAATTTCACCAGCGCCCATTAGTAAATTGGCGAAGTAACGAAATGACCTCACGCTGGCGAATTTGCGCTAGCGTTAGCCACTTCGCGCTTTAGTGAATTTGCCCCATGTGACCAGGTGTGTTAGCTTGAAAAAAAAAAAGCCGGGGAACGGCTTGAAACGTTGCTGTGTCTAGTCTGAGCCATATTTGAATAAAGGCCTTTTAAATTCACCATAAGGTGCTGTTCTTCACTTTGCCATGATCACCATATGAAATTTGGCGTCGTTCAGGTATATCTTGCAGAAAATGGCACATGTCTAGTAAATGGGGCAACAGTGAACTAGTAAAAACTGTGTTGGGTCATAGAACTCCGCGTTGATATCTAAAATACTTCTATCTTAGTAGTAACAGGCAAGGCTGCATTTAGGTCCCCTGATGATTGGTGCTGATATCCCGCTGTATTGTGTATGCAGTGATCGAAGAAGATTGTGGTGCTTACCATATAGGGCCGCTTACTAAATCTAGGCACGAGCCCTTGATTGCCTTTATGGTAATATGGACCTGGTTAGGGGTACAGGTATAGGATCTGCTAGCTTGAAGCTCCGAATTCCAGAATGGACGTCTCCCATAGACTACTTTATAATCAAATAATTCACATTTTCATTATGATTTCCTTTTTCACTAATAATAAAACAGTACCTTGTACTTGATCCCAACTAAGATTCTTATTGCATGCAAAATAATCCTATTGGGGTTAATTAATGTTTAAGTGATTTTTAGTAGACTTAAAATATGGAGATCCAAAAGATCCCTTATCCGGAAAACCCCAAGTCCTAAGCATTCTGGATAACAGGTCCCATACCTGTACATGGTTTTTTATAATACACAAAAAGTATTGAGACACGGATAATATCACTAAACTACGGCTATAAAAGATGATATGACAGAGCACCATTATAGCGAGGTCCCTTGAGTCCCATTTAGAAATAATGATTTCCTTACTGTCACATTCAGGATTCCAGCACTAAAATGAAGGTGTGTTGCCAGATTGGCTGAATACTTTAGTTTGTGGAGTCTCATGGCTTTAATTCCTAAAGATAAAACAAGTAGAAGCTTCCTTTAAAGGGATACTGATCCCAATATTATTGATGCATCCTTATTTTTTATGACAAATCTGGCCAATAATGCCCCAATATTCTTCTAATCTGCTCCTCAAACAAGCTCAATTTCCAGGGGATCTCAAAGATTTACCATCTCTAGGGTTAGCTAATTTACCATTTGTTATTCTTCGGGGGAACTCTAAACTACATGCCAACTATGCTGTTCAGTTTCATAAGCAATGAGGTTTACATTTCAAGGCAGTTATAAACAGATGCACTTACCATTAGCTATCTAGACTTTTAATTGCAATGTTCTTTGCTTAAGGAAGCACAGAAATTCCAAGGTGTAGTGTTATTTTTAGTATATTGACTGATATTGCAATGTTTACATGTGCTTTTCTTAGGACGTAAATTCTATGTACTATATTTTATCCAGTTACATAAAAATGCTTCCATGACATCTTTTTTTGGATATCAGGTGACATCTGGTGGCTTTATCCAGCAACTGCAGGTCATTCTTAAAGGGCATGTAAAGTCTAAAATAGAATAAGGCTAGAAATGCTGTATTTTGTATACTAAATATAAATATGAACTTACTGCACCACAAGCATCAAAACAAATAATTTATGCTTTCAAAGTTGGCTACAGGGGGTCACCATCTTGTAACTTTGTTAAACATCTTTGCAAGACTAAGACTGTGCACATGCTCAGTGTGGCCTGGGCTGCTTAAGGGCCGCCATCAGGGAGGACAATTGTCCTGGGCCCGGCAGAATTTAGGTTTAAAGGGGGGCCCAGCTGGGCTGCACTTTCTGGATTAGTAGGGCCCCCCTTAAGAGCATGGATGTTGCTGAAGACCCGAAGCCGCAAATCGACCCAAAGCCGAAGACCCTAAGCTGCAAACGAAGCTGAAGACCTGAACCTGCAAATGGAGCTGAAGACCTGAACCTGCAAATGTAGCTGAAGACCCGAAGCTGCAAACGGAGTTGAAGACCCGAAGCTGCAAACGGAGTTGAAGACCCGAAGCTGCAAACGGAGCTGAAGACCCGAAGCTGCAAACGGAGCCGAAGACCCAAAGCCGTGAACCAAAGAAAACCACCAATGAAGCTTTTCTACCTTTTATGGGGATCCGTGGCTACCAATTTGTCTTTTTTTTAATTTGTAGGGGGACCCTGGCCACTAAAGGGTTTTTTTAATTGAGGAGAGCCTGGCCACCAATGAAGTTTTTTTTTTTTAATTTTAATGGGGGGCCCCTGACCACCAATTGTTTTTTTTTAACTTGTAGAGGGAACCCTGTGTTTTTTAGCATTTTAGTGCCCATGTTTATGTGGCTTTTAACTGTGGTGTGTGGGGTCTGGGATGGGGCCCTCGGTGGTGGGTGGAAATTTTGTCGTACGGGCCAGTGATTTCTGATGGTGGACTTGTACAACGTTCTGTTGTCATTGTAACATCTGGTTTTGGGTGGAGCATAATAACAAACCATTTGATCATCAGAACATAAGCAGTTTGAAGTTATGAGCAAATTTAAGTAGTTTTAAATGATTCACAGAATCTACAAATTGGGATTTTTTTCCTTTTCTCACATTTCTACATTTAATTATTACTCATCTTTATCATGCCTGTTGAAGAACTGATATTTTAAACAAATTAGCCATTTGTCAATTGTTTGTATTTTTATTTCTTTTTTAAATCCTCGATGTATTGAGTTTAGTTGATGTCTGTAAAGCTGGTAGTGACTTGTTCCTACCTATCCATGGTATACAGTGAAAGTGCGCAACCATTATGTTCAAGCTTTTGTGAGCTTCTTATAAGGAAATTAAGTCATGATTTCTATGTATTGTATCCCCTTAAAGGGATCGTTTACCTTTAAATTAACTTTTAGTATGCTGTAGAGCAGGGGTCCCCAACCTTTTTTTATCTGTGAGCCACATTCAAAAATAAAAAGAGTTGGGAAGCAACACAGACATGCAAGAACTTCCTGGGGTGCCAAATAAGGGCTGTGATTGGCTATTTGGTGGTCCCTATGTGGACTGGCAGCCTACAGGAGGCTCTGTTTAGCAGTACATCAGTTTTTTATGAAACCAAAACTTGCCTCCAAGCCTGGAATTCAAAAATATGCACCTGCTTTGAGGCCACTGAGAGCAACATCCAAGGGGTTGGTGAGCGCTACTGGTTGGGGATCACTGCTGTAGAGAGTGATATTCTAGACAATTTACAATTGGTTTTTATTTGTTGTTTTTGTTTGTTATTTAGCTTTTTATTCAGCAGCTCTCCAGTTTTGAAATTTTAGCAATCTGGTTGCTATTGTAATTTGGACCCTAGCACCCAGATTGCTAAAATTGCAAACTGGAGAGCTGCTGAATAAAAAGCTAAATAACATGAATTGATTTGAATTAGAGACCGGAATATGAACAGGAGAGGCCTGAATAGAAAGATGAGTAATAAAAAGTAGCCAAATTTGAAAACCAACTGCAAATTATCCCAGAATAGCACTCGGCATCATACTAAAAATGAATTCAAACGTGAACAACCCCTTTAATAGATGGATTATTAACCTTTTATGTACCAGGCCACATAGAATGTACAGCATGTTTACTGGAAGCAGACAGCAAGCGCGGCAGAAAGTGTTAAATGTTTTCACAATAGAATTTTGTTCAGTGAAACACTTTTCTTGTTTCATGGCATAGAAAACATGATTTTAGAATAAAGTATAAATAGTATCTCTGCAATGTCAGGGACAGCTCTTGAAGTGTTTAGATGCTCTTATTATTAGGGATGCACCAAATCCTCTATTTTGGATTCGGCTGCTTTTACAATTTTAATACCTAACTACTGTCCAAAGGCAAAGATGTTAAAGGCATCTTTTTACTGGTTCTTCAGTGTGACAAGCATTTTGCAGAGCATGCAAGCAAGTCATTAAATCTAAATTATTTACATGCATCGTATTAAGCTAATACTAGCTGATTAATTCTGTAATTAAAAATACGGAACGGCAAAACATGTCAGGCAGTAGCAGGTGCTGCTCATGTCTATACTTTTTAATGTACACCAATAAATAACGCATTGTGCGGAATCTGGAAGTTGCTGCATTTCTTACTGGCTTGGTGGTGCAGTCAGGTGCCAAAGTTCTAGCCCCTATTGGTTATTTCAAGAAGAGAACTGCAGGCTGGTAAGGGAACTGGGGTTTATAAATTGGATGGAGCCTTAGGTATCCATGGCATTATTTTTTATTACATTGTTATTTTTTAGTCCAACTTCTTAGTTTGGACTATAATATGGGCGGGTGGGCTCAGTTGCAAAATTGTGGGTTTGTGGCAGGTCCAGGTCACAAAAATAGGTGCACACTCCAAAGTGTTTTGGGTATGTATTAGTGTATGGTGCAGGATTTATTTGGTTCTGGCTGGAGGAGGCATTGCTTTGGTGCCTCCAACAAACAAGGGAAAGTTGTGCTCACCACTATTTTTTAAAACCATTAGGCGGGGGTGCAATGAGGGTGTGACCACAAAATATATATAGACAAATACAAGAGTCCTCTGCACTCAACCCATTATCAATATATTTAAAGGAGAAGGAAAGGTTAAAACTAAGTAAGCCTTATCAGAAAGGTCCAGCTAAATATACCAGTAAACGCCCAAAGTAGTGTTGCTCTGAGTCCCCTGTCAAAAGAAACTGCATTTCTTTCCTTCAATTGTGTACACATGGGCTTCTGTATCAGACTTCCTGCCTTCAGCTTAAACCTCATTGCCCTGGGCAAGAGCATGCTCAGTTTGCTCCTCTCCCCCCACCCCTCCCTTCTCTACTGTAATCTGAGCCCAGAGCAGGGAAAGACTCAGGCAGGAAGTGATGTCACACCACATTAATACTGCAGCTCCTATCCCAAACAAACAGAGAGTTTCTAGAGCTTTTTACTCAGGTATGGTAAAACATTCTACAGAATAAATATAGCATTCTAGCTTGCACTATTGCAGCTAATCTATTGGCAATAAAATGCTTCAGTAGCTTTCCTTCTCCTTTAAGACAGCGACATTTTGTGCATACTGCTACTAAAAAATGCCTTACCCTTTAAACAAAACAGGGATTGTTTGTCCATATATTGCAATATATTTAAGCTGGCCAACTACGTCAAAGTCATCCCATATCTGGCCAGTTCTACGCTCAATTTTCATCTGATTCATTAAGAATTCTATTGCTTCATTATACATTTTACAAAGGGACTAAGTTTTACCTGCAACTTAACTTGCTGCTTTCAAAGTAAAACTCCCAAACTTGGCTGCCCTTTTATTAGACACCAGTGGGATCACCTGATCACCTGCTTTGGTGCCTCCTCTCCACAGAATCCACTATTTTGGGATTCGTTTAAATTTCTCATGAGAAATTTGGCTGAATCCAAACCTTAATTTGCATATGCAAGGTAGGGTTAAAGGAAAACTGAACCCTGAAAATGAATGTTGCTAAAAATTGCATATTTTACTGTATATACTGAACTTATTGCACCAGCCTAAAGTTTCAGCTTGTCAATAGCAGCAATGATCCAGGACTTCAAACTTGTCACAGGGGGTCACCATCTTGGAAAGTATCTGTGACACTCATATGCTCAGTGGGCTCTGAGCAGCTTTTGAGAAGCTAAGCTTAGGGGTTGTTGCAAATTATCAAGTAGAAAATTAGTTTATCTGATGCTAGTGGGCTGATTATTAAATTCTGATGCTAATTGCACTGGTTTCTGTGCTGCCATGTAGTAATTATCTGTATTAATTACTAATCAGCCTTATATTGTGACATTTCTATTCTATGTGTACTGTATATTGTGAGTGGGTCCCTAAGCTCAGTAAGTGACAGCAGCACAGAGCATGTGCAGTGAATCAGCAGAAAAGAAGATTGGGAGCTACTGGGGCATCTTTGGAGACACGGATCTTTACTGCTAAATGGCTGTGGTTGCCTTGGGCTGGTACAGAAGCAGAAAACAATGTACAACATTTCTACCTGCTTCTTTAGTTAGGCTTTAGTTCTCCTTTAAAGACGTGCTCAGTGGACAGTAAAAAAATGTTCAACTTGCTTGTGGCAAACCTATACAGATTTGGTTTGGCCAGGCACTTGGGGGGTTATTTAACAAAGGTCGAATTTTACAGTGATGTGATTTATTCACAATTTGAATGGTGTGTTATTTATGAAGAAATTCGATCAAATAGTCCCAACCCGAAAACTCGAATCCAATTCGAATCGAGTTTTCCTCAAATAAAAAAACCTTGACTCTGTAATCACTACTATTTACATCTTCAAATAGTTCACGGGACCTCTGCCACTGACTTCTACATGAACCTGGCAGGTTTAAGGTGGAGAATAGTCAAATTAGAACTGTTTCCAGGGTCGAGGGGTGATAAATCTCGCATTCAAATTCGAGTTGGTGGTTTTAAATTCGAATTTGTGAGTTTTGACCAAAATTCGAAACTTAGGAAATTTTCCCCTTGGATTTGGCCGAATCCAAATCCTGCAGGAACCGAATCCTGAATTACTTGCATCGCATTCGACTCACTATCCATATTTTGCACCAACCAAAGACTATCCGATGATAAAAAAAGAACCATTGCCTTTGTTTGCAATATTCTGGTGCTTTCATATTATACATATCACCAAGAGACTAATTAAGTGAAAAAAAGAAGAAAAACCTCAAATTAGGGAATTGGAGAGAAACACAAAAGCTGAGTTTTCATTTACCTTATTGAGAAGTTCTTTTTATGAGCTAAAGAAAGCACCATCTGTGCTTCCGGCTGAGAAGACAAGCACTTAACGTCTAAAATTTGTGCAACGGCTCTACAGCAAATACTGTTTGTTCTCTTTGCTTGCAAGGAAATGCAAATTAGGAAGGACTATTAAGAAGTATTGTTACAGTTCTATATACTGTACAAGTAGAAAGACAGAGGATCTATTTTAAATAACGCACTGATTTCCCAGATGCCATAAGGAATTTGTTGGACTTTGGTAAAAGTAAAGGGCCCCAAAATTCTGTAGCTCCGTGCATATAATTCCGTTGGATGGCAGAATGCATGTGTAAATGCTGTTTCTCTGGATCCCGCATATATTTTCATCTTCAAGCTCCTCATAGAAGAAGAATTGCCCCAGGACTGATTAATTTTTTTGGAATAACTACTGGGCTGGTTATTAACAGGAATACAAAGTGAAGAGAAGGTTTTTCAAGTGAGCAGAATGGCCACATCCTCAGTCATACCAAGGGCTCACACAAGTAAATCTGAGCTTAAGAAAGGCAAAGGGAAAACTGGTGCAAGATTTACCAAACACAAAGTATGTCATAATTGTGGCAACACTTATTCATTTAACTACTGCCTGGCTTTTGGTAAACAGTGCAAGGCGTGTGGCAAATATAATAAGTCAGTGTTAGACGCAAAGATCTGATCGTACGAATCGAGGAGAGTCCCGTCGTTTTTCGTCCGGTGGAGATCGGTCGTTTGGTCGATCGGACAGGTTAGAAAATTTCTGTCGGCTGCCGATAATATCTCTGCTTGTATTGCCGATCGTACGATTTTCAGTGGGAGACTGTCACTAGCTTTGTCGAAACAACTATCGTACGATTGCTGTCAGGGGCAGAACATTGGCTCATCTGTTCTTCAACTACATTATTTGATCTGAATGGTAAGACTTTGATCTGAATGGTTAGTGGCAGGTCGGGAGATGGGAAAGTCCGATCGTACGTTGATTTGTATGATCGGATCTTTGCATCTGTGGCCAGCTTTAGTTGTAATTGAGCCTCTCAATGAACTTTCAGCTTGGGTACATTACTTAAGGTGGCCATACATGATAATATCCGCTCGCTTGATAAGGTCGCCAAATGATCGAATCTGAATCCGCTATGCCCACTAAAGGCAGAGGTATATCTAGTTAATCCGATGGTTCGGCCTTAGGACCAAACAATCTGATTACAACAAAGTAAATGGGCTCCGACCGGACAAGGACCTCAACTAGCCTATGTGGTCCTCGATCACCAAAAAAAATCAAACCTGCCCGATCGATATCTACCCAATTTACCCAATTGACCTGATATAGATCGGGAGACCAGTCGGAAGCCCCCATACACAGGCAGATAAGCTGCCAAATTGGTCTAAAGGACTGATATCAGCAGCTGCCGTGTATGACCACCCTTAAGCTCCCCATAGACGCAACGATTCTTCTTGCCGAACCACCGATTTTAGGGAAGTCCGACCAATCCTTCGAAATTATCGTGCAGTTAGTGGGATTCGAACGATCGTACATCATGCGATTTTTCGTCCGATATCTGTCAGGAAATTGATCGGCCAGGTCAAAAAATCTTTGTCGGTCCCAGTGCAATGTATCTATGTTTGCAGGGTCAAGCAGGCAGCTCCCCTTTGTTTTCCTGGCAAATTGGTCTTTTTAGTTGATGGACAATTCGTACATAATAATCGTGGTCTCACGATGAGGATCAGATCTTTTAAAAATCTCAACATCTATGGCCAGCTTAAGTCATTGTAGAGAAAAAAGACGGGTCCCTGAGATTGTGCTTGGATCCCAAAGAGTTAAAAGAACCCATAAGGAGAGTACATTTCCATATACCCATTTGGAATGAAATCCTGGGTGCAATGGCAAATGAGAAATTATTTACAGGTTTCCAGATAAGGGATCTCATACCTGTATTTCTTAAAAGCCTAACAATGTAAAGCATATATGGCAAATAGTCAATGATCATTTCCTTAAAAGCAGTGAGCTGGTTTCTGCTGCAATGTGCCTTACTGATACCAACACTTTGAAATGGGATTTTTATTGGCTGAACTGTCACATTGTGTAGAAAAACAAGAAGCCGATTGTTATCTTTGCTCCTAAAAATAGCTGTTTGCTCTCACTATACATGGCCAATTAAATTCAAATCTAAAGCAAAGTGCCCATTTAGGCCTTTAGCAATCGATAAACGTGTAAAGTCCAGGACTGCCAATATTAGTGAATTTGGAACATTTTAATGTCATACCTTTCTTAGGGGCATGTTTATTAAGTAGCGAAATAATTTGGCAGGTATCGCCATGTAAAAAATTGTGTAAAAATACCGTTATTTCTTTATGTGCCTTTCGGCAAGAACTTCGGCAAGAACTAACTTACTGAAGCAGTGTAAATAGTGGTGGAAAATCTGGCGTAAAATTAAACACAGCCTGATAAATTCATCATTTATTTTGCACAGCTTTTTTCTGGATTTTTCTGCGAATTTAATTTTACACAGCATTATAAATAGGCCATGTGATTTTTTTGGATTCGGTTCAGCCAGGCACTTGGATTCGGCCAAATCCAAATCCTGCTGAAAAAGGTAGAATCTTGGCCGAATCCCGAACCAAATCCTGGATTCAGTGCACCTAATATATAATATAAATGGCACAATACAAGGCTCATTAATACAGATAATTATTACATGGCAGCACAGAAACCAGTGCAATTAGCATCAGAATTTAATAATCAGCCCTGTAGCATCAGCTTATATTACAGACCAACCTCATTTTCTGCTGGATAATTAGTGACGACCCCTAAGCTTAGCTTCTCAACAGCTGCTCAGAGCCCACTGAGCATGTGAGTGTCACAGAAACTTTCCAAGATGGTGACCCCCTGTGACAAGTCAGAAGTCCTGGATCATTGCTGCTATTGACAAGCTGAAACTTTAGGCTGGTGCAATAAGTTCAGTATATAAAATATGGCATTTTTAGCCATATTAATTTTTAGGCTTTAGTTCTCCTTTCAGGGTAAGGCCACACTGGGCGTTTTGGGGAGATTTGGTCGCCTGGCGACTTATCGCCTCATCTTTGCGGCGACCAATCTCCCCAAATACCTTCCCTCACTCTGCGCCGGCTAAAATGAAAAAACGCCGGCATTAATCACACGCGGTGGTTTGTTTTCCAAAGTCGCTCGAAGTTGCCTCATGAGGAAACTTCGGGCGACTTCGGAAAATGAATCGCCGCGTGTGATTAGTGCTGGCGTTTTTTTCATTTTAGCAGGCGCAGAGTGACGGAAGGCATTTGGGGACAATAGGTGACCAAATCTCCCCAAAACGCCCAGTGTGGCCTTACCCTAAATGTGATATTGGGCAGGCAGATGTTCAATACTTTAATCCATATACAGGTATAGGTTCGGTATCCAGAAAGCAATGAATTATGGGAGTTGATACAAGTGTTGATCGTACCCTGTCGAAACAAAACGACACTTTGCAAATGTTTTCACAGATAAAGGTGTTTAAATTTCATCTGGCCTGGCTGTCTAGCTTGTATACGAAGAGCTTGACAGTCTGCCTGCAAATTAAAAAAAAAGGGACTTCTATTTTGAGTGCTGACATGCTTCAGTAGGCAAATCTTCGCCATAATTAAATTCACATTGCCCATTATGGCTGCCATCTTTAATAATGATAATGGAAACTGGATTTACTTTGTATGTGACAGCCACGGCATTATGAAATGACAACGAGCTGTCCAACAATGTATTATCCATCTTTTTTCCTCCCGGTAGCATTTACAGGGGATGTTTTGAAAGCATTTTAATGAACAGGCTAAATTTTCTTCTTTTCGAGGGGTAATTCTCTGTGCCATTATGTCAAGTTATGTTGCGTTTATGTGATGCATTTCAATCATCTCTAGCAAATAAAATACCCCCTTTGGAGATGATTGTAGGAACAGGTAAGGGATGCCTTATCCAGAAACCCGTTATCCAGAAAGCTCTGTATTACGACAAGGCTGTCTCCCATAGACTCCATTTTATCCAAAAAATCCAAATTTTTTTAAAAAAAATATTTCCCTTTTCTCTGTAATAATAAAATGTTACTTTGTACTTGATCCAAACTAAGATATAATTAATCCTTATTGGAGACAAAACCAGTTTATTTAAAGATGTTGTTCACCTTTAAGTATGATGAAGAGAGGGATATTCTGAAACAATTAGCAATTGTTTTTCATTTTTTTGTTTGTGATTTTTGAATTAATTATCTTTTTATTCAGCAACTCTCCAGTTTGCAATTTTAGCAGTCTGGTTGCTAGGGTTCAAAATACCCTAGCAACATGGCATGGATTTGAATAAGAGACTGGAATATGAAAAGGAGAGGCCTGAATAGAAAGAGGAGTAATAAAAAGTAACAATAACAATATGGGGCACATTTATCAAGGGTTGAATTTCGAGGGTTAATAAACGCAAACACTTTGATCGTTCGAAGTAAAAATCATTTGATGGAACGATAAAATCCTTCGAATCGAACGATTCCAACAATTTTAATAGATCGGTCAAAGGATTTTTCTTCGATCAAAAAAATTTAAGAAAAGTGCTGGGGAAGGTCCCCATAGGCTAACATTGTACCTCGGTAGGTTTAAAGTGGCGAAGTATGAAGTCAAAGTATTTTTTAAAGAGACAGTACTTCGACTATCGAATGGTCGAACAGTTGAACGATTTTTACTTTGAATCTTTTGAATCATTCGATTTGATCAAATTCGAACGAATTTGACCCATTCGATGGTCGAAGTACCCAAAAAAATACTTTGAAAATTTGAATTTTTTATCATTCGAATTCTTCACTCGAGGTTAGTAAATGTGCCCCTATATGTGTAGCCTTGCAGAGCATATGTTTTTTGAATGAGTCCAGTGACCCCCACTATAAAAAATAAATAATGAAGATGAATTGAAACGTTGCCCATTCCTTTAACATATTAAGGGACAGATTTATCAAGGGTCGAATTTTTACGAACTCCCATGAACTCGAAATTGGAAAAAAAACAACCAATCGAAATTTTCCAAAAAATTAGAATTTTTCAAATTCAGGTGAATGGGACCCGCAAGCTCGAAATCAAATTCAAAACGATTTTGAAAAAACTTGATTTTCAAGTGGCGAATAGTAGAATTCGAATTCTTAAAGGGCCAGTACATGATAAATTTCGAAAATCGAATTCAAATTTTTTTTAAAACTTGAATCGAATTTTAACAATTCCCCATTCAAATTCCACAAAAAACTCGAAAATTCTAATTCGAAATTCGAATATTTGAATTTTTACTTCGACCCTTGATCAATCTGCCCATAAAAGTTAACTTAAAGAAGACATTTTGTGTAAAAAACAGGAATGTAACAGTGCATTTAACTCTTTTAAATATAGAAGGAATGTGCTTTAAAAAGGAGCGTTTCAGGCTGATTTATTAAAAATTTCTGCATAAACCCTAATAATCCCTTCCTTCTCTTTCTCTTCCTGCTCCCTGAATTATCTGGCTGTGCAGGGGAGCCGGCGGCACTCAGCTCACTGCACTGTAGGACAGGAACCAATCAGCAGCTAGCAGGACCTGATAGGGAACTGAAGCCTGTCTTTGCTTGTGTGACTGCAGGGCTGTGATTGGCTGTCCCCCTCCTACTGTGCTTCTGGCAGGGACCGTTAGGACACGCCCACCCCTCATTTGACAACCAAAATTAAAATCAGCACCATATATTATACAGTACTGCCTACAAAATTAGGGGGTTTCCATTTATCCTATATGTCTCCTTTAAAGGAGAACTACCCCTTTAATGTTACTTGATTTTCTAGTAGATATAAGGCATGAATATCATAAAGATTCTTTATGCAGAAAACCCCAGGGCCCAAGCATTCTGGATAACAGGTCCCACACATGTATTCTCTCCCGAAATCCCATCTGAATTATGTTGCTTAAAGGGGATATAAAGCCCAAAGGAGACCTCAGTAAAAATAATTTGAGTGCTTTTTCAAGTTAGAGCAGAGACACACGTGGAGATTCGGGGAGATTAGTCACTCAGCGACAACTCGCCTCTTCTTCCAATGACAAATCGCCTCTTCTTCGGACGACTAATCTTCCCCGAACTGCCTTCCCGCCGGCTAGAATGTAAATTGTCAGCGGGATTGCACTCGGATCGCTTAGTTTTCTGAAGTCACCAGAAGTTTCCTGCAACTTTGTGTGTCTTTGGAAAACGAAGTGCTCCGAGTGCCACCCCGCCGGCGATTTACATTCTAGCCGTCAGGAAGGCAGTTCGGGGAAGATTAGTCGTCCGAAGAAGAGGCGATTTGTCGTTGGACGACTAAATCTCCCTGAATCTCCACGTGTGTCTCTGCCCTTACAGTTATTTTTTTTAGATTTAATTTTCTTTTTGAGGGTTTACATCCCCTGTAACTGTCCTCATCTCACAGTGCCTCAGTCACACAACGTTAACACATATTGGCAGAAGAGAGAAGGTAATCTATTTAAAATACAGTCACAACCATAATAAACCTCACGCAGCAGGAGGTTAATTAACTCTGAGCTCCATAATGATCCTGTATCTACACCCTAAAGTGCAAGGAAGAAAAATAGACATTAAAAAAATCAATTCTGCATCACCAGGAATGGACCTTCTCAAGCCGACACACTCACACAATTCACAAGCCACGGACATTACTGCTCACCCTAGTCATTAAATACAGAGGATGAATGTACAAAGTCAATAAAGATAATATTGGTTGATTGGTATTGTGGATGCCGCATCTTCTGCTGTAAGATGCCGTATAGTCACTATTTTGGGGCCTAGGGCGGCTGTACTTGAAATACTAGGGTCTATTTTGGATCTCAGATACATCTAATACTAATAATGGATGCATGTCTTTCAATGGTAGGGCCCAGCTAGTCTAGTAAGAGCTGTCCCTGATAATGTTGCTTCTAGGAGAATTTCTCTTTAAAGAAGTGATTTTACCCTGTGTTCCATATCAGCTCTAAGCCTACCTCCCAGCATGTGAAAATCAGAAGGAGGGACAAAAAGTTCTGTATTTTTTGGCCATGCCTATTTTGTGGCCACACCATCAAATACCATGTCAAGTTTACATAATTCGGCAGGTTATGGGAAGTTTGAACACATTTTTGGGGGTTTTATAACAGTTTTATAACAGTTTTGCTAATAAAGGAGAATTTCCCTTTAAACTGAATATCAGTTCTCCCAAGAGACCTGCTTATCTTAAATAGTTACAATAATATCTTTGCATATCTCAAGCAGTTACAAATGTAGGAGCTGAGTATTCTGGGCTCTCTGCCAAAAGCCTCTTACATTTCAGAAACATTTAGGGGGTTATTTAGTAAACCTCGATTTTTTTTTTTCTGGTTGAGGTTTTTTGGGCAAAAACTCTCATTTTTAGAGGAAATATAAACTTGAATTTTTGGAGATTTGTTATACCCCGAAGCTGCTAAAAGTCCAAATCCGAAAATCCGTCATCTCAAACCTGCTGAGGTCACGTAGAAGTCAATGGCAGATGTCCCCTTTACAATTTGAAGATATCGTGATCTGCTCTGGGTTTTGTTAAATAATCAAAAAAAATTGGGATTTTAGGGCAATAACCCCAAAAAATCAAGTGACTCAGGCATCAAATCCAAAAAAATCCATACAATTCAAGTTTTTATTTGATTTTCTCGAGTCTTTTCCGAAACCAATTTTTTCAAGTTATTTTATTGATAAATAAGATCCAATCGTGAATGGGAGTTTGGTCAAGGTTTATTTAATAAAAATATGAGATAAATTCGAGTTTTAATAAATAAAAAATGGTGGGCGAGAAAATCCAATTACCAATTCATACCAATCAAATGAAATGTTTTATTTATTGCCCCCTTTACAATTCGATAGATCAACTAAATGCATTTTCAAACCATATAATACCCTTTGAAATATTTAAAAGATTTTGGCCGGCCAAATAAAGCACAAAAATTCACATAAAACATATAAGAACACTCACAGACAATATCTGAAACAATTCATCAGCAGCAGCAAAATTCATTCAGATATTATAAAATCAATATATAGTCCTTCACAATTCATAGGTAAGACAAATTATCCAAAAAATCTCCAATTAATCTCAAGATATTGCTCAATATTAATATTTTCCACTCCCAAATATCCATATCCAAAGAGCAAGATCAGAGATATATGCCAATAGTACTTAGAATAGATAGTACTCCTCTCCCAATAGTCTCAGGAGCTTACTTTGAATTGTCGGTGACCCCGGGTCCTTTAATAGAACAGTTTTACTGGACACTATTGTCACTAATTGATATCCCTGAAGGGACCAGAAGGAATTGGTGGTTGTGGGACTCCAATTAAAGGGCATGTAAAGTCTAAAATAGAATAAGTCTAGAAATGCTTTATTTTGTATACTAAATATAAACATGAACTTACTGCACCACAAGCCTAATCAAACAAATAATTTATGCTTTGAAAGTTGGCTACAGGGGGTCACCATCTTGTAACTTTGTTAAACATCTTTGCAAGACTAAGACTTTGCACATGCTCAGTGTGGTCTGGGCTGCTTAGGGATTGTCATAAACAAAGCTGCTTGAGTTCTGCGTGGCTGGGAAGTAAGGTGGGGGCTCCCCCTGCTGTTCATAAGTATGATTGTTTCCCTGCTCAGCAGTTAGGGACCATCTGACAATTCCTATCCACAGCAGTAAATGAAGGGAGAATTTCACTGCATACTGTCAGGTTTCTTATAAAAACGGTACACATTTTTTAATTAAAGTATATTGGAGATAGGTTTCTTTTTCATTAAAGAAAGTCAAAATGGGATTTTTTGCCTTTACATGCCCTTTAAAGTTTTAGCCACCTGGGTGGTCACTATTTATTTTATTAATTTCAAAAACATTGTATATTTTTCTGGTTGCGGAGTGCAGGAGATAAAACAGAAACTTGGGACATTTCAATAACAATCTGGGACTGCGGGCTGAGCTGTCAAAATCGGGACTGTCCCGAGGAAAATGGGACAGTTGGGAAGTATGTCTGTGTAAATGCCTTGAAATTCTGTCTTTGCTGTCTATGCTTTTTATTGTCTTTTCCACTAAGCAGTTTGGAACATTTCTGGATTCCACCTACTTGGCTCCTCAAAGTAGTTGTGGACTGGCACACTGGGAACCCGGAAATAAGCCCAGTAGGCCCCAATCCCGCTTGTCCCTGGTCCCCCAATAGACCTTCTGCCCACTCGCTAACTAACACTGGTCCCATGGTGGTCCTGTAGGGATTACCCTTGACTGAAACTTGGTACCGTGAGCAGTGGTCATGGGGGAGTGGATCTATGGAGATTGTGGGCAGGACCTAGTGGTCGAATTCCTGGAGAACCCAAAGTACTTTAGCCTGACACTGGGAAGACTAAGGGGCATATTTATCAAGGGTCGAATTTCGATTTGAAAAAACTTCGAAATTCGAATTCAAAAAGACCAACCGAAATTAAGTTGAAGTTTTTTATGGTCGAATAGGTCAGTTTTCAATCAAATAGGTCCGTATTTTCGAATATATATATTCGAATCATACGAATCGAAGGAATATCGCATTTGATCGAATTCGATTCTAAGTTTTTCCCAAAAAAACTTTGATTTTCCACCAATTGACTCCAAATAGGTTCTAGGAGTTCCCCCATAGGCTTAAACAGCAATTCAGCAGGTTTTAGATGGCAAATGGTCGAAGTCGAATTTTTAAAGAGACAGTACATGATAAATTTCGATATTCTAATTTTTTTCATTCGACCTTTGATAAATCTGCCCCTAAAAGTTAGTTAACTAATCAGTCACAGTTAACCCCATTGTATAATGAACTCCTTGGTTTCTGTAATCTTCAGACAACTGGAAAAAGGCAGGGACTAAGGGAGAGTTAATAAAGAGCTTATTATCCGTTAAGTTGAAAATGGTGGGGTAAGGGTAAAAAAGGATTTATTAGTAGTGTCGGACTGGAGGGTCTGAGGCCCACCGGGGCTTCCAACACAGGAGCCCCCCCCCTCCAGGCCCCCAGCCACAACCCCGCTCCAGGTCCCCCCACACCACTGCAACCCCCTCTGGGCCCCCCGCGGGCAGTGGTGCAAGCAGCGGATGGGTGCAGGTCTGGGTTGTAGGGACCCACAAGGGCTGGAGGGTACCAGATTTTTACTTGGTGTCCCGCTGGCCTAGTCCGACCCTGTTTATTAGTAAAAAGAGTATAGGTCATCTTTAAACATTAAAGTAGAGGGTATTCAGGTATGGGATCTGTTATCCGGAATGCCGTTATCTAGAAAGCTGTGGATTATGGAATGGTCTTCTCCTATTGACTCCATTTTATCCAAATAATCCAAATTTACATTGAAATTATTTTTTCTCTATAATAATAAAACAGTACCTTGTACTTGATCCAAACTAAGATATAATTAATCCTTTTTGGAGACAAAATCAGTCTATTGGGGTTATTTAATATTTACATGATTTTCTAGTAGACTTAAGGTATGAAGATCCAAATTACAGAAAGATCCCTAATCAGGAAAACCCCAGGTCCCAAGCATTCTGGGTAACAGGTCCCATACACACGTATCATTCACCCCCCCAGCAGAATCAGAGAAACCCAAAAGCTTTCCTAAAGCTCCACTAATATAAGTGCTATGGAAGTCAGACCAAGACTAGGGAGGTTATTTACTAAGCTCCGAATGCAAAACAAAAATTGTGATTTTTTTTTTAATACATTAAACAATACAATAAATAAGCGTAAAAAAACCCAAGTGGATTTGATCGGAGTTTGTAGCAGAAAATATTGAGATGAATTTGGACTTTGATAAATAACCCCCTTAACGCCAGAATTTTAGTTACAAATTCTGCCCATGAAAAGCGTAAGCTCTTTAGTTCATGGTGATGTGAAGATTATGGGATAACTGGATAGACAGGTGTCCAGGACAAAGACACAGGGATGATTAATGAAGTCCACAGAATCAATATGGCAGCCACAATCATCAAAGACAGTGTCATTTTCTTCAGGGTTGCTCAGGGTTTTGTGCACAAAAAGGCCAGACGAGGAGATTCGGGGAGATTTTGTCGACCTGGCGACTTATCGCCACGTCTTTTGCGCGACTATCTCCCCGAACTGCCTCTGCGTTTTTCCCCATAGGCTAGAATGAAAAGTCGCCTGCGCTAATGCACACGCGGCGATGCGTTTTCAATAGTCGCCCAAAGTTGCCTCACGCCGCGTGTGCATTAGCGCAGGCGATTTTGCACTGTAGCCTATGCGGAAAAGACGCTGAGGCAGTTCGGGGAGATAGACGCGCAAAAGACATGGCGATAAGTCGCCAGGCGACAAAATCTCCTGGAATCTCCTCGTCTGGCCTTACCCTAATAAATGTGGCTGGGCTAGGCTGGAAGTTGTTTGGGAAAGTCTCGTTTTTGACCTTTTAACACTTACATTGCTGCTAATGAAGTTTCGAAGTGCCAGCAACATAGATTCCTTAGATAAGCCTTTGAAATGCAGGGTTTAATGATGCTGCTGTGTGTGTTTGTATTGTGAGACATATTGTGAGAACAACATTTCTCTTTGCTTGCCAGTTGCAGAAATCTCACAGGCCTTTTTTCGGGGTCCTGCCGCAGCGTCTGCATTAAATAGACAGATACTTTATGTGCATATGTTTGTCACAGTAACACAAGCAAAAAAGACCCAAATACTCTTTCTGCCAGCACAATGCGGACTGCCAGCATGTAGGTGTACGGCTGAAACTTGCTAATAATAGAATTAATTGGAATATACAATACCGTGCCGTGCTGCCAGTTAATGAATAAAACATATTTAAGAAGAAATCTGTCTGCATACATATGCCACAGTCGATTTTTTTTTTTTTTTTGTGGTTCTTAATTTTGAGATTGTTCCAGTGTAGAGATTTGTTTCAAATACCCTTAATAATTGAATTTCTCCTTACAGGAGAACTAAAGCTTAACTAAAGAAGAAGGACAAAAATGTTTCTGTTAAGCTCTATGCAAGAATGTTTTGCTGAGATGGTAAAGGAAGTGTTTGGCTAGAAGTTGTTTTAGCAGGAAAAGGAGGACCAACTTTATATGAATACTTTTGGTTTTTAAAGGAGAACTAAAGCCTAACTAAAGAAGTAGCTAGAAATCTTGTACATTATGTTTTGGGCTTCTGTACCAGCCCAAGGCAACCACAGCCCTATAGCAGTAAAGATCTGTGTCTTCAAAGATGCCCCAGTAGCTCCCCATCTTCTTTTCTGCTGATTCACTGCACATGCTCTGTGCTGCTGTCACTTACTGAGCTTAGGGACCCACTCACAATATACAGTACACATAGAATAGAAATGTCACAATATAAGGCTGATCAGTAATTAATTCAAATTCTCATAGAAACCAGAAAATTAGCATCAGAATTTAATAATCATCCCTGCAGCATCAGCTTTTAATACAAATGAACTTAATTTTCTACTTGATTTGCGACAACCCCTAAGCTTAGCTTCTCAACAGCTGCCCAGAGCCCAATGAGCATGTGCGTGTCGCTGACACAACAAAATCCAAGATGAGGAGCTCCTGTGCACAACTTTGAAGACTTATAGGCCAGTACAGTATATAAGGTATGCCGTTTCTAGCCATACAGTCAGACCCTGATTTTTCAAGTGTTGATCCCACCTACATTTTACATAACGCATTTCCCTGATTTTACATTTTCCTGGATTTTTTTTCTGGTCCCCTAAAAAACGTAATTCTCATTTTCCTTCAAATAAATGAATTTTCTTTATCTCTCTGTAATAATACTTGATGGTAACTAAGCTGCATGAATCCATATTAGGGCAAAACAATCCCATTGGGTTTATTTAATATTGAAATACTTAATAAACAGACTTTAGGTATGGATATTTCAATTACAGAAAGATCCCTTATCCGGAAAAGCCCAGGTCCTGAGTATTCTCGGGACCTGTATTAGCCAATTAATAAACATTGCAGTGCAGTGCCTCTTTCCATCTCTGCATCTGTGTATTCCTCTGAAATGTGTCAGTTTTTAAAAAATAATGAATAGCATCATTCTTATTTTTTTAATGCTGATTAATCATGTAAATGTATGCACAATAACGCAGGTTGTCGTGCATTCACAAGGCTGATGAGTAATGAGAAACAACCTATAAATTACATCAGGTTATATAAAAAGGTTAAAGATGTGGATTATTTATAGCAGGGGGGTGTCCAACCTGCGGCCCTGCCATAGTAAGCCTGTTCCTAACAAGATGACAGACTGAGGTGGTTAATGTGTCTGGAGAGCACCTAGGGGCAGATTTATCAAGGGTCGAATTTCGAGGGTTAAAATCCTTCGAATTCTAAGGATTTTAGCGCAAAAGGTCGAACGATTCGAGCGATTTTAAGCGATCGATCGAATGATTTTTATCTGATCATAAAAAGTGCCCAAAACCTATCTACAATGTCCCCATAGGCTAACATTCAATTCGGTAGCTTTTATTTGGCGAAGTATTGAGTCGAAGGATTTTTTAAAGAGACAGTACTTCGATTATCGAATGGTCGAACGATTTTTACTTCGAATCGTTCGAATCATTCGATTCGATCAAATTTGACCAATTCGATGGTCGAAGTACCCAAAAAATGACTTCGAAATTCGAATATTTTTGGATTCAAACTATTCACTTGAGCTTAGTAAATCTGCCCCCTAGTGTTATTTCACTCCCTTGTTTTCTCCTATTTCAATAACTTTATTTCTTAATTTCTTTCTTTTTACCCCCAAGGAAGGAACAGGTTTACTATGCCAGGTTGTAACAATGTGGTGACCTATGGAGTAGGGAGGAGGGGAGACTCTGCCCATTGCCCAGTTAGTAATAATAATATAATAATGGGTGTCCCATATATGTTCCATCTGGTTATCCAACTGGTATTTTAGTTATTTTCTGTGTATTTTCTTTACTTTTACAAATCAAAAGTGTTTTTGTATTTCATGTGTGGCCCCAGACATTTTTTCTTTTTCCAATGTGGACCGGGGAAGCCAAAAGGTTGGACACCCCTGATTTATAGTTTAAAACTTTACCCTCTGAGAGGGCGCAGAATTAGGCAGCATGGTGGTCATTTACCCTACACTTGTGTCTGAGGACACTCTATACATCATACTAAAAGTCAATTTAAAGGGGAACAACCGCTTTAATAAAGATGCTTTTTTTAGTATTCAGCGCATTCTGACTTCAGCCTGCAGCATCACCATCATCAGGCACTGCACTGAACTACACACTGGTTTCATTCTTGGCTTTAGCTGTAAGTAGTGATGTGTGGGTCGAGAATTTCTCGACCAGCACCTGACCCTAAGCCGCCCCCTCCCAAACCGAACCCGGCCCGGGCCCGCTCCTGCCCTCATTTTATAGACCCGTGCCCACCCCGCAGTGATGTCACAAAATGGGAGGGGCAGGCGGAAGTCTATAAATTCCAGCACCGGAAGCAGTAACCCGGCAGTACTAGGTCGCGACACGAAGATTTTGTGCCGGAGTCAGCCTGAACCTGCCCAACCCGTGGGTAAACTTGCACATCACTAGTTGTAAGGCCTATAATCCTGGCAGTGACAATAAATATATATATAGTGAATAAAGTACCCCCTCTTGTAAAATATAAGGATATTATAAGTTACCGAGGAGTTTCATGAGGCCTTGTGTGAAGTTTAGTTGGCTTCAAAATGTTCATCAGAAATAAATACTTTTTGCAATTACTAGTTCTATTTGTGATCATTTAAATCCTGGCAGTGACATAACTAATAAAACCCGGGCTCTCGTGCAGAATGTGCAATAAAATCCTCATATTTTGCAACTGGGGGTACTTTATTTATTATAATACACAAGTTTCAGTGAGTCATGTGACAGAAATGACATCAGAACTCACCATTTATAACCGATGACATCAGAGCCAGGCCAACCCAGCCAGGCGCCCTAGGCAACCTGGCTGGGCACGGTGCCGGCTGAGTGTGCATGCGCGAAACTGCGCTCGGACGCGCATGTCGAAACTGCGCTCGCCCGCGCATGCGCACATGCGCAGAAGCGCTATCACAAGAAATTATCTGTGGCAGTCGGCGAAAGACAGGACCGGACAATGGGGTAGGCGTCAGAGCAGGTACGTGCCTGGCGCCCCCCCCAGCTTTGCGCCCTAGGCACGTGCCTACTCTGCCTACCCCTAGTTCCTGCCCTGGATGACATCAGAACTCACCGTTTATAAGGATATAAATAACAGGATATTCATGGCTTTTGTGTATTATATATATATAAATATATATATAGAGAAATCGATATTGGAACGCACTCCATGAGAAGGTTGAAGCCTGGGTGCCAGTTGAGTTAAGATAATATGTATTTCGCCAAATAACAGCACTCCAAGGAAGTAAATAACGCCAAAAAGGATTAGTAATATGCCAGGTTTATTAGTTCCAACGTTTCGGCTCCATGTTGGAGCCTTCGTCAGGGAAAAGAAAATAACAGTGAATGGACCATTCACTGTTATTTTCTTTTCCCTGACGAAGGCTCCAACATGGAGCCGAAACGTTGGAACTAATAAACCTGGCATATTACTAATCCTTTTTGGCGTTATTTACTTCCTTGGAGTGCTGTTATTTGGCGAAATAAATATATATATATATATATATATATATATATATTTCAATTTCTTTCCTCTCCAGCATTCCATATTAAGCAAATCGTATTATTTGAGAAAATCCTAATTTCACCTAATGCACATGATAATGTAATTTATATTGGGAGTCTAGGACTATGATATCAGCATGGTACGCTATAAAGAAATACAAAGCATCACACAATGAACAGTAAAGCAAGCAAATAATAGAAAATAAATCCCCTGTGTTATGGGTCTCAGAATTACAAGTTGCATATTGCTGTCAGGTAACATGCCACTTATTTTTTTTAGATATTTTTTTTAGATTTTTTTCCCTCTAACAATGCAGAGCTGTAACAGCCAGCAGTCATCCTTAATGTATCATTACCTCTGAAAACCGTCAGTCAGGAAGCAGAGATGTAATGTTCCTATCTGGGTCACAGACATCAATAGAAAAGAAAGAAGCAGATGATGGAGACCTAAGGGCTGGTTTGATATGAGGATATTCTTTGTCTAAGTTTAAAGACAAACACATAAATGTATGATCAAGCAAGCCAATAAGGATTATTGGTTATCACTTTTATGGGGGATTGTTATTATGATAACATTTTAATTTTATTCTGCCTTTTTTTTGCGCTAATCTATCTCTTTTTCATATCCATTGCTCAGTATTAATGGGCAGACAAATTTCACTTGTGAAAGGTATGGCGCTTTTGCAAAATGTGAGGAGAAAAAACATTCAGGTATGGGATCCGTTATCCAGAAACCCGTTATCTAGAAACCCTAGCTCCGAATTATGGGAAGGCCTTCTCCTATAGACTCCATTTCATCTGAATAATTCAAATTTGTAAACATTATATTATTTCTTTTTCTCTGTAATAATAAAACAGTACCTTGTACTTGATCCCAAATAAGATATAATTAATCCTAATTGGAGGCAGAACAGTCCAGTTGGGTTTATTGGAACAGTAACATCAAAAAATCAAATTGTTTTAAAGTAATACAAATATAATGCAGTGTTTCCCTGCATTGGTAAAACTGCTGTGTTTACTTCAGAAACACTACTATTGTTTATAAAAATAAGCTGCTGTGTAGCAATGGGGGCAGCCATTACACAACAGATAAGCTCTGTAGAACATAATGGTGTTATCTGTTATCCACTATTTAACCTGTGCCATATACAGTGGTGTAGACCTTTTTTCAATTTCCACCATTGCTACACAGCAGCTTGTTTATATGAACTTTGTACTTTGTATGTTAAACAAGGGGGTAAACTACCCCTTTAACAACCCATCAAACCTTGCTCACTAAAGACATCAAAACTACAGGCTTTTACTTGCCTGACTGAGCTAGGGTTGCCACCTTTTATAATTTTTTTTACCGGCTGCTGGGGGCAGGGCCTCAAAAGGACGGGACGTGACGTCAAAAGGGGCGGGGCGTGATGTCAAAGGGGCGGGGCCACGCGACGGAGACCCGCGGATGCTAGAAGAGGAAAAAAAAAAAGGTAAGTTGCAGGGGATTGGGGGCAGGCCGAGGGCTCCTTTTGATCGTATTACAAATTTACAGCTACATTGCCGGTAAATTTGTAATACCGGCCCCGGCCTTGGCAGGTATTTTACCGGCTAGGCCGGTAAAATACCGGCCGGGTGGCAACCCTAGACTGAGCCCATGTCTGTATATTTTATTTTGTACATATTTCTTTTTCTACTCTATCTATCGATCTGTCTGTCAGTCTGTCTGTCTGTCTGTCTGTCTCTCCATCTATCATCTGTTTCGCTACCTATATCTGTCTATCTGTATGTCTGTCTTATCTGTCTATCTGTCTGTCTATCATCTATCGATCGATCTATCTATCTATCTATCTATCTGTCTGTCTGTCTGTCTGTCTGTCTGTCTGTCTGTCTGTCTGTCTGTCTGTCTGTCTATCTATCTATCTATCGATCTATATCTATCTATCTATCTATCTATCTATCTATCTATCTATCTATCTATCTATCTATCTATCTATCTATCTAGATACTTTGTTCAGTGCAACATGATATGCCCTGGTGGTTTATTATGGTAAACAGCATTCCTGTGCAGCCTATTCACCATTTTGAGCCTTAAAGCACTATTATCGCATCCTCTATCTATATACATATATCGGTCAGTCAAATTTACATACAATCGAAAAGAAGATTCATTCACTGTAAATATAAAAAGCACAGGAACATTATTTCCTTGTAAAAATAAAACATTTTTTATGCCCAGTGATACACTAGTTTGTGAACGTCTTGGTCACTGACACAGGATCTTGGATATGTGACTTGATCTATGAGACGGCAGCTATAATAGGTGCTGCAACAACACACTCCCAAGGTTTTCAGTTAATGAACTGTCACATAAATGGATTTTCATAACACAAATAGATACAGACTGGGGAAATAATTAATCTTTGTTTTTTTTGGTTCATATTGAAAAGTTATAGCCCTTCACAGCAGTGCCAACTGGGTATCTGGGTTATAACTCAGCAATGTGTCAGTCTGCCTCTTTGGACCACTAATCAAAAATGTGAATGGTGAAAAGATGGAGACACTTTACTGGCATTGTAAGTAGCAACACACACCCTTCCAGCCAGGAAGTAATAACATTTAAACATAAAGAAGACTGCAAAGTGCTACGTGCATCTACTTGTAACTTCTTCACATTGATTGCTCGCACAGATGCATCAGATCTGGTTAATGCAAGTTATTGGTAGGATGCATTGAATCCACTATTTTAGGATTCTGCCAAATCCTTTGTGAAAGATTCGGCCAACCACTGAACCGAATCCGAACCTTATTTGCATATGTAAATTAGATAAACAAGGGGGAGAAAAAATAAAACATTTTTAACTTCCTTGTGACAAAAAGTGGTGTGATTTATTTGGATTCGGTTCAGCCAGGCACTTGGATTCGGCTGAATCCTGATGAAAAAGGCTGATTCTTGGCCGAATCCCAAACCATATCCTGGATTCGGTACATCTCTAGTTATTGGGTGGTGTAATGGGATTTGCATGGGTTACAAACATCACCCACATCAATTGTATTTCATATGACATAACTAGGGCTGCACTCTGCTTAGTGGGTAGCACTTCTGCCTGGGGCCGTGAGTATGTTGTCTCCATGTCTGAGTGTGTTTCCACCCACTCTACAAAAGCAATCAGGCAGGTCTTGGTAAGGAATTTGCTTTGGCAACCACTTACAACACTACACTGCATTTCAGGGAATTTATAAGGGGGAATGCACACTGTAAATATATTAACACATTGGTCCACTTAGTCTCTGTAGGGGGAGTCTGTCCGCCAATAACTCTGCCCCATAGCCATATAGTGTCTTTGTGTCCATTATATTCAGCTGTTCTGCTTGAAAGAGAACACAATTCAGTGTTGGACGCATATCCAGTAGATTTTATTATACTTCTCCCCTTAGAGACCAGTATCTGCTACATTCTGATATTGGTTACAAGAAATGATACAAAATTTTTAAACAGTCATTGCATTATTTCTAGTGATGGGCGAATTTCTCCCGAAAAATTTGTGAATTTCTCGCAAAATTCGCTGAAAAATCGTGAAATTCTGACATTTTCACGAAAAAATCATGAAATGCGAACATTTTCACAAAAAATCATGAAGATTGGACATTTTCACACAAAATCGATAAAATCGGAAATTGACACCGGTGAATTTTCGCTGGTGAATTTTCACGGGAGGTTCACAAATTTAATCGCCGGCGGCGAAATGCAGAAATGTACCGCGAATTTGTGCCAGCCGAATTTATTCGCCCATCACGAATCATTTCAATAATATTTCTCTTATTGTCATGCATATTTTTTTCATTTATGCTTTGTTATGTATTGATCCTATATTAAACCTTATTAATATTAATTCTTCTATTACTTAACTCTTGATGCAGGTGTAGTTTAAAGGGGTGGTTCACCTTTACATTAACTTTCAGTATGTTATACTGTAGAATGGTTAATTCTAAGCAACTTTTTAATTGACCTTCATTTTTTCTTTTTTATAGTTTCTGAATTTTTCTCCTTCTTCTTCTGACTCTTCCCAACTTTCAAATGACCCCATCTAAAAACAAATGCTCTGTAAGGCTACAAATATATTTTTATTGCTACTTTTTGTTACTCATCTTTCTATTCAGGCCTCTCCTATTCATATTCCAGTCTCTTATTCAAATCAATGCATGGTTGCTAGGGGAATTTGGACCCTAAAACCAGATTGCTGAAACTGCAAGCTGAAGAGCTGCTGAATAAAAAGCCAAACAACTCAAAAAACATAAATATATATATATACAGGTATGGGACCTATTATCCAGAATGCTCGGGACCTGGGGCTTTCCGGATAACGGGTCTTTCCATAATTTGGATCTTAATAACTTAAGACTACTAGAAAATCATGTAAACATTAAATAAACCCAATAGGATGGTTTTGCTTCCAATAAGGATTAATTATATCTTAGTTGGGATCAAGTACAAGCTACTGTTTTATTATAACAGAGAAAAAGGAAATCATTTTTAAAAATTTGGATTATTTGATTATAATGAAGTCTATGGCAGACGGTCTTTCCGTAATTTGGAACTTTCTGGATAACGGGTTTCCGGATAACGGATCCCATACGTGTGTGTGTGTGTGTGTGTGTGACAGTCTCTTAAATTTGGGAGGTTGAGCAGAATGAAATACTTTAAAAATAATATTGCTCAAAAGTCTTTTCCAGTCTTTCCAAAGTCTTTCCAGTAATTTCACCTGTTAATGGTGCTTGTCAATAGGATTCATTATCCGGAAACCCGTTATCCAGGAAGCTGCAAAATACGGTAATGTCGTCTCCCACAGACTCATTTTCCTCTGAAATAACAAAACCCAGTACATTGTACTTGATCCAAACTAAGATATAATTAATCCTTATTGGTAGGAAAACAATCCTATTTGGTTCATTAAGGGGCAGATTCACTAAGGGTCGAATTTCGAAGTTAAAAATACTTCGAAATTCGACCCTCGAATTGAAATCCTTCGACTTCGAATATCGAAGTCGAAGGATTTAGCGCTAAACGTTCGTTCGATCGATCGAACGATTCGAAGGATTTTAATCCAACGATCGAAGGAAAATCCTTCGATCAAAAAAAGGTTAGCAAACCTATGGGGACCTTCCCCATAGGCTAACATTGACTTCGGTAGGTTTTACCTGCAGAAGTAGGGGGTCGAAGTTTTTTTTAAAGGGAAAGTACTTCGACTATCGAATGGTCGAATAGTCGAACGATTTTTTGTTCGATTCGTTCGATTTCGTTCGTATTCGAACGAATTTAACCAATTCGATGGTCGAAGTACCAAAAAAATACTTCGAAATTCGAATTTTTTTCATTCGAATCCTTCACTCGAGCTTAGTGAATCGGCCCCTAAATATTTAAATGATTTTTAGCAAAGATCCCTTATATGAATTACCTTAGGTCATGAGCATTCTGGATAACAGGTCCCACACCTGTATTGTATTTGGAGAATATAGGTTAATTCATGTTTAAACCCCTGAATAAAATGTATTTGAGGATAGTGAGATGTATATGGTCAGGTCTGACATCATCCGAAGCATCCTGTTGCCATAGCAGCCAGTTGCTTGGAAACAAAAATCATCTTTCTAGGTAAAGGGCGACTTTGAGGCAGGCATCACCGTTACTGGTACACAGCAAGAAAACCTAACATAGACAAGGATGAGCAGTGTGCAGAAACAAGGAACGACTGAGAATGAATATTGTGGTAATACAAAGTCAACTGGAGGATAATGGAATCATTTAATTAATATCTTACAATAGCAAAACACAAAAGGAAAGGCCCCTTTGTCTTATCAAGGAGACAAAAATACTGGTCTCATGCATGTGCAGTATATTATATATCTAATGTCCTTTTAGAATGGGATCTGTTATCCAGAATACTCTGGGGTTTTCCAGGTAATGGAGCTTTCCATAATTCGGTCCATCACACCTTAAGTCTACTAGAAAATCATGTAAACATTAAAAAAAACCAATAGGCTGGTTTTGCCTCCAATAAGGATTAATTATATCTTAGTTGGGATCAAGTACAAGCTACTGTTTTATTATTACAGACAGAAAGGAAATCATTTTTAATAATTTTGATTATTTGAATAAAATGGAGTCAGCCTTTCCGTTCTGGATAACAGATCCCATACCTATATTGGATATTCTAGCACTGTAATGCTTTGTATTGTAAGGAGTTTTTTATATTAAACTCCAAATTGCTTTTTTTTCTATTCTCTATAATGATTTTTATTGATACCGTACGGAAAGTTTTTGGTCTGTTCCTCTAATTCAAGTTTTTACTTGTCTCAGTTCTGCCTCCTACAGACATGAGTCATGTATCATAAAATAACTTCCAAATATGCAGTTGTCATATTGTAGGTGATAAAGAATTTCTATCACTCTAAACAAATCCAAAACGATTATATAAAGAGCGGTGAGCAGAAGTTTAATAAACAGAAATGTTATTCAAAGGACAAAAAAATAATCAGTAATCAGGACAAAACTTTAAAGGAAGGAAATGGAAACTCGCGGATCAATACTAAACAGATGAATAATTGCTCAGAGTAAGTTCTCTGTTGTGCATTTTTACAATTTGCTTTATATTTTTTTTCTAGTTTTCAAGTTATTGGCAGTAGTAATGGGCGAATTTTTGCCGTTTCGCTTCGCCGAAAAATTTGTGAATTTCCCACGAAATTCGCTAAACGGCGAGAAATTCGCAAAAAGGTGCTGGCATCTCATTTTTGACGCCGGCGTCCGTTTTTTGGACTCCGCCATATTTTCACCAGCGAATTTTCATGCCGTTTCACGAATTTATTCGCCGCCAGCAAATTGCCAGTTTTTACACTGCTAATATAATAAATCTGAAACAACATCACCACCAGCTGTTCGGTTTAGCTGGCCACTGCTGGTAGAAAATTAAGCCAGTGAGAAGGAGAAAGTCTTGTGATGTTTCTCTGCTTAGAAAATTGAGGGGTTGTTCATCTTTGTATTAACTTTTACTATTATGCTATTCTGAGACAATTTGCCATTGCTTTTAATTTTATATTATTTGTGGTTTTTGAGTTGTTTAGCTTTTTATTCATTAGCTCTCTGGTTTGCAGTTTCAGCAATCTGATTGCTAGGGTCAGAACTACCCTAGCAACCATGCACTGGTTTGAATAAGAGACTGGAAAATGAACAGGAGAGGTTCAAAGCAGAAATATGAGTAATAAAAAGTAGCAATAACAATAAGGGGCACAATTACTATTGGTCGAATATCGAGGGTTAACTAACCCTCGATATTCGACTATCGAAGTTAAATCCTTTGACTTCGAATATCGAAGTCGAAGGATTTACCGCAATTCGTTTGATCGAACGATCAGAGGAAAAATCGTTTGATCAACCGATTAAATCCTTCGAAATGAACGATTCAAAGGATTTTAATCCATCGATCGAACGATTTTCCTTCGATCAGAAATTGCTAGGAAAGCCTATGGGGACCTTCCCCATAGGCTAACATTGGTGCTCGGTAGGTTTTAGGTGGCGAAGTAGGTGGTCGAAGTTTTTTTTAAAGAGACAGTACTTCGACTATCGAATGGTCGAATAGTAGAAAGATTTTTAGTTCAATCAAAGTCGTAGTCAAAATAGCCAATTCGATGGTCGAAGTAGCCAAAAAAATACTTTGAAATTCAAACTATTTTTTATTCTAATCCTTCACTCGAGCAAAGTAAATGTGCGCCTTAATGTGTAGCCTTACAGAGCATTTGTTTTTAGATGGGGACAATGACCCCCCCATTTGAAATCTAAAAAAAAAAGTCAGAAGAAGAAGGCAAAAAATTCAACTATAAAAATAATGAAGATCAATTGAAAAGATGCTTAGAATTGTTATTCTATAACATGCTTAAAGTTAACTTAAAGGTGAACCACCGCTTTAAGGGGGTTATTTATCAAAGTCCGAATTGATCTCAATATTTTCTGCTACAAACTCTGATCAAATCCGCTCGGGTTTTTTACGCTTATTATTACATTTCCCCGAAAAATTTGCTTTGCAGGAAAAAATCTGATTTTCAAGATTTATTCGGAATTTTCACCTGAAAACGCTGTAAACTTTGCGGTACTGCACGAAACCCATCGCACATCAAAAAATCTTTGGGATTTCTCCCATTCACTTATATGCAACCTCGACAGGTCTGAGATGCCGGATTTTCAGATTCAAACTTTTCCATCCTCGGGGTATAATAAATTCCGAAAAATTCGTGATTTTTTAAAAGTCAGATTTTATAGAAAAAAAACCACACATTTTTCGTGATTTTTGCATTCGGAGTTTAGTAAATAACCCCCTTAGTCAGTGAGCAGAGGAGTCATCTGACATCTCTTTTTTAATTTGGGCTCCGTCTTCACTAAACAGTAGGTCTATCCCGATTTTTGCCTTTTGAAATTATTCAAATATGTCCAACCCTTGGACTACCCCTACTTTGGGATGTAACTACTGTGTATAATTTTTGATCCCCTTGAATAACACATTTGTGACTTTAATTAGACTTTGAATTACAGTAGGTGGAGGCACACAACACAGCAAAATTTCACAGTCGTATTATTACAGAGAAAAGGGAAATTATTTTAAAAATTTGGATTATTCGGATAAAATGGAGTCTGTAGGAGACGGCTTTTCCATAATTCAGAGCTTTACGGATAACAGGTTTCCGGATAACAGGTCCCATACATGTACCTTACCTGCCCAGTAAATATATTTCACTTACACACACTGCTAAAATACCAGAGCCTCAATAAATGTACTGCTGAAACCTGCTGCCTAAATTGTGGTTTTCAAGGATTACCAATTTATCTTAGTGATTCCATTTCTGGCAGACGTTGGACAGAATCATTCATTCCGTTTATGCCGAGGCTGAGAACTAGATAAATGACCGGTTATATCCCAGCTTTGTCATCCCAGTACAAATCCAACATTGTCAAGGTTGATTATTTGCAATTGGAAGTTTTAGCATTTCCTGTTTATTCATTATAAATATGTTGTATGTGCACTTATGTGTTCTGAGGATTTAACGAAATATTAATTTGGGGCATAGTACAACCCTTTATAATATGTGATATAAATGTGTTATATAATATGTGATGTCATATGTGTTATATAATATGTGGAAAAAATATTCTTTCATGGATTTTGCGTAAAGGATGAATTTTATTGGACAGTATTTTCTAGTTGAATTGCAGAATCAAATTCTTTCTTGACTTTGTCATAGATCTCTGGCCAGCCGATATCATGGAATCTGATTAATCACTCTGATAATTTAGAACATTATTATAAAGAACTTTTTTTCCCAATAGTTTTTATTGGCATTTATGAACCTAAACCACCAGAATAAGATTAAGGTAAGGGACCCTTATCTGGAAACCCGTTATCCAGAAAGCTCTTAAAGGAAAGGCCTTCTCCCATAGGCTCCATTTTATCCAAATAATACTCATTTCCTTTTTCTCTGTAATAATAAAGCAGTACCTTGTACTTGATCCCAACTAAGATATAATTAATCCTTATTGGAAGCAAAATTGGGTGTAAAGGAAACTGATACTCACCGACACCGACGGCATGCTCCAGTCCAAGATGGTGGCGCCCTGTTCCTCCACGTGGATCCTACTGGTCGCAGCGCTCTGACGCCAGCATCTTCTTGCCCGCTGAAATGGAAATGTTCTGTCCTGTTACTGAGGCCCAGTGTGTCCTTATTGCCTTTGTTACTTAAAGGGGACTGGTCACCCAGACATCAGTATAATTAAAAGTCCTTTTGAAATTAAACAGGAAACTGAAATTCTTTTTTTAATTAAAACATTGATACCTATTAGAAACTCATTTAAAACTCTCAGCTGTCAATCATATATTGCCTGCCCCTCTTCTATCTTACTAACAGAGGCGGGGCAAGCAATTACTTTCACTTTTCCTTCTGCACTTCCTAAATGTCACTGCTGTCCCCAAATTTCCCCTTCCTCCTCACCATCTAATTGTGTAGCCAATGCATGGGCATCAGGTCCCCTATTCTGGCACATTAACAAGATTTTTACACGATGCAAAGCTTGCCTTAATAACAGGGTCTACAAAATGGCGTTTGTCTGCTTTCTGTGATTGTGAATCCCAAGACTAAAAAGATTTAAATCATTTTTATAGTCTAAGCGAAGTTTATATGAACTAACATCGTAAAATAGTATTTGGAATGATTTCTTAAGGTGACAGGTTCCCTTTAAGTCTATGATTACAGAATACACACGTCACTACCGATATGTACAACCTGTGGCCTCTAGTTGTTAGGGTTGCCAGTACTAATGCTGCTCTGAGTCCTCTGTCAAAAGAAACACAACATTTCTTTCCTTCAATTGTGTACTCATGGGCTTCTGTATCAGACTTCCTGTTTTCAGCATAAACCTCCAGGGCAGGGCTTGAGCATGCTCAGTTTGCTCCTCTCTCCCCCTCCCTCCTCCCCCCCCCTGCTGTAATCTGAGCTCAGAGCTGTAAGTGAGCAGGGAGAGACTCAAGCAGGAAGTGATGTCACACCAACCTTATATGGCAGCTTCTATCCTAAACAAACAGAGACAGTGTCTAGAGCTGTTTATTCCGGTATGGTAAAGCATTCTGCAGAATAAATATAGCATTCTAGCTTGCACTATTGTGGCTAATCTATTGGCAATAAACCGTCTTGAAACTTTCCTTCTCCTTTAAAAAATTCCTTGGCCCGCCCCCAATTCACTCAGAACGTACCTTTTTTCCAGCCTTCTGGCCATCTCGTGATGTGGCTCCGCCCCTTTTTGCATCACTGCATAACGGTATGTGGCTCTGCCCTTTTTGCATTGCGGCCTGCCCCTTTTGTTCCCGCCCCCCACCGGCCAGTAAAACTTTTCAGAAAAGGTGCCAACCCTACTAGTTGTCCATTCACATTAGTCCTGGTCTCAGCGGAGTTTTATGATCTGCCAAAGTGAAAACCAAAAATGTTCTTATCGCCATCTTTTTCAAGTCATTTTTATGACGATCTACCTAGAGAACTTGAAAGGGAAACAGAAAATCCTCAATGCAATGAAATACAGGGAGAAGGTAAAAATGGGAGATATGGGAGCTACTAAAATATTTAAGGGTGGTATTTACTAAAACTCAAAGTTATCTAAACAAACAAATTTAACTCATTTATCAATAATTCTTCTCAAAAAAGTCACAACTAATTTGTGCATCAATTCGAATCATCCGACTTATGTGAATTTACGCTCCGAAACTTAATTTTATCGAATTGTCACCGCGACATGAGTCCAGTGTATAGTTTAGGTGCCATATGTTAGGAAATGTTAGGAAATGTAGGGGGGAAGCTGGGTACCCTAAAAAAAAATTACGATCTTTTGCAGCCTATCACCCTGAAAAACTGAAAGGTCGCCAGAGTTTTTTGGGAAAAAATTTCTAATTTTTTGAGGAAGTCCTATCTACTCTATTGCAATTCGCCTGGTCTGAGGTGGCGAAGGCAGGTCTGGCGCAAGAGGTTCCGTAAAATCTGCATCTTAGTGAATTGACGTAGTTAAGTCCAAGCGAAAATTCACCTGGCGTTAGAGTGCAAAGTAGCGTTAGAGTCTATCTCCTTCGCTAGCAAATTTTTGCCAGCGTTAGTCACTTCGCCCTTCAGTAAATCTGCCCCATGGTCTGCAACAATCCACTGCTGCTGCTAAGAGGTGTCAGGGCTGCAAGTACCACCAAGAAAAAGCTGCATTTGTCAAGTATCCCTTTAACTTGACATGGGAAATTCCTGCACAAATACAAAAGCCTGGACATCTGTTATCAGTGAACACAATAGATAATTTTAATCAGCTCACAGGAGTGTCATTTGATTAACTTGCTCTTTTCACTGCTGAGCAGTTAAGAAAGAAAAAGACAAATAAAGGTAGCGGAAATTGATTGGATATGATTCCTCTGTCACTAATTTACTTGCATGACCAGCAGAGCAGTGGAAATGTCTTTCTAAATTAAAATAATGATTGATGGCTTATCTTGCTACTTTGCTTTATTAATGACACTGCCCTGCATTCTTCTCCTTATTTGTACAAAGGGAAAAATCAAATATAATTTCAGAGTCGTACACATCATTTTGATCAGTTTTTTTAAATCTCCTCTCTACAAGCTGCACTAATTGGGGAAAATAAAATAAAGCATATTCCAATGATATGACAAGTTTCCTATAAACCTGTATATTTGACATAAATCACATTCGACCGAACCCCCGAATCCTTCGCGAAAGATTCGTCCGAATACCAATCCGAATCCTGATTTGCATATGCAAATTAGGGGTTGGAAGGGGAAAAATTTATCACTTCCTTGTTTTGTGACAAAAGTCATGTGATTTCCCTCACGACCCTAATTTGCATATGCAAATTAGGATTTGGATTCCGTTTGGCCGGGCAGAAGGATTCGGCAGAATCTGAATCCTGCTGAAAAGGCCGAATCCTGGCCGAATCCCTAACCGAATCCTGGATTCGGTGCATCCCTAATTTATTCAAATTAGTGATGCACTGAATACACTATTACCAAACTGAATCCTACTTTGCATATGCAAATTAGGGGTAGGAAAGGCGGAAACTTTTTTACTTCCTTGTTTTGTGACAAAAATTCAAACGATTTCCCTCTCCGCCACTAATTTGTATATCATCATCATTTATTTATATAGCGCTGTCAAGATACGCAGTGCTTAATATATGCAAATTAGGATTCAGTTCGGGTCTGGCAGAAGGATTCGGATGAAAAAGGCCAAATCCTGGCCGAATCCCTAACTTAATCCTGGATTCGGTGCATCCCTAAATTATAAGGTTAAACTCGTAGCCGCCCAAAGGTTTAAACGAAGCATGGAGTTTGAAATGTTCCTTATAATTGGTAATAACCCATCTCGTTCAGACTTCTTTGATAACGGCCCTTATTTTCAGTGTCGGACTGGCAGCGCCTGGCCAACCCGGGCGCCCTAGGCTGCCCGGCCCGGCATAACGCCCACAGACGCGCATGCGCATAAATACCGAAATTGCGCATGCGCGGAAATACAGAATGCTCGCATGCTAGAAGAAACTGAATGTGCGCATGCGTGAAAAGCCAACGCAGGTATGCGCAAAAAAAGAAGCCGAAAAGAGCAATGCGCATGTGCTAAAAAGCACACACACGCTTGATTTATCTGCAAGCGGGGACCGGACTAGGGGGTAGGAGAAGCAGAGAAGGTGCGTGCCTGGCGTCCCCCAGCTTTGTGCCCTAGGCACGTGCCTACTCTGCCTACCCCTTGTTCCGGCCCTGCGGACTGGGATGCCAGGGGCCCACCAGAAAACATAAGACCGTGGGCCCACTTTCCAAACTATTATTCCTCCTCTCCTGACTCAACCTCTTTATTCTCCTAGTCTTTTATATTTACTTCCATTATGAAGCATTTTTCCCATAAAGAAATAAGGAATGACCATGAAATTGGCCACATAGTAGCAAAAGAGCCCACTGACACCTGGGCCCACCGGGAGTTTTCCTGGTATCCCGGTGGGCCAGTCCAACACTGCTTATTTTTAATACTGCTCTTGATCTAGAGCTGGGGTATGGTGTGGTTTAATTCAATTTACTGACCTTAATCCATTACTCTACTATTATATAATACAGGTATAGGATCCGTTATCTGCAAACCCATTATCCAGAAAGCTCCAAATTACGGAAGGTTGCCTCCCATAGACTCCATTTTTTCCAAATAATCGAATTTTTTTCTAAATGATTTCCTTTTTCTCTGTAATAAAAATAATAAAACAGTAGCTTGTACTTGATCCCAACTAAGATATAATTAATCCTTATTGGAAGCAAAACCAGACTATTGGGTTTATTTAATGATTACATGATTTTCTAGTAGACTTAAGTTATGAAGATCCAAATTACAGAAATATCCATTATCCGGAGAGCCCCAGGTCCCGAGCATTCTGGATAACAGGTCCCATACCTGTACTATATTGTATGGGCTTTTTGAGAATACAATAATTTTTCATAGAAGAAGCTGGCTTACTTTTTTTATTAACAGAACCAATGTGTAATTTTCATTAATTATACGTTTCTGTGCATCAAACTGGTTAGGCAGACTCTTTGGCAGCAGTACTTACATTCAAGTAAATAACAATTAGTAATGTGCGGGCTGGCCCGATACCCGCAGGTCGGCGGGTTCGGGCCAATGTCACACTCCTCTTCGCGGGTGGCACCTTCAAATGACGGCTTCCGACTTCTGGCTTCCGGCATCATCAGCGGGGCGGTGCGGGTCTATAAAAGGAACCTGGAAGTCGGATGCAGGCGGGTGCAGGTTGTGGGAGGGCGGGTCCGGGTTGGGTGCGGGTCGGGTTTTACTGCACATCACTGATAACAATGAACCAGGGGATTGCAATGCTCGATTTTGCCTTATTTATTAATAAAATAACTTGAATAAATCGGTTTTGGGAAAAAAAACAATAAAATCGAGCTAAAACCTGAATCTTTTCATTTTTGCACATTTTTATGACCCTCAGTCTGTTCAAGAGTAGTGATGGCAAATTTATTCGCAAATAATTTGCAAAACTGCTGCGAAAATTCGCCGGCTTAAAAAAATGGACACCAACTGTGGCGAAAATTCACAGCAACAAAAAAGTCGTCAAGACAAAAATTTGCCATTAAAAAAATTCCAATTGATTGTAATGCATTTGGACAAAAAAGTCGCCATAAGAAAAAACACCTATTGACTTTATTGCATTTGGAGCAAGAGAAAATGTCGCACGCATATATAAATTGTTGCGCATAAAAGAAAATTTTGACTCCTATTGACAATACATTTCGTAGATTTTTTTGTCGATTTGGGAATTTTTCACAGTTCCGCGAATTATTCGGCGAAAGTGAAACAGGACAGATTCGCTCATCACTACCCACTGCATGTAAGAAGTTGAACTGTTCAAAAAAAATTTAAGAAATTCACAGTTTTCACACACAGGAGCAGTGGGAGTAGTTTTCAGACTTACAGTTTCAATTACAATAAATATTATCATACCTCTGCCAGGGGAACTAAACAAAGGGGGAACTAAACAATATTCATTTTTATATTTCACGCAAGACACTCTGTGATCAAAATTTACATTTTCCCTGCTTTCATAACCATATGCTTGAATGATAAAATTCTCTTGCTGCCCCACTGCCAGCTATATTATTTTGCCTCCAATAAGGATTAATTATATCTTAGTTGGGATCAAGTACAAGCTACTGTTTTATTATTACAGAAAAACAATTAAAATGGCGTCTATGTGAGATGACTGTTCCCTAATTCTGAGCTTTCTTGATAATGGGTTTCTGGATAACCGATCCCATCCCTGCATCCATGCATAATACAATACAAAATATCTACAGTACCATAATGACATTACTAAATAGTCTCAAGCCACATAAATCAGATTTGTGACTGTGGGGCCTATTTACTAACGTTTGGAATTGTTTTTTTTTTTTTAAATTTCATGGCATTTGTGGTTTTAGAGAAAATCAGTTTACTTGTGGTTTCAAAATGAGATGGTTGATGTGGATTTGGAAATACCTAAGTAGACATTTTAAGACATTCTAAGAACTTTTCTTCTTCAAAGCGTATGTTAAACATTGGTATGGGCACCAGAGTTTTACATTTAAGTGTAACTTTAGGCTTTTGAGGTCAGAGACACACAATGCAATTCGGGGAGATTAGTCACCTGGCGACAAATCTGCTCTTCTTCAGGGGCGACTAATCTCCTCAACTGCCTCCCCTGCCTTCCCAGTAGCTAGAATGAAAATCGCAGGCGGGTTGGCACCCGGAGCACTTCGTTTTCCGAAAGCGAAGCTGGCGCTTTAGATTCTAGCGGGCGGGAAGGCAGTTCAGGGAGATTAGTCGTCCGGCGACAAATCTCCTCTTCTTTGGGGTGACTAATCTCACAGAACTGCCTTCCCGCAGGCTAGAATGAAAATCGTAGGCGGGATGGCACTCGGAGCGGTTCATTGTGAAGCAACTTTGGAAAGCAAAGCCGGCAATTTAAATTCTAGCCAGAGGGAAGGCAGTTTGGGGAGTTTAGTATCATGGTGACAAATCTCCTCTTATTCGGAGCAACTAATCTCCCCGAACTGCCTTCCTGCCGGCTAGAATGAAAATCACAGATGGTATGGCATTCGGAGCGATTCGCTTTCCAAAGTCGGCCAAAGTTTCCTCGTGAGGCAACTTCGGGCAACTTCAGAAAACGAAGCGCTTTGAGTGACATCTCGCCTACGATTTTCTTTCTAGCTGGCGGGAGGCAGCAGAGGCAGTTCGGCAGATTAGTCACCCCGAAGAAGAGGAGATTTGTCGCCGGGCGACTAATCTCCCCAAATTTAAGCGTGTGTCTCTGCCCTGAGAGTGCTCTCAAAAAGCAAATATACCATTTTATAATTCTTTTTTTTTCGATTCTCTTAAATTTCTATTTGCCGCATTGGTTCCCCTGGCCAGGAGATAATGGATCTCCTCTTCTACACGAGAAAAGCTAGGAGAGAGCATCCCATTTCCATGTACTTAAAGAGAGAATGGCATCTGTTTGCAGTTCTGCCCCACAGCTAGCTTGGCTTTATATTAATTACTGAGTAAATAAAATACAGACACAGAAGACATGAGGCTAAAGGAAACACAAATAAGAGATTCTATTAAATTCAGTTCATGCCTTAGGATAAATGTGAACTTACAAACAAAGATCTATTATAATAATGCATCTTCAGATATCACCATGCATGGGATAATGTATCCTTTACTTTACATTATAGGGATGTCTGAAATCTTGGAGGAATTGCATGAGAAGGTTATAGAATGCTAAGATGACTTGCAGAGTTCATATAGGTATGGGATCCGTTATCCAGAAAAGCTCTGAACTACAGGAAGCCATCTCTCATAGGCACCATTTTATCCAAATATTCGACCATCAAATAGGCTACTACGACCTTCGGTTCGAAGTAAAATCATTCGACTATTCGACCATTCGATAATCAAATTACTGTCTCGTTAAAAAAACCTAGACTTCAATACTTTGCCAACTTAAACCTGCCGAAGTGCTATGTTAGCCCATGGGGACCTTCCAGAGCATATTTCTAAGTTTTTTGTATTCAAAGGAAAATCGTACGATAAAATTGTTTGAATCGTACGATTCGAAGTATAATCGGAATATGATCGGAGTACGATCGTACGATGCAAAAAATCCTACGAATTCAACTTTGAATTTTGTAGTATACAATTCGATGGTCGAATTTCAAAGTATTTTTCTCTAGAAATTCGACCCTTGATAAATCTGTCCCTTAGGGGCTTATTTACTAAACACTGGTCGGACTTTTTTGGGCAAAACTTGAATTTTTAGGTTTTTTTTTAAAACTTTAATTTTTTGAGATTTATTAAAGCTCTATGCAGCAAAAAGCGTGAACCTGAAAATCCGCCATCTCAGACCTGCCGAGGTTGTATATAAGTCAATGGCAGAGGTCCCTATCCTATTTTGATGTTTCTGTGGTCTGCGCTGAAACTAGCCCAAAAATCCGACCTTTTCTCGCTTTCAGGCAAAAATCTGAAAAATTTGTATCATACGATTCGGGTTTTCACTCAATTTTATCAAGTTTTTACCCGAATAGATTAAAACTAGCTTTTTTTTAATAATAAATAAGGTCAAGTCGTGGATTCTAGTTAGGTCGGACTTTTTTTATGTAAAAAATCGGAAAAATTCCAGGATTCGGTTCGGGATTCGGCCAGGATTCGGCCTTTTTCAGCAGGATTCGGATTCGGCCGAATCCTTCTGCCTGGCCGAACCGAATCCGTGAAATCACGGGAAGGGAAATCACGTGACTTTTTGTCAGAAAACAAGGAAGTAAAAAATGTTTTCCCTTCCTACCCCTAATTTGCATATGCAAATTAGGGTTCGGATTCGGTTCGGTATTCGGCCGAATCTTTCACAAAGGATTCGGGGGGTTCGGCCGAATCCAAAAAAGTGGATTCGGTGCATCCCTAGTATTAATATTATTAGTCCTGCAGAAGACAATTTTGTTCTTCTTTAGATTGTATATTCATGTGGTGGCTGCTTATTCTGGATTTATGGTCTTCTAATTATTATTATTGTAGCTTAATGACTGCAGTCGGCTGAAAATGAATTTCCTGAGCAAAGAAACTTCCTGTGATGTTGCTTTATGTACAACGTCAGATGAATCATGGCTCGTTAACTTATAACTTAATAATATAACTTATATTCCAAGCAGGGTAATGTCACAAGACTTTCCCTTTCACGGGGAAAATTAATTTTCAGCCGACTGCAGCCAGTTGGCCAAAATGAGCAGCAGGTGTTGCTGTAGTTAAAAAGTTGGATCATTATTTTGAAATGGCCTCATTTTCTGGTATACAAGCAATACAAAAGTCATAACAAACATATTTTATGCAACCTATCCATGCCAATACTCTTACATTTCCATTTTTTTTGGTTTTCGCCTCTACTCAAAAGCACGGAGGCATCGTTCGTTAAGGGGCCGATTCACTAATTTCGAGTGAAGGATTCGAAGTAAAAAAAAGTTTTTTTTGGGCTACTTCGACCATCGAATGGGCTACTTCGACCTTCGACTACGACTTCGAATCGAAAGGATTCGAACTAAAAATCGTTCGACTATTCGACCATTCGATAGTCGAAGTACTGTCTCTTTAAAAAAAACTTCGACCCCCTAGTTCGCCATCTAAAAGCTACCGAAGTCAATGTTAGCCTATGGGGAAGGTCCCCATAGGCTTGGCTAACTTTTTTTGATCGAAGGATATTCCTTCGATCGTTGGATTTAAATCCTTCGGATCGTTCGATTCGAAGGATTTAATCGTTCGATCGAAGGAATAATCCTTCGATCGTACGATCGCACTATTTGCGCTAAATCCTTCGACTTCGATATTCGAAGTCGAAGGATTTCAATTTCAAGTCGAATATCGAGGGTAAATTAACCCTCGATATTCGACCCTTAGTGAATCAGCCCCTTAATCTTGACACTCATCGTAATACACATAATGTCAAATTAATTTTTAGTGCCTGAAAGTAGAAAGCTGACATTTATTCATAAAGAACTGGGATGTATTTACTCCATTTTCTGGCAGTAATTATAAACAAAGCACAATACAAATGCAGCCATACAAATAGTGCTATGGATGAGACTTCACTGTGCTGTTCAATCACATGGAAAGTGACATTAAAGTCAAAGGGAATTTCTGTTTCCTAAGAATCTGATCTTCCCTGCTGCTGGTTAATGAATATCCGGTTTGATGTGTTGCGAGCAATTTATACTTCCTCCGGGAATCTTATAATAAGCTGCCAGATTTTCTTTTCTTCTTCTTATCTTAGCATCTTATCAGATTTAGAATCTAGAGACATTATGGGACTGAGAAGAACAGACAGGCATTAAATAGAATCAAAGGATGGTGCTTTACTCTTAAAATCCCTGTATTTTTTTTAAATGACTTTTGTTTTAGGTGGCAAGATATATTTCTGGATTTTAGTAAAAGCTTATTCTGGGCACTATAGTCCGGCGGGACCTGCATGTCTTTGCTTATCAAGGATGAAACTGTTCCCTTGTGATAATAAATACTTTATAAAGAAAAGCCTTCATGCCAGTATAGTCTTAGATTTTTCCTGCAGAATTGTGCTTTTTACAGGGGAATACTAATTCTAGCATCTGTTATTTTTGGTGTACAAGTTGTGAGAAGATAGACTGTAGTAGGAGATTACAGCAAGATGCTATTGCTATGGTAAGGGCAGCCTGAGACAACAACATGGGCAATACTACAGCTGAGTGTAAAGTGAAGAACACTTTCTGGGAAATGTCAAAAATGATGGACTCAGTCCCCCCCTACCATATAAATATAATAACATACATGTTCATCATTTGTTCTATCAATCTATTCAACTGGCATGGTGGGCAAGTAACTGGAACGTTTGTTAAGGGATCATATTCAAAGATAAGAGTAGAGATCTTAGTGGGGTCCCACTGGGTTCTGTATTGGGTCCACTTTTATTTAACTTGTTCATTATTGACTTAGGGTCAATATTTAAGGCCAAATTTACCTAGGGTCGAATATCGAGGGTTAATTAACCCTCGATATTCGACTGCCGAATTGAAATCCTTCGACTTTGAATATCGAAGTCGAAGGATTTAGCGCAATTCGTTCGATCGAAGGAATAATCATTTCAAAGGATTTTAATCCATCAATCGAACGAAATCCCTTTGATCAAAAAAACCTTGGAAAGCCTATGGGGACCTTCCCCATAGGCTAACATTGACTTCGGTAGCTTTTAGGTGGCGAACTAGGGGGTCAAAGTTTTTTCTTAAAGAGACAGTACTTCGACTATCAAATAGTTGAATAGTCGAACGATTTTTAGTTCAAATCCTTCGATTCGAAGTCGAAGGTCGAAGTAACCCATTCAATGGTCGAAGTAGCCTTCACTCAAATTTAGTGAATGGGCCCCCTAATGTAAGTAAGTAGTGATGAGCGAATAAATTCACAAAACTGCAGAGAAAATTCACCGGTGAAAAATCATCAAAAAAATTTGGGCACGTTGGAATAGTTGTGTGCATAAAAATTGTCACACGTTGAAATAATTTTGACGCCCATTGACTTCAATGCATTTCGCAAATCTTTTCGCCCATCGCTCTAAGTAACGTATCAGTAGTTGTAAAGGACACTAAACTATGCAGCCCAATTAATGGCATCTATTATGTGGCATCCTTGCAGCTGAATCTTAACAAACTGGCAATCTGGGCAGCTAAGTGGCAGATGAGATTCAATGTTGATAAATGTAAAGTCATGCATCTGGGATGTAAGAATATCCAAGCCACTTATACCCTTAATGGGACAGAACTAGGCAAATCCATTATGGAAAAGGACCTTGGAGTCCTTGTAGATGATAAACTTGGCTGTAGCAAGCAATGCCAGTCAGCAGCATCAAGGGCAAATAAGGTCTTGAGCTGTATTAAAAGGGGCATAGAGTCACGGGAGGAGGGGTTTATTCTTCCACTGTATAGAGAACTGGTAAGGCCCAGTCTAGAATATGTTGTGTGGTTTTGGTCTCCACCGCTCAAACAAGATATTATGGAATTAGAAGATCCAAAGAAGGGCAACTAAGCTAGGAAAAGAGTTTGGAAAGTTTCAGTTCTGAACACTGGCCAAGTTGGGGTTGTTTACACTAGAGAAGAGAAACATAAGGGGAGATATGATAACTATATATAACAACTGTAAGGGGACCATATTATAAATTCTCTAATATGCTTTATCTACCAGTAAGTCTTTCGAGTGGATACAAGGACGTCCTTTCAGATTAGAAGACAGGAGGTTACATATTAACATCCAGAAATGGATTTTTACAGGTTCAAGAAGGTATTTGGTGGCTTTTTAGCAAGTGAAGAGATACAGGTTTATTGAAAAAAAAGCACATATTTAGCACAAAGTTAATCCAGGGACTGGTCCGAAGTTTTTGATTTTTGCATTTTAATGTTTAACAATAGAGGTGAGAGATAGAGAAGAAGGAAGAACACGTTTGCCGTTGGATTGGCAGAGGCATCGTGGATGGACACCCATGGGACATAGACAGCTTCAAACTTCTGTGCGCATCCTCTAGCAACATATGTCAGTTTTTGGGTGGGCAGAGAGCTATTGACCTGGTTTCACCAAAAGGGGAGAGACAGGGGGTTGTTGATTTCCAATGCAAAAGGATGGCTTTTTTTTTGCACAATAAAGTAGCACAGTCAGTTAGAATAACTTTTATGGGTGCCAACATATGCTTATTGCACCTAAGAGCCCTGGACATAAACATCTGCAGCATAATAGAAATGGGGTTATATTAACTCCTGCTTCTCTCAGTTACAGCTTTGCAATGTGTGATGTGTGATGGCACATTTACACTAGTATCTCCCCCGAGGAAGCTCGCTGAGGGCAAAATTCATATTGGGCTTTGGCCCCCAGGACTTATGGACTCATCCATTTTTTTATCATGACATTTGGTGTGAATTGCTCTATGGGTAAATATACGGCCTGATCAATTGCAATTTTGGCTGCATGAACAGTATACGATTTTCAGGTTGGTTGTGCCTTTGGGGTAGAGGACTTTTTATGTACAGTCCTACAACGTTCCTGTATTATGGTACATTGCTATGTATTTTGGTATATTGGAGCATTATTAGATGTGCCTTTCATTGCATATATAGTATTACAATCAGCTCACCAATTATATGTGCTTTGTTGGTCACATCTTTGAAGTACCCGGGTACTAGAAATTAGGGTGTGAGCAATAATCACTATTCAGTCATACGTTGATATTTAATTACTGGATCCATTTATGTCCTGGGGTGCAACATATTTTAATTGTGTGTGTGTGTTTTTAACAATTTTGATAATGAAATCCATGTTTAGGTTTAGCTCCTTGTTTTATGGGTTTTTCGTTTCTCCTTTTGTACACTAAGGGGGGTATTTACTAAAAGCAAATACACAAGGGGGGTTGTGGGAGCACCCGCATTGCTAAGTAAAAATATATAGAAGTATAAGGGAAGTGCTACTGGCATATCCAAATGGGTCAGTGCACATTCCCTGGGCCCCTGTCTAAGTAATTCAGTAGATATGCAAATGCATGTGTTAACAAAGACAGGGGTTTTTAGTTGCAAAGTTATGATCATAAAGTTGAAAAGCCACCATACCACGTCAAGGTAAACCCCATATGGCGGTCCCTAACTTGTTTACCTACCAGTCATAGTATTGAGGATCCTATGTCTCTCTGCATAATAGCAATAGTAAAGTAAAAAGTAAAAGTCTGCTGAACCTTGGTTTCTGGAGGGCTAAATCCTCCCCCGCTGCTGAATTGCAGCTTTTAAGAGAGAGTGATTGCCCAAACCAACGCCCATTTTTGATATTTGGGTATTTACTAAACTCCGAATGCAAAAATCACAAAAAAATTGTGATTTTAATTTTTTTTTACAAAATTGGACTTTTAAAAAATCACGAATTTTTCGGAATTTATTAAACCCCGAAGATGGAAAGGTCTGAATCAAAAAATCCAGCATCTCAGACCTATCGAGGTTGCATAAAAGTCTATGGGAGAAGCCACAAAGACTTTTTGATATGCGCTGGGCTTTTTGATGTGCCCTGAAGTTTTCAGAGTTTTTGGGCAAAAATCAGAGTTTTCAGGTGAAAAATCCCAAAAAAATTTGAAAATCTGATTTTTTTCCCGCGAAGCAAATTTTCGGGAAAATTTAATAATAAATAAGCGCAAAAAACCTGAGCGGATTTGATCGGCGTTTGTAGCAGAAAATATTGAGATAAATTCAGACCTTGATAAATAACACCCTAAATGTTTGCTCTTAGGAAGTACCCACCCATTTGGGTCTATTTGAAACATGGTTCATTAAATTTATTGAGTGCAACATTAGGATCTTGGGTGGTCTCTTTTCTTTCATTGTACCATGACATATGCCAACCTAAGAGTGGCTATACCTTTTTCAAAATCCAAGCAATTCTATTTACGCTAAGGGGCAGCGCTATCAAAATGTCACATTAGAGCTCACCACAGAAAAATCCACCCACTTTCTATTCATTTTTAGAAGTGTATTTGTCAATGGGTGAGTTCAGCATTTGATAATAAGAGACTCAGGGGGCCATTCATAAAGTTTGCGCAGTGCATATTTTTCGCAAATAGTTGTATTGCTGATGTTTTTTCCTGAACGCTAATATATTGCACTGCTCTGCCTGTCTTTTCGGTTTTTGCAAATTTGCTGTGTGAATAAATGGCGCGAAGATGAGACGAGAGTTTGAGCGAGTGCATCCAATGTGCGAGGTTGTTGTGCGCGAAAATAGCATTGACAGTAATTTAAATTTGCAGTTTGCAAAACTGTTTTGCGCCATCAAAGTTGTGGCGTAATTGAGTCGCAGAGTGCATAAATATTCGCAATTTGCGAATTGTGACAAAAAAAATGTGCAATTCTGTTTGCACCCTCTTATTTAGCATAATAAATATAACCATGCGCAGGGCAAATATATTCACTTTGCGAACCAATCTGCCCTGTGCGAAGTTTATAAATGACCCCCCTCTATGTTTGCCCAGGGGCAGTAAATCATAGCGACCAATCAGCAGGAAGCATTTACTGGTCATCTTAAAAGCAAACAGCGTATTGGTTGCTCCTGAGCAAACTGAGTGCCTTTTATTACATATGGGGAATAGGAAAATAAAAGCAGGTAAACATTATGAATATCTTTGATGTCAGTAACAGGTCATGCATAGTTGGCATGTTGAGTCGTGCCGGATTGTTACGCCTAAATATAGTAACTGGTTTCTTTTCAGAATCATTTAGGTGCCAGGAAAGAATAGAAGGCTTCCTTTGTGACTTCCACCAAGAGAAACCTTCCTCCTCTGGGACAGCGGATACAGCTGCAAGCTTTGAAAAAGGGCGCAGGTGAAGATGCAGCTGGAAAATCAATAGGAAAGAAGACCATTAGCACATATAAGAGAATCAAGGGACAACAGGGACAAACAAGCCGAGATGAAGTTCTTGTTTACTCCATAATGAAATACAGAGTGTAGACAGATCTTATTTCTGATGGTTTAACCATTTCAGGTGGAATTAGCTCCTACACATAGTGCTAGCACTTGCACAGCACTGACAGGGGCAATAGTCACACATTTGAAAATGAAATACACCACCTTACTTTCATGTTTTTAGGTTCCCTTTGTATTTGTCTTATTTAGTTTTTTTACCAAGTGAGTGTATTCGTATTTGTCTGTCCTTTGAAAATGTCAGGGCACCCCCTAGGATTACAATGACTTACCTCATATCCCCGGTTGGTGTTCATGTTGGAGAAAACTACACCAGGCCGGGCACTAGCAAGTGAGTGATCCTCATTCTTTTTTCTTCAAAATCTAGAGGCCGAAGCCTGTGCATATGAGTTTTTTTTTTTTAAAGGACAAGGAAAGTTAAACTAAAGAAGTAGCTAGAAATGTTGTACATTATGTTTTGTGCTTCTGTACCAGCCCAAGGAAACTACAGCCCTTTAGCAGTAAAGATCTGTGTCTCCAAAGATGCCCCAGTAGCTCTTCTTTTCTGCTGATTCACTGCACATGCTCTGTGCTGCTGTCACTTACTGAGCTTAGGGACCCACTCACAATATACAGTACATATAGAATAGAAATGTCACAATATAAGGCTGATTTGAAGTTTGAAGTCCTGGATCATTGCTGCTATTGACAAGCTGAAACTTTAAGTTCAGTATCTAAAACATTGCATTTTTAGCCCTATTCATGTTTTGGGTTTAGTTCTCCTTTAAATTAAAGTCTGGCTTTTATATATTCTGCTCATCTGCTCGGAAGAAGAGGATCGCTTGCAAGTACCCAGAGCCAGTTCAGATTCTGCTAACAGGAGTAACAGCCTGGGTTATCAGGTACCCGTCTTGCGACGTTTCACTGCTTAGAACTAAGTTACTGGCCTGGTTGTAAACAGGACAACATCTCAAAAATGTCCTCTTCTAACTAACTTAAAGGGATTCTGTCATGATTTTTATGATCTTGTTTATATTTCTAAATGACACTGTTTACACTGCAAATAATTCACTCTACAATATAAAATTTCATTTCAACAGTACAGCAGTAAAGAGTGACTGAAGTTTATCAGAGCACAAGTCACATGACTGGGGGCAGCTGAGAAACTGACAGTATGTCTAGTCCCTATGTCAGATTTAAAAATTAAAAATAAAAAAATCTGTTTGCTCTTTTGAGAAACGGATTCCAGTGCAGAATTCTGCTGGAGCAGCACTATAAACTGATGCATTTTGAGAAAATGACAGCATTCCTGTAATTTTGCGCCTACTGTGTCTGGTTAATCATCCAATATGAACAGTAGGTGGCGCTGTTGTTTCAAAATGCATTACATCAACTGTGAAAAACTGCTAATATCTAGAAAAATAATGAATGTAACTTGCAAAAGAACTCAGAAGAATACTCTGAGCATTTTATTAATATGCTTTGAAGGTTTTCATTTCAATCGTGCATTCAGTAAAATGATTCTATTTTAATGGTTTTATTCCCAAATTTATAAATGTTTTCTTATTTAACAAACATAAAATGGTAAATGTTAATGCTAATGCAATACAAGTTTATATTCTCACTCTTGTACATACCTTTTTAAAACTGAGAAGTAAAAAAATAATTGAATTGCTTGAATGTATCTTTTCACGGCTCGGACCAGATAATGACCAGCCATATGTCAAAAATCCTCACCTGCACATGAGGCTTTATTAGTATAATTCCCTCGGTGCAATTCCTGTTTCATTATCAACAGCTCTTGTGACATTTTTGGGAACGTACAGTTAGAAGCAATTTATCCATTTTTAATGAAATAAAGTCTTATTGGCGATAACACAATCTGTCTATTCAATCATTTTAATTAAAACAAGGGAAGAGATATCTGTGGCCACCTTTATAATAATTGCAAATATAACTAAGCAGTTTATTATATAAGCATAATATAATTATAATCTTGGGGATTAGTGACCAGTGAATGTGTTATTCATTGCAGGCAAAACTGTAATGCAGCCCATGGAGAAGTTGTACATACCAAAAATGTATATATTTAATGCTCCTGTTTCTGGGATATCACTCATTTTTGTCCTTCACCCGCTGACCTCAAGGCAGACCTCATTGATCAACAAGATCATTAGGAGAGGCTGAAATGCTGAATTTGTCAGCTGGGTTCCATCATAGGCTGTAGAAATATGATACTTCAACCCAGTTACATTTTGGGGCATATTTATTATACCGTGTAAAACGAAATTCGCCGGAAAAAAAAGGTGTAAAATGCTGTGTAAATGGTGTGTGTAATTTTATACCATGCAAACGCCAGATTTTCTGCCTTTATTTTCTATTGCTTCCGGCAGAAGTCACTCGCAGGGGCCTATTTATTATGCTGTGTAAAATGAAATTTGCCGGAAAAAAACAGTTTAAAAAGCTATGTAAAATACATAATGAACTCATCAAGGTATGAAATTTTACGCTACGCAAACTCCACATTTTCTGTCATTATTTTACATGGCTTCAGACCTTTGTAAATAAGCTCCGGCAGAAGTTACTCAAAGAAAAAGCACATAAAAAATGACGCCATTTATACACTAGCAAAGTGTGGCAAATTATTCAGCCGTTTTTTACACCACATAATAAATATGCCATTTTTTAATACCCATATTTTTTTATCAACATAATCAGGGCTGGAACGAAGGGAAACAGATCAATAAGTCTTATATGGAAGCATTAAAGCCAATCAGACAAACTGTAAGGGTGACAATGCTAAATGTTGTGTTCCAGCCAAGGCTAAGGGATACTGGTGCCCAAGGCAAGGGTGCCCACCAGTCCACCTAACTCACTCACCAATCCCTGTCACCCACTAATCTGCCCGGTTACAAGTTGACCACCCCTGACCAGCTCCTGCTTTGTCTTTATGTTTTCAGCGCTACAATACTGTGGCTAAATTAGAAAAGGCAGCAGAGACGTGTGCTCCCCAATTGGCCTCTAGACACATCAATCTGCTGCCTTCTCCAACTCTGGCCTGGTATTACAGCCCTGAGAATGTGACATTGAAATGGAGAGTGGGTTGGGAGCAGGATTGGTAGTGAGCAACCAGGCCGGCTAGTGGGGGACACGCATTTGGGTCCTTGCTTTGGGTACCACTTGGCTCAGATCTGAAAACAATATTAAGCACTGTCACCCTTACAGTATATCCGAATGTTTTTTTTGCATAAAAGTTCTTGATCTGTTTCCTGATAGGTCCACTGCCAGTTTCAGGAGTCCAATACAGACAGAAACAAGATGTATCTTATAGTCAACTGACCTACTAGATTATAAATATATTTACTTATCTGGCCTGCAAGGTTTCAATTTTAAAGCCTTCTCCAAAATATAGTATTAGAGTAGAAAGAATGAAGAGCCATATGGGACCTGTTATCCAGAATGCTTGGGACCTGGGGTTTTCCGGATAATATGTCTTTCCGTAATTTGGGTCTCCATACCTTAAAGGAACAGTTTAGTGTAAAAATAAAAACTGGGTAAATAGGCTGTGCAAAATAAAAAATGTTTCTAATATAGTCGGTCAAAAAAAAATGTCTGACATAATAGCCAGAACCCAACTTCCTGCTTTTCAGCTCTCTAACTCTGAGTTAGTCAGTGACTATAAGGGTGCCCACATGGGACATAACTGTTCAGTGAGTTTGCAATTGATCCTTAGCATGCAGCTCAGATTCAAAAGTAACAGTTACAGTATGACCCTTTTGCTCCCCCTTAAGTCCCTGATTGGTTGTTGCCTGGTAACCAATCAGTGGAAGACACAAGAGCTGCAAGGCAGGAAGTAGTGTTCTAGCTATTATGTTAGACATCCAGTCAATCCAGCCTTTATACATTACATTTTTGGCTAACTAACTATATTAGAAACATTTTTTATTTTGCACAGCCTGTCTATTTACCCAGTACAACAGCCTATCTATTTACACTGAACAATTGCTACTAAAATATAATTTAAACACAAATTAAACCCAGCAGGCGGGTTTTGCCTCCAATAAGGACTAATTATACCTTAGTTGGGACCAAGTACAAACTACTGTTTTATTATTACAGAGAAAAAGGAAATCATGTTTTTATAAATTTGGATTATTTGGATAAAATGGAGACAACCTTTCTGTAATTCGGAAATTTCTGGATTACGGGTTTCCGGATAACGGATCCCAAACCTGTTCTTAAAAACATCAGTACTCTTTATTATTGGAAGTGCACGTGAAAGCAATTAAAGAACAAACCATTACTTATCTACACCTCAACTGATTACAGTAGCAAATACATTGCAGGCTTATTGCTAAGGAACATGGCCCTATAGTTGCAGCATCTAACTCCTTAACTAGGAAAATGTAAGTCTTCTTTGCTTTTTATCCATGGCCTTTTAGAAACCTCCACTTCATTCTCACTTTCCATTGCACTGATACCTCTATGTTTTTGCATCTATAGCAACAATGGCGCTGTGCTATACTTTCTGTCCATTCTCTGTGCACTACCTCTATTAGACTTCTGTCCCTTATACTTCTGGCTACACTACTCTCAATAGCATGACTGTGATGATGGATCTTGGGCTTCTAGGGCAGTGAAACTCCGCAAATTTGTTTTATTGTCATCATTAACTGACAATATTCTTTGCAATTAGGTGGGCCACTTTTATGTATCTGAAATATAAAAGTGTAGTAAAATGACTTAAAGGAACAGTAAAACACCAAAAAATGAAAGTTTTTTCTAAAGTAATGAAAATACAATTTACTGTTGCCCTGCACTGGTAAGAGTTATGTGTTTTCTTTAGAAACACTACTATAGTTTATATAAACAAGCTGCTGTGTAGCCATGGGGGCAGCCATGGGGGCAGTCATGGGGGCAGCCATTTAAGGTGAAAAAGGAGAAAACGCACAGGATACTTAGCAGATAACAGATAAGCTCTGTAATAGAATACAATGGTATTCTGCAGAGTGCATCTGTTTTCTGCTATGTAACCTGAGCCCTGAATGGCTGCCCCCATTGCTACACAGCAGCTTGTTTATATTATCTATACTAGTGTTTCTGAAGCAAATACGCCAATTGTACCATTGTAGGACACCATTACATTTTATTCTAATAACGTTAAAGCGTTTTATGGTGTTACTGTTCCTTTAAAGGGGTGGTTCACCTTTAAGTTAACTTTTAGTATGTTATAGAATGGCTAAATCTAAGCAGCGCCGATCTGCGCCTCTATGCCGCCTGAGGCGGCCTTCCGTTGCCGCCCGACCCCTCCTCACGGCACTCACATTTTCTGCGCAGGAGGGGGTCGGGGCGCTGCACGACGCTATTGCAGAGAGCTCAATTGCGCTCTCTGCACTAGAAGAGCCGAATTTCCGGGTCGCCTGAGGCGAGTGGATTAACTTGCCTCATTGGTGGAGCGCCCCTGATTCTAAGCAACTTTTCGTTTTTTTTTTAATTATAGTTTTTGAATTATTTGCCTTTTTCTTCTGACTTTTACTGACCCATCTAAAAAACAGATTCTCTGTAAGGCTACACATTTATTGTTATTGCTACTTTTTATTACTCATCTTCATATTCAGGCCTCTCCTATTCATATGCCAGTCTCTTATTCATAACAGTGCATGGTTGCTAGGGGAATTTGGACCCTATCAACCAGATTTCTGAAACTGCAAACTGGAGTTGCTGGCTTAAAACCTAAATTACTCGAAGACCATGAATAATAAAAAATGAAAACCAACTGCAAATTGTCACAGAATATCACTCTCTGCATTATGTTAAAAGTTAATTTAAAGGTGAACAACCCCTTTAAGGTTGTCCATTTCTTCACAGTTTACTGATTTGCTGCTTATTATATCCAATAGCCAAAGTGAACATGAATACAATACTTTTGGATTTTCATGTAGTGATCATATGCTCTGAAAACCCAAAACTGGAGCTAAGGCTGGATCATACGTAGGCCACTTCTGTGCTCCCTGGCAACAGATAAGTAGGATGAGAGTGGAGTAGGTTGATACCCTCCAAGATATGGGAAAATTATTGAGGATCATTTATAAACACTGGGCAAATTTGCACCTGGGCAGTAGCTCATGGTGGCCAATCAGATGATTGCTTTCACTGTTCAACCTGCAAATGGCTGAAAAAAACAAATCACTGATTGGCCACTGTTTATAAATGAACCCCATTATATCCAGTCTTGGGTTGACCAAGGGCAAAGTTGTAACTGATATATAACTGAGATTGTATATTTTCCAAGTGAAAATTGATATAGAAAAGAATCAGCTGTACTTTATGCTAACTTCAGATTTACAGTTAATACTCAGCTGTTTTTTTTATCAAGGCAGTGCTATAGATAATATCCAGCTGTACTTTATAAATTCAAATTCAGGTACCCCACCCTTATATGCCACATGCTCCTTCATTCCCACCATGAAGGGAGATACCATACTAATACCCATGCATAAGTAGAACTGCGTCTCATGGAGACGATTGCCTGCGTTCACTAGGAAATTGCAGTGTTAATGGGATACTGTCATGGGGAAAAATTTTTTTTTTTAAAAATGAATCAGTTAATAGTGCTGCTCCAGCAGAATTCTTCACTGAAATCCATTTCTCAAAAGAGCAAACAGATTTTTTTATATTCAATTTTGAAATCTGACATGGGGCTAGACATATTGTCAATTTCCCAGCTGCCCCAAGTCATGTGACTTGTGCTCTGATAAACTTCAATCACTCTTTATTGCTGTACTGCATGTTGGAGTGATATAACCCCCCTCCCTTCCCCCCCCCCAGCAGACAAAAGAACAATGGGAAGGTAACCAGATAACAGCTCCCTAACACAAGATAACAGCTGCCTGGTTGATCTAAGAACAACACTCAATAGTAAAAACCCATGTCCCACTGAGACAAATTCAGTTACATTGAGAAGGAAAAACAGCAGCCTGTCAGAAAGCATTTCTCTCCTAAAGTGCAGGCAGTCACATGACCAGGGGCACCTGGGAAATTAATAAAATGTCTGGCCCCATGTCAGATTTCAAAATTGAATATAAAAAGATCTGTTTGCTCTTTTGAGAAATGGATTTCAGTGCAGAATTCTGCTGGACTAGCACTATTAACTGATGCGTTTTGAAAAAAACATGTTTTCCGATGACAGGATCCCTTTAAGCTATAAACAGAGCCACCATTACTCAATAACCCACTTACCCCCCGAGAAAATGAAATTAAAATGTTATCTTTGTAAAACTGGTAATATGTAAAACACAAATATCCCCAAAAGCTTTGCACTAAGGATCAAATGTAAAATATACTAATGCAAAAATGATATCAATTCAGATATGAGTTTGCTTTGATTTAATTGCAGGCTGATGGTTAGCCAATTAAATGTGTTTCCTAAGCATCATGTAAAATATAATGTCCTGTATATCAGTTCCTAATAACTAATTACACTTAAATTAAAATATATTAAAAGGGGCTTCTCATACTAAGTAGGATTTCTCGATGAGCTTGAAGGCTGCTTATGAAAATAACGAGTGTAAAGATACAGGTATGGGACCTGTTATCCAGACTGCTCGCGACCTGGGGTTTTCCGGATAAAGGATCTTTCTGTAATTTGGATCATTATGACCTAAGTCTACTAGAAAATCATGTAAACATTAAATAAATCCAACAGGTTTTGCTTCAAATAAGGATTCATTATATCTTAGTTGGGATCAAGTACAATCTACTGTTTTATTATTACAGAGAAAAAGGAAATCATTTTTAAAAATTTGGATTATTTGGATCAAATGGAGTCTATGAGAGATAACCTTTTCGTAATTCTGAGCTTTCTGGATAATGGGTTTCTGGATAATACATATAGACAAATACAAGAGTCCTCTGCACTCAACCCATTATCAATATATTTAAGACAGAGACATTTTGTGCATACTGCTACTAAAAAATGCCTTACCCTTTAAACAAAACAGGGATTGTTTGTCCATATATTGCAATATATTTAAGATGGCCAACTACGTCAAAGTCATCCCATATCTGGCCAGTCCTACGCTCAATTTTCATCTGATTCATTAAGAATTCAATTGCTTTATTTTACATTTTACAAAGGGACTAAGTTTTACCTGCAACTTACTAGCTGCTTTCAAAGTAAAACTCTGGATAATATCCTATACCTGTATATAATTATACTATTGTTTCAATAGTTATTGTTCCAATACATTTTCTGTTGCATTTTAGACTAGACTGTTTTCATAGCAGAAACAGGGAGCTCTGGTATATTTTTTAAAGACAATAAACTGTCGTTATCTGTTTAATGTCAACATGTTTGAAACCAGAGGATGTTACTCTGTGAGCGTATAATCCAATAAACACAACAAGCCTTGGCTCATATGTAATTAAGCAAGATGGCTTTGCCACCTGGCTTGGAAATAAAATGATTTTATGTTCTTTTCGTACTAATTTCAGCGATCACTTCATTATCATTCTGTAGATGGATAGCGATCCACGCTTTGCTTTCCGTGACATAAAGTGGCAAATTGTACAGTAAAACCTCATCTAATTTCAATGCTGTGATAATGTTTGCCATTACAAAATCACAGATGCATCATTAAGTGAGAGTGAATTTCAAGGACAAGCACACAGCCTACCATAAAACATACTTGCTGTAATTCATTTGCATCTTTATTCTTTTCTTAAAAGTCATTTCAGTCAGGACCAGTGTTGCATAGTTACATAATTTGAGCTGATAAAAAGGAGAACTCCTCTGATATATAGTGAATAAAATACCCCCTCTTGTAAAATATAAGGATATTATAAGTTACCGAGGAGTTTCATGACCATATAAAAACACGAGGCCGAAGGCAAGTTACCTTGGAGTCATGGAACTCCAAGGTAACTTCTAATATCCTCATATTTTGCAACAGGGGGTACTTTATTTATTATAATACACACGTCTCAGTGAGTCATGTGACAGAAATGTCATAAGAACTAACTGTTTATAACTGATGACATCAGAACTCACCATTTATAAGGATATCATTTACAAGATATTCATGGCTTTTGTGTATTTTATATATATATATATATATATATATATATATATATATATATATATATGCATTCCTACACATACCTAACTATATACTCACGTATAAAAATATATATACTGTACAAACCTATACTTACTGCATATCTGGAGATCGCTATAGCCTATATATATATCTTATGCTTGCCCAAGAAATCATCCAAGCCCTTTTTAAAACCATCAACAGAATCAGCCATCACAACATCACCCGGCAGTGCATTCCACAACCTCACTGTCCTCACTGTGAAGAACCACCTACACTGCTTCGAATGAAAGTTCTGTTCCTCAAGTTTAAAGGGGTGGCCTCTGTTTTAATGTACTTGTAAATAGAAATAAACATGCCTTTATTTCAGAGAAAACAAGTCCCACAATGACAGTCTACCCGCAGGGCTGATTTAATCATCGGGCTAACTGGGCATCTGCCCAGGGCCCACTGATTTGAGGGGGCTCACTGTTCTAGAGGTTTTTAAAACTTTATTTACTTGCCTTCTGCTGCCCTCCTTACCCCCTCTGCTCCCGCTGCCCTCCTTATTCCAGCTGATTTCTATCTTGCTTGTAGGACTGTGTGTTCCACTGTGGAATGCACAGCCATCTTGGATTTTCCTGCAGTGTACTCAGCAGGCAGAGAGAGAGAGAGAGACAAAGCATGCCAAGCAACTGTGGAAGCACGAGGAGATAATAAAGCTTTGTTACTGGTATTCTGCTTGTACAAATGTAAAGGTAATACTTTTAATATATCCACTGATCTTACTGGCATGTGCGAAGTTAATGGAGTGCTTATTAGACATTTTTCAGTGACCTTACTGGCAGTCTGGGATTGATGGATTGCCTATTGGCCATTTCTACAGTGTTTTCTGTAGTAACTGTGCTCATTATTTATTTTCGGTAGTATGTATACTGGCATGCCTTGGGTTAATATGCCAATTGTTCAGATTCTATAGTATTATAATGGCACATCTAGAATATGCCTGTTATCCATTTTACTTAGGGATTAAAATCTCAGGTTAATATCCTCATTATTCATTTTATATAGTAATTATCCTGGCTTGTCTGGATTGTGTTGTAGTAAAATGGATATTGTGTTTAGGGGTATGGCTAGAAAGTGGGCCTGGCTTCAAAAAAGTGTGGGCCACCCATTTGGCTCTTTGCCCTGTGCCCACCAAGGCCTTAAAACAGCCCTGTCTATCTTCATACTTTAATTTTTCCAGCACATCTCAGCACTCTCTCCAGCTTAATAACATCCTTCTTAAAACTTCTCTGCATACTCAAGGTGGGCCCCATGAAGTGTTGTGCACAATTATTCAAATTAGGTACTAGCATTTCTTAAACGTGTCAGGAATGTGGCAAATTCAGGTGCCAAAATAGTATCAATAGCGGCAACAGTTACCAGAGCTCTTGTGTTGCAGAGCTCATTCTAATTATCTTTAATGTATATGTTATATGTAATGAGTCCTCACACTCCTAAGGCATCACTGCAGAGTGATTGGAAACATCTTTACTTCCAGTCACTAGGCTGGTGGATTACTTAACTGGAGATGGTACCACACTTTTGAGGTTCACTAGACTGCCTCTCTCCTATCTCATGGTCATCAAGCAGAAGTCTTTAGGCACAATACAATTAAATGGTCCCCACCCCAACCAGTGAAGTACTGCCAGAGTAAATGATAAGAGGCCCTTACTGAAAAATAAAGAAAAATGCTGCTGTCTAGGCCCTCCTTAAAATGAATTAGCCTACTACAGTAGGTTCAGGCTTTTTGACCACTACAGCTTTCCATATACTATACAAAGATATCTTTAAAGGGATACTGTTGTGGGAAAAATAGTGCTACTCCAGCATAATTCTGCACTGAAATCATTTTTTCAAAAGAGCAAACAGATTTTTTTATATTTAATTTTGAAATCTGACATGAGACTAGACATATTGTCAGTTTCCCAGCTGCCCCCAGTCATTTGACTTGTGCTCTGATAAACTTCAGTCAGCCTTTAGGGTAGGGACACACTGGGCGATTTGGGGAGATTTAGTCGCCTGGCGACTAAACGCAGCGACTTTTCACCCCGAATGCTTCCCCTCGCTCTGCGCCTGGCTAAAATGAAAAATCGCCTGCGCTAATCACACGCGGCGATTCGTTTTCCGAAGTCGCCCGAAGTTGCCTCACGAGGAAACTTCGGGCGACTTCGGAAAACGAATCGCCGCGTGTGATTAGCGCAGGCGATTTTTCATTTTAGCCAGGCGCAGAGCGAGGGGAAGCATTCGGGGAAGATTGGTCGTGGAAAGTCGCGGCGATTAGTCGCCAGGCGACTAAATCTCCCCAAATCGCCCAGTGTGTCCCAGCCCTTACTGCTGTACTGCAAGTTGAAGTGATATCACCCCCCTCCCTTTTCCCCCCCAGCAGCCAAACAAAAGAACAATGGGAAGGTAACCAGATAGCAGCTCCCTAACACAAGATAACAGCTGCCTGGTAGATCTAAGAATAGCACTCAATAGTAAAATCCAGGTCCCACTGAAACACATTCAGTTACATTGAGTAGGAGAAACAACAGCCTGCCAGAAAGCAGTTCCATCCTAAAGTGCTGGCTCTTTCTGAAAGCACATGACCAGGCAAAATGACCTGAGATGGCGCCTACACACCAATATTACAACTAAAAAAATACACTTGCTGGTTCAGGAATTACATTTTATATTGTAGAGTGAATTACTTGCAGTGTAATTTAGAAATCAAAACTACTTCATAAAAATCATTTTTCTATAGTTTTTCATGTATAAAAATGAAACAGTCAGAGCTTGATCTACATTATTGTGGCCAGTGCCCGACTGGGGGACTGGGGTCCACCAGGTTGCCATGTCAGGGACCCCAATACTGCAAACAAAAATAGTCAGCACAACCTTATTAAATCTTCTTACTTTTCTTTGGATGGGTGCAGGTTCTCCAGTGGCCACTTTCCACCAGCAAATGCAGTCAAAGTACGATATGAACAGCACCACAATTGTAATTGAAGTTAAAATGCCTTTATTGCTCAAGTGACGGGCATTACCGCAACGTTTCAGGCCTCATTTGGCCCTTTTTCAAGCTTGAAAAAGGGCCAAATGAGGCCTGAAACGTTGCGGTAATGCCCGTCACTTGAGCAATAAAGGCATTTTAACTTCAATTACAATTGTGGTGCTGTTCATATCGTACAGGGACCCCAATACTCCCGAGGCCCAGCTGCAACCCTCTTCCAATGACCCCCCTGCCCTGCACATATATTTTTTCCTTCAAGACCTGAGGTGAATGGGGCCAGGAAGGGAGCAGGTATGGGCCAGCGGGGCCACCAGGTTTTTCCCCTCTGTGCCAAAAGCCCAGTCTGCAGAGAAGCTTGCCAATCATTCAGGCAACTGTGCCACATTGATAAGAATAATGAACCGTGACAGCTACTGTACTGTATGTTTCCTAAAAAAGTCTGCAGCAGCTCCACATGGTTCTTGTTTGTAGTAGTCACTGTTGAGAGAATTCTTGGTTTTTCTATTTCTGCCTAGGTGCACATTAGTATGTGGTGAGGGCAGATGGCTCCATAACTAGGTCATTAAGAATCCTATGCCCCTAGCTAGAAAGCTGTCAGTGAGCCCCCAGATTCTAGGAACGTGTGTTATAATGCTCACTTGTCTCCTGCTAGCTTTAAAGTCCGACCATACCGTATTTTTTTTTATTCTCTTTAATGCAAATCCTGGCCTAAAAGGCCGTACCATTTCATATTCACCATTTCAAGGTAAAATAACACAAAAAAACGAAACAAACGTTGGTTATTTTAAACAGCAATGCGTTCAGCTGCAAATTATGTAAAATAATAAACGGGGTACCATATGATTTGGAAGTTGCAGGCGGCTTCTAAGTAGGCACAGGAGAGTAACTAATTACACATAAATTAGACAAGTCTTGAAATATTCATATAAATTCACATCGCTCGCTACAAGGGAAAAACATAAAATGCAGATTTCCAACCGTACAATTTGTTGTCCTTTGTGGAAAGAGTAAAGAGTAATGGGAGCATTGCGCATAATTCAGAACTGCTTTGTAAGGCATTTATGCAGGAAAATAGCTTAAGAGATTTTTAAACTCCTTGGGAACGAGTAATTTTATTTTCTTCCTAAATATGCGTATAGAAGAGATCTAGGCTTACAGATTGGCCCATCACGATTACAAGGTATCCGAGTCTGTGGTTGGGTTAGAGATACAGGATAATGCTAAAAACCATGAAGCTGATTGAAGCGGGTAACTTAGGGCCTACTATTTGATATCACACTCACTTTCATCTGATTCATTAATAATTCATAACGAAATACTAGAATTCTTAATGAATCAGATAAAAGTGAGTGTAGGCCTTGCCAGACCACTGCATCCCTAGCATTGATAAATGACATGTATAGTATGTAAGTGTGAGTAAATCGGCATGTTTTTTAATATCATTGTTGTTTACCAAGTTCTCCAGGTGACCAATATTGTGCATGGCATGAAGGAGCATGAAGGTCCCGAGAATGCTTGGGACCTGGGGATTTCCGGATAGCGGATCTTTCCGTAATTTGGATCTTCATACTTTAAGGGGCCCATTCACTAAGTTCGAGTGAAGGAATAGAGGAAAATAGTTTGAATTTCTAATGTTTTTTTTGGCTACTTCGACCATCGAATTGGCTACTTAGACCTTCGACTTCGAATCGAATGATTCGAACTAAAAATCGTTCGGATATTCGACCATTCGATAATCGAAGTACTGTCTCTTTAAAAATTTCTTCGACCCCCTAGTTCGCCACCTAAAACCTACCGAGGCCAATGTTAGCCTATGGGGAAGGTCCCCATATTCTTGCTAACAATTTTCTGATCGAAGGATAATCCTTCGATCGATGGATTAAAATCCTTCTAATCTTCGATTCGAAGGATTTAATCATTCGATCGAACGATTATTCCTTCGATTGTTCGATCGAACGAATTGCGCAAAATCCTTTGACTTCGATATTCGAAGTCGAAGGATTTTAATTCGGCAGTCGAATATCGAGGGTTAATTAACCCTCGATATTCGACCCTTGATACATCTGCCCCTAAGTCTACTAGAAAATCATGTAAACATTAAATAAACCCAATAGGCTGGTTTTGCCTCCAATAAGGATTATTTATATCTTAATTGGGATCAAGTACAAGCTACTGTTTTATTATTACAGAGATAAAGGAAATCCTTTTGTAAAGATTTGGATTATTTGGATAAAATGGAGTCTATGGAAGTTAACGGGTTTCTGGATAACAGATCCCATACCCTACTACATACCTTTGGGTTTCTTTTCTCTTATTTATCAAAGGTCGGATTTTAGTGGTTTTAGAGGTTTTTGAAACCATGACTAAACTCACAAACATAGGGTAGTCGATTCACAGACAAGGGCAATGCATGGAAAGAAATGGAATAAAAATGGTATGGAATCCGTTATTTGAAAACCCGTTACCCAGAAAGCTCCGAATTATGGAAATTCCATCTCCAGGGGCGTAACTACAGAGGAAGCAGACCCTGCGGCTGCAGGGGAGCCCAGCTGGTACAGGGTGCCCCATGAGGCCCTGATTAATGAGAAATTTCAATATATATTGGTAAAATAGTTCAACCTCTGGATATGTTGGGGGCCCTAAAATGAATTTGCTGTGGGGCCCAACATCATCTAGTGATGCCACTGGCCGTCTCCCATAGACTCAATTTTTTCCAAATAATGAAAATTTTTAAAAATGATTACCTTTTTCTCTATAACAATAAAACAGTAGCTTGTACTTGATCCCAACTAAGATATAATTAATCCTTATTGGAAGCAAAACCAGCCGATTGGGTTTATTTACTGTTTGTATGATTTTCTAGTAGATTTAAGGTATGATGATCCAAATTACGGAAAGATCCATTATCCTAGCATTCTGGATAACAGGTGCCATACCTGTAGTTAGTTTTGTTTATTATTGTATATTATTAATTATTATTAATGCAGGCTCTTGGCATAAATAACATTACTATTAAGTGGTGGTAATACTTTTAATAATTTTATTAAGCAATTTGCCAAAGGCCACAAAGTAGGACATTTGGATCAAACCCATGGCTCTCCAGCCAAACCATTTCTTGTTGAGCAGAGGTAAACACACACACATCCACTCTCCATCATGTCTTCTGCATACTAGCAATGTTGCAATCACCTGTATACACATACCCTCAGCATGCCCACCCATAATCCCTCTGATAATAAACTGGCTTGTGTCAACATCCAACATGCCCAGACAATATCTACTTACAAAAACATGATTAAACAAGTTGAAATAATGTATATTTAAAGACATGTGATGCAAACTAGCTCATGCACATTTGATGAGTGGACTGTCGGGCAGATTAGTATATGAATTCTGGGCATCTGTAAAACTGGGCTGAAATAGCTGCCAAAAAATAGCACTCTCCAGGGTTCTGGACAGCAGAACTCTGATATCTTCCAACCTCAGTAACTATCTAGTCCATTAACCTTTTCAGCAATTCTATTTCTAGTTCATCATATAAGGCTTAGCCATTGCTTACTTTTAGTGATGGGTGATTTTATTCGGCAGGCGCGAATTCGCGCGATTCGCCGCCAGCGAATAAATTCGCGAAACGCCCGTGAAAATTCGCGGCAAAAATTCGCCAGCGTCGAAAAAATGTTTTTCGGAAAAACGTACGCCGGCGTCAAAAACGGGCGCCGGCGTAAAAAACGGGCGCCGGCGTCAAAAACGAGAATTTTCCGACGTTTCGCGAATTTTGCGCGAAATTCACAAATTTTTCGGCAAAGCGAAACGGCGCAAATTCGCCCATCACTACTTACTTTGTTGGGATATATTAAATTCAGCATCAGGCGATGGCACTCCAAGGAACTTTAACAATTCAGCAAGAATTGAAGCAATGTTAGAGGTTTATTAGATCTAATAATCCTCCACCATTGCTTCAATTCTTCTAATTAAAGTTCCTTGGAGTGCCGTCGCCTGATGCTGAATTTATTATATATGTTTTTGGATTAGCATCCAGGTATCTATATATATATATATATATAACTTTAAAAGCACAGGAAATGTTTAATAAATGTATATTTATTAGTTGCTTAGAATTATATTTTCTTTTATTAGGCATTTTTTATTTTTGCGGTTGACTTGCCCTTTAAAACATAATCAAAACATTAATTGCACCCAATAAGATTGTTTTGCCTCAATATACATTCATTATATCACGTATAAGCTACTGTCAAGGATCAAGTACAAGCTACTGTCTTTTTATTACAGGGGAATCGGTAATACTTTTTAAACATTAGAATTATTTGATCAAAATGTGAGAGTCTATGCGAGATGACCATCCTGTAATAACATAATCAGAACCATACCATGCTATGCTGCTGTGCTACATGTTGGATGCCTAATGTACCTTACAATGCTCATAGAATTAGCTCCGCAAATTCACCATAATCCGAAGTTGCAGGGGTAGCGTAAGGTTGCGAAGTTGCGCTAGCGTTGATTCGCTAAGCGAAGTGAAGTTGCGCTAGCGATTGCTTAATTTGCATACGGCGCCAAATCCAAATTTCAATTGAGGAAAAGTACAATCACTACAAATGCCTGGGAAACCTTTAAAACATCAAATAAAAATTTTTTTTTGCCCTACACGTGTGCCCACTGTATAGTTAAGTTGCCATGAGTTAGGAAATGTAGGGGGAAGGAGGGGAGCCCCAAAAAAAATTTAGATCTTTTTCAGCCTATCACCCATAATATAGAAAAAACGCCAGTGTTTTTGGGACTTAGAAAAAATGTGAACTTTTTTTGAAGCAATCCCTATCTACTCTATTGCGCTTCGCCTGGTGTGAGGTGGCGAAGGAAGTCTAGCGTAAAATGTAGCGTTCAGTACAATGCGCGCGTTAGTGAATTTGCGTAGTTACGTCCGTTGCACAAATTCGCCAGGTGTAAGGGTGCGAAGTAACACTAGCGAATTTACGCCAGCGTTCGTTAGTGAATTTGCGAAGTAACAAAAATGACCAACGCTAGCGAATTGACGCTAGCGTTAGGCGCTTCGGCGCATAGTGAATTTGCCCCTATGATGGTGAAAACTATTTTAAACTATGAGAGAAATTGTTTGCAAATACGGGTATCGGAAATCCCATCAGGCAAGGACCACATTTGCTTAAAGGGTCCACATAGGCACCCATTGATAGGATTGTTGATCTGGGAGCCAAATAATCAAATCAGTTACTACATAACTAATTCAGGCAAATATTCACTCATTTGGTGACCATGCTCAATAATCAAATCTTTACAGCTTTAGTCTCAGCTTTTAGGCATTAACTGCGCCTGTGTGTAGTACATGGAGTGACTCCAACAGAAGCCATCTGTGACTCTGTTCTCGACCTGCAATTTGTCACAAGATTGTATTGAAATTCAGTTCCTGTTCTGGACTTCATGTATCGGACTACAATTCATTCAACCATATGACCTTCAACAAAAATTGATAAGATTTAGAGAAAAAGAAACAGATGCTGACAAATCAATATTTGCAAACGTTTGCTGACCATTGTGAGGGCTATATAGCTATATTCACTTATTGTTAAAAGAATATTTGGAAAATGTTTAGATGACAATAATGATAATTTATTTTAATTTATTTATATATTAATATAGGATCTGTTTTTGAGTCTTTCTGAATAAAGTGTATTTTCGTTATTTGAATCACCATACTATAAATCTGAGAAAATCATTGAAACATTAAATAAACCCAAACGAATTGTTTTGAAAGCAATATGGATTCATGCAGCTTAGTTATGATCAAATACAAATTTCAGTTTTATTATTATTTTTAAACATTAGGGGGCCCATTTACTTAGCTCGAAAATAGAAGAAAAATAGTTAGAATTTCGAATGTTTTTTTTGGCTACTACGACCTTCGACTTCGAATTGAACGATTCGAACTAAAAATCGTTCAACTATTCGACTATTCGATAGTCAAAGTACTGTCTCTTTAAGAAAAACTTCGACCCCCTAGTTCGCCACCTAAAACCTACCGAGGCCAATGTTAGTCTATGGGGAAGGTCCCCCATAGGCTTTACAAGGTTTTTCTGATCAAAGGATAATGCTTCGATCAATGGATTAAAATCCTTTGAATCGTTCGATTCGAAGGATTTAATCGTTCGATCGAACGATTATTCCTTCAATCGTTCGATCGAACGAATTGCGCTAAATCCTTCGACTTCGATATTCAAAGTCGAAGGATTTCAATTCGGCAGTCGAATATCGAGGGTTAATTAACCCTCGATATTCGACCCTAGGTAAATGTGCCCCTAGAATTGTTTGATTATAAAGGGATAATGGAGATGGCCTTTTCATCTATCAAAGCTTTCTGGATAACAGGTTTCAAGATAAGGAATCCCATAGCTGTAATTTTAACGTATTTATTCCTAACACAGTGTTGCTATTGTAACAAGGGCAAGGGTAGGTGAAATTAATCAAGGCATCAAAAATTAACATTTACAGTGTGAACTGAAACTTGGAAAGTAACAATAAAGTATAAAGCAGCTTTTTATGACTACATAATACAGCCTATAAATGTGCACATGAATTAAGGAATTAAAGAATTCTGAACTAGTGTGTCTAACTAAATATTTCTAACTAAATAGTGTCTAACTATATATGCTATATTGAGTAAAAAGGTAAACATCCACAATCCTGGTGTTACAAATGAATAATAGTTCTTCAAAATTTTATACAATATAATACATAATGAATACATTAGCAGTCGAAAAGAATGATAATGTATAATTATTATTAAAAATGTAAGGATATAATATAATGTAATTTTTAGATATAATATACCGGTAATGTCATTTTAATTTACTCATTTTCTATTTTTTTTATCAATTTAGTAGCTTTGGTGTATTAAAGGGGAACTATCACAAAAACGAAAATTTAACATAAGTTTCAGCATACTGAAAAAAATACATCTTCTAGATACGATCAATTACAAAACCGTTTCTGAAATATTCAAGTTACTCTTCACTATGCCCTCTCAGCATTTGTCTCTCGTCAGTCTCTCTCTTCCTGCAGGAGTGGGAGTCTGATTTTAAATGACAGTTAAATCCAGTATATCTTTTAGGGGGACTCCTTTTGCCTAGAAGATGTATTAGAGCTCACTCTATTAAAATCACCAGAAATCTTGTCTCTCTACATGCAGAATTTGTGCAGTTATTTTGTTTGACCTGGAATCAGTTGAGTTAGCTCCAATAGATCTGCTAGGAAAAGGAGCCTCCTCAAAGATATATTGGATCTAACCATCAATGAAAATCTGACACCCAACTCCTACATGAAGACAGAATGAAGAGAAACAGATGCTGAGAGAGGGATAGTGAACATAAACTTGATTATTTCAGAAATGATACAGAATTTAATTGATTGTCTTTAAAACATTCCTTATTTCAGTATGATGAAGAGTCTATAAAATATAAATTTTCGTGACAGTTCCACTTTAAACAGTTTTTAACTGCAAGGCTATCACGTACCTCAGGTGGAAAGCTTGTCTTGATTCAAGGAAGTCGATGATTACACAGTCTCTCCTACACCCCCCCCCACAGAGTACACAGTCACTGAGGGTTGCAAGTAGGAGCGACAGGACTGCCAAATAAAAGTTCCAATAACACTAAAGATCTGGTTTATCAATGTTTTAATCTGAAATTCTTATTATAGATTCAAAAAGTTACATGTTTTGTATTTATTAAGCACAAAAAGATCAAAAACTTGAATGTAAATTGCGGCATCTAAAAGCTAACGAGTTGATGTAGAAGTTATTGGGAGTTGCCCTAGGTAAACTTTAAGCCATTTTTTCAATTTGAGATTTTTGCATTTTTCACATTTTTTAAATGTTTTAAAAACTTTTTGAGGAGGGAGAATAGCAGAAGTTTTTTTTTCATAGTGTAGTATTTCCAACACTTAATTTACTTACACCCTTAGTGATTTTATACACACATTGTGCCGTGTTCATTAACACTGTGCCACTTTTTCTATACTACACCATAAAAAAAAAATTCTATTATTCTCCCTCCTCAAAAAAACGTGTTTCTCTGAGTAATACAGCAACTTTTGTTTTAAAGATTTTGACCATTAAATTGTATGACTAGAATATGAATTTACTGCATAAAAGTTTTTCAATCAAGGTTTTGAAATTATAATTTTTAATAAATAAGCAAATATTTTTGAAAACATTCAGTTTTCTGGAATTTCAAGTTTATCAGAGTTAGAAGAACTTAAAATTAGAGTTTTGAATTTTCAAAAAAAAAACAAAATTTTTTTCTCCCATTGGAGTCCATGGGCGTCTTTTCTGGGGCGAAACTCATCGAAAAAAGTCACTCATTATTGAAATTGGTCCAGATGGAATACACCCTTGGGTACTAAGAGAGCTTAGTTCGGTTTTAGACTGACCTCTATTTCTGATTTTCTCAGACTCGTTTTCATCTGGTATGGTACATATGGATTGGAGGAAAGCTGATGTAATTCCTGTATTTAAAAAGGGATTACAATCTCAGCCTGGCAATTATAGGCCAGTAAGTATGATATCCGTGGTAGGCAAATTATTTGAAGGCTTGTTAAGGGATCACATTCAATATTTTGTCCTAGTGAATGGCATTATGAGCAGCAATTTGCGTGGCTTTGTGAAGGTCATGTCAGACAAATTTGATTGCTTTTTATGATGAGGTAAGTAAGATGCTGGACAGTAGGGGAGCAGTAGATGTGATCTATTTGGATTTTGCCAAAGCGTTTGATACTGTGCCCCACAAACGACTGCTTTCTAACTAAGTTCTGTTGGGCTTAATGAAGTCATTTGCACATGGATAGGAAACTGGCTACAGGATCAGGTACAGAGGGTGGTTGTTAATGGGACATTCTCTACTTGGAGTAAGGTTCTTAATGGGGTCCATCAGGGCTCGGTATTGGGCTCACTTTTATTTAACTTGTTCATTAATGACTTAGGGGAGGGTATTGTAAGTAATGTATCAGTGTTTGCAGATGACACAAAACTATCCAGCCCAATTAATTCCATCCAGGATTTGTCATCCTTGCAACAGGATCTTGACAAACTGGCAATCTGGGTGGCTATGTGGCAGATGAGATTCAATATTGATAAATGTAAATCATTTTACATGCACCTGGGATATAAAAATATCCAGGTCACTTATACCCTTAATGGGACAGAACTAGGCAAATCCATAATGGAAAAGGACCTTGGAGTCCTTGTAGATGATAAACTTGGCTGTAGCAAGCAATGCCAGTCAGCAGCATTAAGGGCAAATAAGGTCTTGAGCTGTATTAAAAAGGGCATTGATTTATGGGAGGAGGGTTTTTTTCTTTCACTGTACAGAGCACTGGTAAGGCCCCATCTAGAATTTGCCGTACAGTTTTGGTCTCCATCACTCAAACAGGATATTATTGAATTAGACAGGGTCCAGAGAAGGGCAACCAAGCTGGTAAAAGGTATAGAAAGTCTTAGGTATGAGGAGAGGCTGGCCAAATTGGGGTTGTTCAAGCTGTAGAAAAAGCGCTTGAGCAGTGATACGATAACTATGTATATATACAATAACCTCTTTAATACTTTATTTACCAGTAGGTCCTTCCTGCTGAGAAGAGCTTACCTGTTCCGTTAGAAGAAAGGAGGTTCCGTCTAAATATTCATAGGGTTTTTTTACAGTGAGAGCAGTGAAGATGTGGAATTCTCTCCCTGAATCAGTTGTACAGGCTGATAGAGTAGATAGCTTTAAGAACCGATTGGATGGCTTTTTAGCAAGTGAGGGAATTCAGGGTTATGGAAGATAGCCCAAAGTACAAGTACAGGGACTGATCCAATAGCCATCTTGGAGTTAGGAAGGAATTTTTTCCCCCTCTGAGGCAAATTGGAGAGGCATCGGATGGGTTTTTTTGCCTTCCTCTGAATCAACCAGGAGTTAGGCAGGTTATATATAGACTTTGAAGGTTGAACTTGATGGACACGTGTCTTTCTTCAACCTAACTTACTATGTTATCTGGAAACCCGTTATCCAGAAAGCTCTAAGGAAAGGCCATCTCCCATAGACTCTATTATATCCAAATAAGCCAAATATTTAAACATGATTTCCTTTTTTTCTGTAATAATTTAACAGTACCTTGTACTTGATCCAAACTAAGAAAATTGATCCTTATTGGAAGCAAAACCAGCCTACTGGGTTTATTTAATGATTTTCTATTAGACTTTAGGTATGAAGATCCACATTACGGTCAGATCCGTTATCCGGAAAACCCCAGGTCCCGAGCATTCTGGATGACAGGTCCCATACCTGTACCTGCATGTATATCTTAAATTTCAGTTATTAATTTGTTCTGTATGAAGAATAATGACATAAATCATTAATAAAAGTGGCTCTATTTATAAGATATAATTAAACTATTAAGAAGAAACAGGGGCTATTTAGTTTGACACCAGACAAAAGTGGAAGAAGAATAAGTGGCAGGAAAAGTTGCAATTACTACTAATTACAAGAGCAATTACATGGTTGTAGTGGCTGAACTATGAAATTAGTACAGACTAAATAATTTAAGCACAAATTGTATAGCAGAATCTCTGCAGCACAGAGCACACCTGCTCTTCATGACTACTATAGTACTCCAGAGAAAAGTGCAAAAATATAAGGAATTAGAAGCATTTGGTGAAATTATACACGTGCCACTCAACCAAGAAAATAATTAGCAAAATAGAAATTAGCGAAACTGAACACTTACTAATGAAATACTGTAAATTCTGTCCAGTAGCCACATCATTTCTTTCCGTGTGTTCATGGAAAAATGGAGCTTGCATCTCTTCTCCTACAAATAATCATGTATTGATGATAAGATATTAATAATTTAAATGTATTATTACCTATTGAATAAAAATAAACATACTTTCCATGTCTCAAGTTCGATTTAAGCTCTATAAATATATGTATACATTTTTTTAATTTTTAATTAAAATATCAGAAAAGTGTAAATAAACGTCAATATTTATTCAAGGGAAACTATAAGACTGTCTCTCTAACGAAATATTCAATAAGAAAAATCAATATGTTAAACAGTGCTTAATATAAATAAACCATGAATAGCTCTAACTGGAAAACATACAGTTTAAGTAGTAAAGGCAAACACATAACTCATACCATTAACTGTGCTGACACACAAACAAAGACCAGAAATATATGCTAGCTATGATGAGACAATAAATAGACAGTGCTCTGTCTTTTACTAAAACTCTTCTTCCTGTTATAGTTAAGGTGGCCATACACGAGCTGATAAAAGCTGCCGACAGACCGTGTAGTTTTTTTGCAGGATTTGGGGGGTTGGGAGCATAACTAGTTACCAACTTTACAGTACAGGTATGGGACATGTTATCCAGAATGCTTGGAACATGGGGTTTTCTGGATAACAGATCTTTCCATCATTTGGACGTCATTTAAACAGGACATAAACCCAATAGACTGGTGTTTTGCTTCCAGTAAGGATTAATTATATCTGGCCATAGACTTGCAGATTATAGCCTATGTCAGACGGCGTTTGCCAGTGCTAATCTTGCAACTAATCATTCAGATTATTATAAAGTAGTAAAAAACAAATCAGACGATGTTTTGGCCATTAATTGGCCATTAATTGACAACAATCATACTAAAATTATGTCTGACGAATAGCGACAGTCACTGCAATACATGCAGAGATCTTATGGTAGCCAATATCAATTTTTTAACCTGTCTGATTGACTGAATGACCAATCGCCATAGTACGAAAAATTTCAGAATAATGAAATGTTACCACACTTGCACACCCTGGCTCTCCGTGAAGTGAATGCCTGGTGCCCGGTGAAGAAGGCTTCAGTAACCTCCAAAATCGTAAGTACAAAGAATTTCACTGGCACTCAGGTCAAATCCAAGCATGGACAAGCCCTTGCTACGTTTATTTGCAAAGGTGCAAAGCATGACAAAGGGGTTTTACCCTGAAACGTTGCACCTTTGTAAATAAACATAGCAAGGGCTTGTCCTTGCTTGGATTTGACCTGAGTGCCAGTGAAATTCTTTCTACTTACAAAAAATGTCGGGACACTCCACACACGGTCCGAAAATCGTACAAATCTTCATTTTGTAAGATGGTATCTTTGCATCTATGGGACCAAATACAAGGCACTGTTTTATTATTACAGAAAAAAAGGAAATCATTTTTACAAATTTTCATTATTTGGATAGAATGGAGTTTATGAGAGGCAGCCTTCCTGTAATTAGGAGCTTTCTGGATAAGGGTTTTTTGGATAATGGATCCCATACCTGTAGTATGAGATTACAGTGAATTTGGATGCAAATCAGCAAATCAGCTGATGTCACACGTTTCCAAGGAAGCAGTTCCTTTACATTGGTGGTTACTGCAACTGCCTAATTAGCCCCTGTTGTAATCTGCCCTTGGCTCAGCTACAGTATCAGACTGGCCCACCGGGATACCAGGAAACTCCCGGTGGGCCCAGGTGTCAGTGGTAGGGTTGCCACCTTTTTAAAAAAAAAATTACCGGCCATAGTGGGGGGTGGAAAAGAAAGGGGTGGGGTGTGACGTAAAAGGGGCGGAGTCGATGAGGGGCGCCACAAAGGGGCGCATCACAAAAGGGGCGGGACCACATGGAGTAGCGTCACAAAAGGGGCAGGGCCACTGCCCGAAGCCGACGAAAATGTAAGGTTTCATCGGCGGGCAGGGCATTTTGTAAATGGTATTACAAATTACTGGCAGCTACATTGCCGGTAAATTTGTAATACGGCCTCGGCCCTGGCAGGTGTTTTACCGGCTAGGCCGGTAAAATACCAGCCGGGTGGCAACCCTAGTCAGTGGGCCTCTTGCTTCTAAACATTTAGCAAAATCCATGGTCATTCCCTATTTCTTTATGGGAACAAAGAGGCTTAATACTGGAAGAATAGAGTAAAGTATGTAGAGAAAAGAGACTAGGAGATTAAAGAGGTTTAGTGAGGAGAGATGGTATAATAGTTTGGAAAGTGGGCCCTCAGCCTAATGTTTTCTGGTGGGCCCCTGGCATCCCAGTCTGACACTGCTCAGCCGGTTCATCCTATGCTGTGTCTACTTCATGTGTACTAGGAAAGTTTATAACAGCAGCACTTTCCTGTTTACATTGTTGCCTGTGCTGAGGCTTTTGAAAGCTTGGAGGAGATTGTCTCATACTGCCAGAAAGGCAACCATGTCATAGTGAAGTGCTGCTGGATTGTAATAAACTTTCTTCTTACACATGATCAGGTCCGGACTGGGATTCACAATAGGCCCTGGCATTCCAAGTACACAGAGAACCAAGCTGCCCCCAACAGCCCAATAAATAGTCACTATGTCTATGTGTCTATGGCAACTTACAGCAGCCCCTCTGGCATTTGCCAGAACCCACCGATTGCTAGTCCTGGCCTGCACATGATGTGGGGTGCAGCGCAAGAGGAGTCATTTGTATATTTTCTTCAGAAGCTCAAGTATAGCTTTCATAAAAAAAAGCTGCTGTATCAAAGTTGAAATAGGGCACGTAAATAACAGGTAAGTTGCGTTGATTAAGCGATTTTAGTTGTTTGCTTTACTGCCTCTTTAAGGATAAGAGTATTTTGGTGCATAACATGTTTAAACAGTAACTAAAATAACTGGGTTTTCTTTCTTAAGAAAATTGTTAAGATCCAGACACAATGCGCGCTGCTAGAAATAAGGACTTGGCCTATTCAATGTGGGGGAGTGGCTAGTCGTGACAGCAGAATCTGCTCGCTAAGCATGCGCACAGCTAAAGAAAACCCCACTTTCTCATGGCAAAAATGCAGAATTAGAAGACTAAGGTAGATTGTAAGAAAAAGGGGATTGACAGGCCCGGATTTGTTGCAAGGCCACAAAGGCCCAGGCCTAGAGCAGCAAAATTTCAGGGGCGGCAAAATTTCAGGGGCGGCATGCTGCCCAGCCACATTATGGAGGAGCTCCCCGGCGATCTAGCGAAAGCGCGTGCACACTCGAGCAAAGATTGGTTTACACGAGGGTATATAATGACTGGTCAATCCTTTGTTCTGTCTTCTGTCTCTCATGAGTACAAGATCCACGTAGCTCGTGTATGTTTATTATATGTTTAATATATAAATGGTAAACATGGTTAACCCTTTCACCTCAAGTGATCTCTTGTCTTTGGATTTTGCCCCGACACCATCTTCCAACAGACTCCATTATATCAAACTTTTAAAACTGATTTATTTTTTTATCTGTAATAATAAAACAGTAGCTTGTACTTGATCCCAACTAAGATATAATTACTCCTTATTGGAGACAAAACAATCCTATTTGTTGTATCTAATATTTAAATGATTTTTATGTAAAATTAAGGTATGGGGATTCCAAATTATTGAAAGATCCCTTATCTGAAAATCCCCAGATCCCGATCATTCAGGATGACAGGTCCTATAATTGTACTAATTAGTATAATATGTTTGGGTTCTTGTTAGAAATTTATGAGACAGATTGTTATGGAAATCTAAAATACCTGGGATAGCAGCAATACTCTCAGGACCCTGTTCTGATCTTATTCCTGATTCTGTTGTGCGTACATTGAGTGACATCACATTATGTGCTGGTTTCTAAGGATCTGCTCAGGAACCTCCACAGATTGTTAATGTGTCTGTTCAATAAGTGCATTAGCAGTGTGTTTGCAGCAGACAGAACCCTCCATAGTTTTGCACATGTATGCTTGAAAACTGAATATTAAAGGGATGGTCACCATTCAATTAACTTTTAGTATTTGTAGAATGGTTAATTTTTAGCAACTTTTCAAATTTTTATAGTTTTTGAATTATTCGCCTAATTCTTTATTGGCTCTTTCCAGCTTTGGGGTCACTAACTCCATCTAAAAAACGAATGCTGTGCAAGGCTACAAATGTATTGTTAATGCTACTTGTTTTTTACTCATGTTTTTTATTTAGGCCTCTCCTATTCATATTTCAGTCTGTTATTCAAATTAATGCATGGTTGCTAGAGTAATTTGGACCCTAGCAACCAGATTGCTGAAAATGCATACTGGAGAGCTGCTGAAAAAAAAGTTAAATAACTCAAAAAACACAAATAATAAAAAAATTAAAACCAACTGCAACTTTCTCAAAATTACACATTCCCAATTTTACTAAAAGTTAATTTATAGGTGAACAACCCCTTTAAAATAAATATATATAGAGAGAGAGAGAGAGAGAGAGAGAGAGAGAGAGAGAGAGAGAGAGAGAGAGATGAATGCCCATTGTGCATAGGTTAACCCTAATAAAGCGTCAATAAGGGACACACGATTAAAATACACCATATGAGCTATTCTTTCTATTTAATCACTTAGTTAAGGGGACACTTTTTAGGAGACAAAAATTACGATAAAGTGAAGAATATTTGTAATGTAAAATACTGGATGGTGCAGAAGCGAATACCAATGCAATTGTAAAAAACAAATTAATGAATAAATCTAGTGATGGGCGAACCTTAGCCATTTCGCTTTGCTGAAATTTTGACGAGGGCGATAATTTTTATACACATGACTATTTGGTCCAAATGCATTAAAATCAATAGGTGTCCGAATAATTTTGACACGCAAATTGTCGCCACAGTTTTGCGATTTAATATGCGATTTAATATGCTTGCGGAAAAACACGGACATTCGCAGCGAATTAGTGTCTGCTGAATTTATTCCTCCATTACCAATAAATACGCCAGAACAAAACTGTTATATAGTGGAATCCTGCCTTTTCGTACCCAGATATGTTTTTCCGCTGTTGTTTCTTCACAGTTTGGCACAGGTAAGTGGTATGCTATCCCTCCTCGATTTGCATTTTTTTCTGTATTTTAGGTAAATTGTTTGCATTGGCCCGGGAAAAAGTAAAATCTTGGTTGTACTGTATTTGTAGTGAATAGGGTTGCCACCTGTTCAGTTTTGACCCAAACAGTTTGGTTTTTGTAAGGCCTGTTGGGGTCTCAACTTACTGTTCAGTTTTCAGCGTAATGAAACGCGAACAATAATCTGGCCACTACACGAAAAACATTTAAAAGGGGCATTTTGTGTAAAAAATAAGAATGTACCAGTGTGTTATACTTATTTATATATAGAAGAATTGTGCTTTAAAAAGTAGTGTTTCAGGCTGATTTATTGAATATTTCTGCAAAAACCCTAATAATCTCTCCCTTCTCTTCCACTTCCTGCTCCCTGAATTCCCAGGCTGTGCAGGGGTCACCACCGGCACTCAGCTCACTGCACTGTAGGACAGGAACCAATCAGCTGCTAGCAGGACCTGATTGGGAACTGAAGCCTGTCTGGCAGGGACTGTTAGGACATGCCCACCCCTCATTTGAAACAGGGGACCAGTGAACATCTATAGGGAGCTCCAATAAATGGGCTATTTTTAAAGATAATATTAATTTTTAGCACCATGTAAAATCAACACCATAATTGCCTGCAAAATTAGTTTTTTTTTCATTCATCCTATATGCCGCCTTTAAATACTGACTATTATTACAGAAAAAGCAAATCAATCAAAAATAAGATTAATTTTCTAAATGAGCATTGCTGTATTTCAGAGCTTTCTGGATAATTGATTTCTGTATAATAGATGTCATACCTGTAATTAAAGGATTGGGCAAACTCATCAAGCAGAATAGAGATAGGGTTGCCATCTGTGTGGTTTTGAAACAGACATCGACACTTTAAAATATTGCCAGTGGCATTTAGGTGATGCAATCGCCTCACCCGGTGTCATAACTCCACATCATTGTGCCCATCTCTGATGTCATCATGCCTGTTATTACATCACTGCCCCCCCCCCTGTTAAGGTTAAGCCATCAGCAAAGGTTGTTGTAGTGAAATAGAAGCAAACATGAATAATACAGGTAAGTGGGAGGGGGGTGTTTGCTAATGTTGAAGGTAAATATCACCAGGGTTGTTGCCCCAGAAACCAATTAGCAATTAAATTTGTCACCCACAGGAAGAAAACAAAAGCAAAGAGCTGATTGGTTGCTATGGGCAACACCACTAGGGCATATACAACTGTGGTCCATTTAGGAGCGGATGCTGCTTTAAAATAAGTGAAGACCCGACTTCAACTTGATTGGTTAAGAAGCTGGTTCTTGGGACGCTATTGGATGGGAAAATTGGAACCTCGTAAATAAAGAATATGTAGTGCTATGCAAAAGTGACAAGGCGGAAGAACAATGATATTATTCTCGGGTGCACAAGGATACGGAGTGACGAGAGGGGGGAAGACACCGGAGGGCGGAGGGAGACGTGAGGTACAAGTAGTGCGGCGAGATTAAGGCGGAGGACGGAGGAACGAGGAGGGGGAGATGTGAGGTGCAAGTGTGGAGGGTGGAGTAAGCAGGGAGGAGTGCCGAGGAGCCAGCACGGAGCTACGGGATGCGCTATTTACACTCGGCTATGTGGCGCGGCGCCGCTACTTTCCACATGAATAGCGCACGAGCCTTTCTTTCGACGATGCCCTAAACATGGCCCCTGTAAGTTACCGCTGCTCCGAGGTTCCCCCGGGGAGGATCATGGCTTTCTCCATCTCTCTGTCGGCTTGCCTGGCGTGTGTGTGTCTGGGAGCTGCGTCCAGCCGAGACGTGC